>NC_056746.1:87938852-88228852 GCF_019279795.1 Protopterus annectens | reverse complement strand
CAGAAAGAGGGCCAGTGATGGAAAGAACAGTGCATGAGGCTACTAGTGGCAAAATGGCCAAATGTGGTCATTGTACACAATGTAAAAACATGTTAGAAGGTAAAGAAATTGACATTTGTGGATTTGGTATTGTGAAACTAAAAAGGAAATAACCATTGTGAGAGTAAGGGGGTGATATATGTGGCAAAGTGCCAACAATGTACAGGATTCTACACTGGGAAAACTGTTAGGCACTTAACATTTTTATAACATTGCAAAATGTTTGCTATTTAGTAAAGTTTTTTAAATATTTTATTGTTTTTAAAAACGGAACCTATGTTTTTTAAAAAAGTATAGGATCAAAATTTAAAAGTTTTAAGTATTTTAAATATGTTACCTTATAGGTTAATTATGATTTAGTCATGTGATTTTTCAATTGTATTTAAGCTGGCTTTGTGTTATTCTTTGTCATTCTGAAGAAGTCCAAACACTTTGCGGACGAAAGCGCTAAATGAAAATAAAGTGTGTACTATAAGTGCTTCGGGTACTTTTATTTATTTTTATTTATTTATTTTTTTAATTTTTATTAATTTAAATACCTTGAAACAAATTGTTCATGCCCAGACAAAAGGAACAAACATTGTAGAATCTGGACCTCACTAACATGTCAAACAGATGCACTCTTGCAACTGTTGCACACTCAGTTAAATCTGACCACAAAACAGTCGCCTTCAAGCTGGCACTAACACCAGAACTCACAAAGGGTGAAATCAGACTGAAAAAAATTCAAGACAAACTATACCCTCCTAGGCAAAGGTATAAATGCATTCCAAGCAGCTCCCCAAGCTGGAAGTGGTAACTACGCCGAAGCTTATACTAAAGCCCTGTACAGTCACTTACATAAGTGTGTAAACTCAGCTCTACCAGAAAGAATCCAAGCTAGAGCCCCAAGTAGAAACATCATGGTGGACATCCATCATCAACAAACTTTGCAATAAATACAAAAAGGTTGCTGTCCAAGAAAACAGGGGCAAGACCCCAACAATGGAGAAGCTCCTCCTCAGCCTCAACAGGCAAATAAGACAACTTGCCAAATCCTCCAAGGGCTTCTTTGAGAGAAACTTAGCAAGTACAGCCAAGTATAACCATAAGGCCTTCTACAGCTACATGCATAATCTAAAGGGTAGGACCCAAGCATGTGCAGAACTAGTGGCCAATGGTATCACACACACTGACCCCACAGAGATAGCAAACCTGCTAGCGGATAGTTTTCGGTGAAAATTTCACTCCCTTATCCCCTCCTAACATATCACAAACCTTTCCCCAAACAACTCCCCCCACCCCATCCTACATATCTGAAGAGAAGGTTCCCAAGGCCTTATCCAAGGCAAAAAAACAGGGCCTGTATGGGACCAGATGACATCCCAGGCTGTCTTGTAAATAGACTAAAACATGAACTAACATCACTATTTATTAAGTACCTTTTTCAATCCTAGCCTAACCACGGGCTTTGTTCCTGTGGAATGGAGAACAGCAACAGTTATTCCCTTCCACAAAGGTGACCTAGCAACAGACCTGGGAAGCCTGACCAACCTCATCTGTAAGGCCATAGAACATATCATTTTGGACCTCATAAATAAAGACTGATGACCTCCAAACCATGGATCCTACCCAGTTCGGCTTCGTCAGGAGAAGATCCTGCCTGTTAAATCTGGTGGACTTTGACAATGTGAACAGGGATATTAACTAGGGCAGATCTGTGCACACAGCATACCTCGACTTGGCAAAGGTTTTCAACACAATCCCACATTCAGACATTACTGATAAAGTTAGCCAACTGAATGTGAACCCCATTGTTGTAAGATGGGTTGCCAGCTAGCTCGCAAACCGGACATGCACTATCAAAGTGGGTGACTCCACAGCAACCAGCAGACCTGTCACCAGCAGCGTGCCACAGAGGTCAGTGCTGGTCCCCCTACTGTTTGGTATATACTTCTCAGAAATTCAGGTGAAAACTGAGGGGTTGTGGTTGATCAAGTTTACAGATGACTGTAAACTAGGTGCAGTCATTGAATCCCCAAATGATGTCAGTATACTGCAGCAGGGTGTTACTCAGACCAATGACTGGTGTATTAGTCATGGTCTCATATTGAATGCAAAGAAATGCATCATCATTCCCTTCAGCACAAAAAATGTCCTTCACACTATCAAATCAGTAACAATGCCCTTATTACTGATGAAGTGGTAAAGGACCTGAGATCACAAGTTGATTGCAATCTTAACTTCGACTACCATGTGTCTACAGTAGTAAGGAATGCTTTCAACATGGTACACTTGATTTGCTGTCAAGGTGATGCATTTACTAAAGAGGCTGTAACCCCTCTGTACTTGACACTAATCTGTCCCATAATTGAGTGTAATGCCCTGTTCGGCATGTACCGCACAAAGCACCTGCAGCAACTGGGGAGACCTCAAAGGTTTCTAACAAAGATGATCAAGGGGCTCCAGCATGTGCCTTACACAGACCGACTAAAGTCCCTGTCACTAGTTTGTGTCGTATATACTTCTTAGGGGAAGACTTATGCCTGGCCTACCCAAACCTAATGAACTTGCTGCATTTCAGTAAATTAAACTGGACTAGGGCTACCTGTTCCAGGGACCTAAATATGGCCTGAGACTTAATTCCATCTCTCCAACATGTCCTGTTTATCTCCCAGCAACTGCTGCATCTTAGGAACAGGTTACCATTCATGTAAAGCAGAGCACCTCTATGACACTATTCAAGAGCAACTTGGACAAGTGGAAGGGCACCGTAAATTCTTACCTGAGATAGCGTCCACAACCCTCCTAGACATGGGCAGTCATCACTGAATGCAATCTTTGGTATTGACTAGCATTTTCATGGTATTATATTGGGATGAAATGGCTGGGCTTAGAATGACCTTTGGGTCAATAGCCTAGTAATCTCCTGTGATCCTATGAGGAATCTCCAACTTTGGTAAGAGATCTTCTACACAGGCTAAAATTCCAAGAGAGCATTCAAAAGTCTTTCTTGACTGTCGCACAGTAGTGGGCCCAGCAGCGTTTCAGGCGTGCCTGCTAGATAATGCTGCACAAAGAGCTTCTCTTCCACATGGAAAAAAAATAGATCTATTACAGGGGTTCTCTTCTCTGGCTTCTGGCACAGCGGGGGAATATGTCATGATTTTGGGTCTTGTGGTTTCCTTGATTCGCATACCTCTTATAAGACTGCACATGAGAAAGATACAGTGGTATCTGAAATCTTGTTGGTCCCAGCATCAACAGTCCTTGTCTTTTCAAATCCCAGTCTTGGGTTTTGTGAAAATGGAAATTGTATGGTGGAGACATCATCAGGGGGATTCAGTAAAGTCTACACAGTCACTTTCTACTTTGAGCACATTGCTATTCAGTAAGCGCCATGTAGAGGTGCACACAAACAAGGTAAACACTGTGGCATGCTACTTACAGCTTAAGCAGCTGAATTGCATGCTAATTAACCAGTCCAACATAGTTCAGCTATTCAACAAGCTATAAAGCATCCATGTAGACTCTGTGCTGGTTTTTCCTGCGGATTTCAAAACTTTTGCAATACAGACATGGAAAGGATTCTACACGAACAGAATGTTAGGGGCTGCTGCTGCTTTAATTCATTAGTATTTGCTACAGGCTGAAGCCAATGCTGCTGCAGCTCCCAATAGGCCTAGGCTGAGAAGAGTTTTCAGGCCCTGGTTTACTTTTCACAACCTACATGATGTAGATATTGTGGAGCGCTATAAGGTGGACAGGGACAAAGTACAGGGACGCTGCAACCTCTGCTGTCTTCAACTCAGAGCCAGAGTCAACAAAGGGGGAACCCATTCCAGTGGAGAAAAAGATATGTGTAGACCTTAGAATCTTAGTTACAAGTACTTTTCAGAAACCAACAGGGGACATGCTGGAGGTATCACAGGCATCGGCATCCAGGCTCCTTCACCAGTTCCTGAATGCTATGCTCCAACATGCCAGTGACCCCATATATTTTCCCCACATTTCTGAGGAGAAAGCCAGAAGTATGCAGGAGTTCTTCAGTGTAGCACACTATCGTGAAGTACTGGGTGTCATATATTTGACTAGTGTGGAAATTAAGGCACCACCCAGGGAACAGGCTAAGCTCTACATTAACAGTAAGGGAGGGCTACCATTCTATCAAATGCCAAGTCATGTGTAATACCAAAGGAATAATCTTAAATGTGTATGCTGGCAACCCTGGAAGTTTGTGTGACTTGCATATCTAGCACACTTCCAACTGTACCACATGTTTGCTAGGAGGGATATCCCACAGGAGCATTTACTGCAGGATGCAAGCTATGCACTGGAACTGTGGCTGATGACACCCATCAGAAATGCACACACACCTATGGAAAAATGTCATAATGAGGCACATGCTCAAACAAGAAATATCATAGACCGTGTGTTTGGGCTGCTGAAGTCACAGTTCTGGTGCCTTGATACATCTGGGGGAGCCCTGAGTACAGTCCACGGACATGTACAGAAATATTGACAGTATGTGCCATGCTACACAATAATCCTGAGAACAGCTTCCCCAGCAAGGGGAAAGGGCACACATCCCACCACCAATGCCAAGGTCACCACAGGCAGATGAGGAGTCACAGGGGAAACCACCAACTGCTGTGAGTGTAGGCAAACGTATTCATGCTCAGTATGCCCTTGCATTGGCTAAAAGAGAAAGTATAGCTGTGTACACTTAACATAAATGCAGATGTTCAAGTGTATTCACTGTTGCATTCCTGACTTACAGGATTTCTCGCTGTGAAGCCCTCTGCCAGCCTGACTACCAGAGAAAACTCGTTCCACATCCCAGGCTGGTAGACGCCTTGACCGACATCAGTACGCTCGGGTATAAAGGGAGCCAACCTGCATCATGATTTCAATATTTTCTTGTCCTCTACCAGGAGGAGCCCTAAGTGGATAACAAGGAACTAAGGAAGAGAACCCTTATAGCACGGGAACCACGGGGGAGGGTCCCTTGGCTGGATTAGTTGATTTAGCAGGCCTACTTGGTAGGCTAAGGGGGCAGAAGGGAGGAAAAAAAGACTGCAAAAGTGAAATACACTCAAACCTCTACATATATGTTGTGTACACAGCTGAACTATGTTCTTCATGTTTCACTGTTGCTGTCCTGACTTGTGGGAAGATTCCCAAAGCTGAATTGAGGGTAGATTATTATTAGAGGAGAGGATGCCTTGCAGGATGGCAGTGGCAAATCCTGCTCTAGACTTGGAAAAGGCTGCCATGTGGTGTTTTGTGTAGGTATGTACAGATGACTGGGTGCTGCTTCCAAGATGTCCTTAGTAGGGATTCCCTTTAGAAAGGCAGCAGAGGCTCTTGTGGAGTGTAACCTAATCATTTTTTTTCTGCCACAATGGCTGTAGCAGAAAGTGATGCAGTGGGAGATCCATTTAGAAATGGTCTGTTTAGAAGCTGACTTTCTCTCAGAGCCAGGGGCAAGGGTAATAAAAAGCTGGTCAGATTTTCTCAAGGCTTTTGTCCTGTCTAGATAAAAGCAGAGCTGCCTGTGCACATCCAAAGAATGAAGTATTCTTTCCCCTCTGTTCTGAGTGTTGGGAAAGAATGTAAACAGTTGAATGGCTTGTTTAGAGAAGTATCCTTGACCACCTTGGCTATGAAAGGGAGATTAATTCTGAGGGAAACCCTGTCTTGGTGGAAGATAGTAAATGGCTCCACTGCAATGAGGGCCAGCAACTCAGAAACCCTCCTGGCTGAGGTGATAGCCAGCAGCAGGGCTGTTTTCCAGGTAAACTTCAGAAGAGCAGATGCTGTAGGTTCAAAAGGAGGCTAAGTCAGCTTTTTTAGAACAAAGTTGAGGTCCCTTGGAGTAGCTTTCTTCCTGGGAGGTATAATGTGAATGACTCCCCTAAGAAATTGTCTTAATAGGGTATGGGAAAAGACCAGAGGAAGAGTAAGATTGTGGGCCAAGATGGCTGATGCAAGAATTTTAATGGAGGAGCAGGAAAGGCCTTCATCTTCCAAACTAGCCATTTATTCTAGGATGATAGTAATGTGTGCTGAATTGAAATTGAGGTGCTGCTTTTGGCACCAAATAAAGAATCTTTTCCATTTGTATGAGTATGATTTTCTAGTGCTAGGCCTTCTAGATTCTTTAAGGATGTCCTGCACTTGTTTAGTTAAGGTAATATTGCAGTTGGGTGCTGTGGAGTTATCCAAGCTGAAAAGCTTAGTGTCTGAAGGTGGGGGGTGCACAATCCTTCCCTTGTTCTGAGTGAGAAGGTCTACTCTCTGAGGTAACAGCCATGCTCACTGATTGGTGAGCTTGAGAAGGAGAGGATACCAGTGTTGTCTGGGCCAGTCTAGTGCTATCAGTATTGCCCTTGGGCCCTCTTCCCTTTCTTTAGAAGCACTCAAGGCAGAAGGGGTAAGGGGGAATGCATAAATGAAGAGGTGAGTACAGGAGAAGGTGAAAGCATCTGTTTTCCAGGCAGATTTCTGTTTGATCCTGACACAGAATATTTTTCAGGTGAGCGGTTTCCTTATTGGCAAAGAGGTCTACCAGTGGGACTCCCCATTTCTGAGTTATGCTGACAAAAATTTCCCGATACAGATGCCATTTTGTGGGGGTCCATCAAGTTTCTGCCGAGGTGATCTACTAGAGCATTTTGAGTCCCTGGAAGGTATTATGCCATTAGGTGCAACCCAGGAGTGTGTGCAATTTCCCAGATTTGCATCGCTAGGTGACACAGGGCATGAGAGTGCACATCTCTCTGCCTGTTTATGTACCATATGACTGTGGTATTGTCTGTTTTTGCTAACAGTACCCCCTGGTTCCTATTTTTCTTTGAAGGCTATCAGGCCTTTTTGCACTGCCATAAGTGCTTTCCAATTGATGTCTCTGTTCTTGAACTGAACCTCCCACTTCCCTTGGGATTAGAGATGTTGAAATTGAGCCCCCTAGACTGTCTCTGAAACATCCATGGTGAGGGTTTGGCCCTGTGGAGTTAAACTGAAGGGAAGGCCCTGATTTTGGGTACAAGCCTGTGCCCACCAAGCAAACTTTTGTTTGATACAAAGGAGTTAGCTGTATCTTGGTCTCTAGAGACTATGAACTGTGGCATCATACATGCTTGAGGCACCACTGAAGGTTCCTCGTGTAGCCTGACCAGGGGAACCATGAAGGTACATGATGCCATATATCTCACTGCTCGTAGAAACACTCTGGCTAAGATGCAATGCCTCTGCTGCATTGTTTAGAAGTAGTTTGTTAAAGGAGGCAATGTCTGGAGGAGGGAAGTCTTTTTGAAGTGAAGAGTCCAGGAGTGCCCCCAGGAAAACTATCCTTTTGGTTGGTGAAGTGTTGGATTTTAGAAGATTTATTGCGAATCTCAAGGAGGACAGGAGAGCTTAAGTGAACTTCAGGTCCTTCAGGAGTTTTGAGTGTTCTGTGGCCATCAGGCAATTGTCCAGGTAAGGGTATAGTTGGACTCCCCTGATCCTGCAGAAAACAATTGCATGTGCTAGACATTTTGTGAAAACATTTGGAGTGGTAGATAAGCCAAAGGGCCGTGCTGAAAATGGATAGTGACTGGAGCCTTCCTTGTAGAGGAAAAAGCTTCTGTGAGACACTTGAATTGGAATGTGCAGATAGGCATCTTTTAGGTCTAGTGAGACCATGAAGGCCTGAGGGGTTATCATGGGGAATAACTTTTGAAGAGGCAACATTTTAAACTTGGGAACCAGGAGACGCTGATCGAAACCGGACAGGTCCAAGATAGGGCACCAAGAGATTTCCTTTCTGGGAACCAGGAATAGGTTGGAGTAGAATCCTTTGTCTTTTTGATCTTCTGGAGCTGGTTCCACGGCTCCCTGAGAGTACATGATCTGAATCTGGGCAAGGGCCTCTGATTTTTGATTTTGTGGAACATCTGGATAGCCTGAGTATTTTAAAGGCTGTTTGAAAGTGAGTTTGTAACCATTTTAAATAATGTCTAGAACCCACTTGTCTGAAGTGATATAGCCAAATAAGTGTGACAGCCTTCCTCCTAGTCTTGGGGTGGGGGAAGCGGGGTGGATGAGTCATAGTTGCTCTCTGGCAGGGGCTTGGGACCTAGAACTTCTTTGCCTGGGAGCCTCAGATGTCTATTGCCTTCTTCTTTGCAGCTGTTGCTGTTGCCTATGGGTTCTGTCCTGCTGTGGTTTCCTCTGTCTACCCCTAAGCTGGGAGGGAAATGACCGGTGCTTAGTTGGAAACTTCCTGCTGAACCTAGGAGGATGCACTTGGAGTATGTCTTTCATGTTCTCCATCTTTTTGAGAACTGCCTCTGCTAAGGGTGAAAGAGGGTCTTTGTCTAGGGGAGCATCCAGGAGATTTGATTTAATATGGTCTGAAAGAGATTGTTCCCTAAACCATGCATGCCTTCTAAAAACTGAGCCAGTGGCAGCTGCCCTGCAGGAAGCTTCCATGGCATCATAACCACAGTGTAATGAACGTTTACCTACTTGAGAACTGGAGTGACAGAGATCTAGGATCTGTTTGGAAAGCTTTTTATCCTCTAGGGAGGTGACTTTCTGTTTGAGCTGCTATAAAATGGTTTGCTGGTACTCATCATATGGAATTGACTGTTGGGTCCCTCATAGTAAGAGTGGCAAATGTATATACCTTTTTCCTGAACCTATTAAGGGCTCTTCTCTCTTCTTCTGTAGGTAAAGGGTACCTGGAGGGAACTGGTTCTAGCCTCTTTGGGCCCTGGGGTCAGCAGAGGGATTTTTAAAAATGTAGTTCTGGTTTACTTGAGGCGGGAGGAAGGGAATCGGGATTCAAGGAGAAATCCTGAAAAACTACTTCCACTACCTCTAAAATTGGGGGATAGCCAGTGGTTTATGTTTGGGAAGATCTAGGAACTCCCTAACGCTCTTTTTGGACTGGGGATATTCCTGTGCCTCCCACTGAAAATGTCTCATAGCATGGAGGCTGTCCCTAAAGGTAAAATCCTCTGAAAAGGGAGGCAGAGGGAAGGTTCTCCTCTGAATCAGACTCATCATAGGATGTATGAGAGGGGCCTTCTTCAGACCCAGGCTCTTCCAGGTCTGAATCTTCATCTGATTGAAAAGGGTCTGGGAAAGCTTCAGAAGGAGCATCCCTTTTCCTTTTTTTCTGGTGAGACATCCCCTGTGGCCTGTCTTGACCTAACAATAGAAATTGGGTTCTCCCCTAATCTAGTTAAATCCTGTTGGGATCCCTATAAAAGGGAGCCAGTAGGCCTAGGCGAAGGCCGTGCCACAGTAACAGTACCTCTTTTTGGGGTGGCTTTGGCCTTAGCCTAGGTGCATCTGATGACCTGGTGTCTGCCTCTCTGAAGGGGTGTAAAAGCACTGGTGTATGCCAGGGCCTTGGTAGAGCATCCTCTGCAGAAAAATGCTCTTCCGAAGCGGAGGCCTTCTGAGTGGCCCCGGATCTGACCAATGAGCCATATGCAAGAGCCTGTGTAGAAGTAGATGGGACCGAGGGCATGTTGGACTCCAAATGGTTGTCGACAGAGGCCTGCGTCACAATTTCAGATACTGAAGGGGGCTGCAAAAGCACTTTGCCTTCCTCAACAATCACAAGCCTAGTGGGAGAAGCAGACAGTGAATGGTTGTCCAAAAATCCAAGCTTTTGTTTCTTTTAATTTTCTTTCTTTTGCCTAGGTTCCTCAATTTCAGAACGACCACCGAATGCCATCAGATGTGAGTGAGAAGATTCTTGATTCAGGAATCTCGCTAAAAATGTAGCCGTATGCCTAATATTTTTAGTATTAAAATGAGTACAAAAATGGCAACTAGGGATGTAGTGATGTGGGCCTAAACAGGTGACACAAAGTGAGTGAAAGTTTCTGTGTGGGATTTGTTTACCATAGCGGAGACTATTATTTAATTTAACTGACATGAGTTAAAAGAAAGGAGTTCCCCAAAAGGGTACTTATCTTTCTGACGAAGACTTCTCTGTAGTGTGGACCACCCAACGCACACTGCTTCATGCTTGATAGCAAGAAAAGACTGAAATTGTGATGCAAGCTGTCTCCCTTAATACCATAGCATAATGATGTCAGCCAGCCTGGCAGGAGAAAAGAGTTTTATCTGGTAGTTGGGATGGCCTAGGGCTTTCATGGCAGGAATTCATGCAAGTCAGGACTGCAGCAGTGAAACACAAAGAACATCGCAGAGCATACTCGCTCACCACCTAGGGGCCTAAAACCTTCCTTCTGCTTGCATACATGTAATAATATTGATGCCAGGAAACTCTCACAACCTTTACCTCCCCATGTTCTGGCTGTGTACTGCTTGCATCAGGTAGAGTCAGCCCTGAACTAAAAGTGTCAGCTGCTGCATTTACAAGGTAAGTCATGAACCTGGAGTGTATTGTTTAATAATATGACTGTGGCATATCATTGTATTTCATTACTTGTTCCGGTAAGTTATAAATAGGTGGTAAATCTGTAACTTACCTTAAGATGTGACAGCAGAGACTTATTTGACTTGTGTCCATTACTAAGTAGAAGGCCTCAGGCATCAGAGATTCACACAGTCATACCTCTCAAAGGTACTAATGGTCACTGCATGCCCTCAGTTTAACACCATATGTTTGTACTGGGAAATGATTAGAGAGAGAGGTTAGAAAGTAATGATGCACATTGTATTTTCTGACTTCACAAGATCATTCACTATAAAGCTGGGCAATTTTGATGCTATCAACTAACGTTCCAAGGCCAATATAAGTCAAAGGTACAATTACCAGTTCAGTACCACAAATACTAAGCACCAAGTTAGGTATGGACCCTGAGCATCAGACACAAAGCTTTTGTATCCCCTGAATCCAAAACAGAAAATGGGGATATGGCACAGTTCTCACTTGTAGAGGGTGTTGTGTGTGGGGTGGGGGTGGGAAGGCAGGAAGCCTAGGCTGACAGAAAAGTTTGGTGAGTGTGTGTAAGAAAGAGAAGAAGGCAGACGTGGATAAACCAACAAATGGCCAGTGAGACAAAATGAGCAACTGTTGTGTGTCTGTAGGTGTCCTCCAGGTGAAATTGATGTGTGCGTCTGCTGTGCTGACACTACATCTTGGTATGTCGGACAGATGTGAGCCATGCATGGTAGAGGTGGCAGTTCGTCATTGTGCCTGACCATGAGATGTCTGCTGAATGAGCTCCCTTCACAGGGATGTCCAGGACCATGACCCCATGGCTTGCCATGTCTGGTTGTGGAAAGCACATTCACTGATGGAGCAGTGGAAATACTGCCACTATGAGAGCATGATCAGGCACAGCCACACTGGCTGACAGCAGATGATGTTGCTGACCTACGCCCATAAGGATGATGTTCCCCTCCTAGCAGACATTCCATGACAGACACCCATCAGTTCATCAGACACCCCTCAATCCAATGTGGCATTCATCTGATCTAGTGAATTGACAGCATGATGGAGGCAGTCACTCATGTCAGATTGTGCCACATCCACAACCCTGAGCATTTGTCTGGAGCACCTGTGGGAACATGCTTGTGTCTCCATGATTGCCCTAAGCATATGTTCAGTGGCACGAGAGAGAACTGCAACAGTTGAAGGAGGGACAGCAGACCCCTTCTGAGCACCCCTTATCATTCCAACTGTGTGGTACCTCACCCACACTTTGGCTATGGCCAGACTCAATAGGCACCAAAGTTGCAGTAGCCACACTTCACTGATCAATGTCCTCACCCTCCACCTGTCTAATATCTGTGGGCTCACTGGACTGGGTAGGCTTAGGCCTACTGGCTGTGTCCGAGCAAAATGCAGAGGATGGCTCTATGTCAACCTCTATGTCAGATTTAACCTCTGCACTTCCTGTCTGTGCCTCGGTTTGGCCACCATCATCATCAGAGTTTGCTGATAAACTGAAAGGTGGCACAGGGCCCACACTTCCACTGTCTTGATCACCTCTGATAACAAGCAAGAAACACAAAAATAAATTAATACCTGCACTACTATAGTGCAATATATGGTAACAAACTTACATTGCTCTTCATTGGGGTTAGTGGTGGTTTCCTTGTAGGCCCTTCTCCATAACCATCTGGTTATGGTACACTGCAGCTGCTCTCCTCCTTGCAGATGTGATCATGTCAGTGGCGCACCTGCTCATATGTCCTACCATGGCCACCCATGACATTGACATCATCTACGGTCTGCTACCATATTTGCCTTCTACATGCCATATCTCCCCATCCCAGCGGAAACATACCATGTTGCCTAAAGCTATCCACAATTGCCTGGTTCTCTGCATCAGTAAAGGGGGTGGTCTCTGTAGACTGACATGCCTGGGTGGCGCACTCATAGGTGTCCTAAAAGACAACAGGAGGGTAATACACATAAGTATCACATAACTGCAAAATAACTGTTTCCAGGTAAAACAGAAAAGGTAGCCAGTCAGACGTGCCCACTAGAGAAACAAAGTCTGGAGATGTGGAATACAAACAGGCCGGATGCAAAACAAGGAGAGTAACAGGAGCAACATGTCACAAAACAAGGAGTAACAGGAGCAACATGTCACAAAACAAGGAGAGTAACAGGAGCAACATGTCACAAAACAAGGAGAGTAACGAGCAACATGTCACAAAACAAGGAGAGTAACAAGAGCAACGTCACAAAACAAGGAGAGTAGCAAGAGCAACATGTCACAAAACAAGGAGAGTAGCAAGAGCAACATGTCACAAAACAAGGAGAGTAGCAAGAGCAGCATGTCACAAAACAAGGAGAGTAACAAGCAACATGTCACAAAACAAGGAGAGTAACAAGAGCAACATACCCCTATTTGTACTATAACAGTAACTCATCTTTGTCCCCCCCCCAAAAAAAAAAAACAGTCCATCTTTGTGACATAACCGTAACTTAGCTTTGCTCTCCCCACTCAAAACAGGCAAATGACCCATTTTGCTAACAAACCATCTTTGAAATGCTAAATGTGCTATCAAAGGACCTGTCCTTGAAACATTTGTATATATTTATCACACGGCATTCCATTTTCATGTATTGGCAATCATGTATGTATACCTCCAAAATGGTCTGACAAACATGTCCATGCTATCAGTATACCTCTAACTAATGCATACAGATAAAAGTGCAAAAACCTTTGCTTCAGATTTTTCTTTAATACATTCCAGCATATGCAGTATGTAGGTGACAAAATGGAAGCATACCTTCTGAAGTTAGTACTCCTCTGTACAGTTATATTCTGAATAAAAAGCATTTTTGCAGTCTTCCAAACGTATATAACTCTCCTCACCACCAGTTTTTCTAGTTACATGGCTGCCTTCTTATATGGTGTAGGTTCAGGGCTGCTAACACGGTGAAGATGCAAATGAAGTGTGAACTCGTTAGAATTGCTGAATTCCAAAAAAATTGGATCCATGTAGGAGATGTAAATATAGTGCAGGCACTCCCTCAGTGTTTGTTTTAATGGATTGCAACTGTGAATGATTAGTGGTTGAGAGAAGGGCCAGCAGTGCTGCAGGCTATCTTACTTCCACTGTGTGTGTGTCAGGTTAGATCTACAAAGTGTTAAATGTAAGGTTGGAAATGTAAGGAAGCAGCACACAAGTCACAGGCTGTATTCCTTGACATCCAACCTGGCCTTCATTTGTTGGTAACTACATGTGATACATATGCTATTGTTTCCACTTAATATCCTCGGACATTTTAAGGCCAATGATATAGAATGGCTTACACACTGCGTGACTCTAATTACTCCTCAGATAAATGAAGAATGGCCAACAAACACAGAAATATAAGGCAGAGCTGTGTATTTGCAAGCAGTAATCATGACAGGCTGTGTGATCACTAGGTGCTCTACATCCAAAACTAATAAATGTGCAGATAACACTTGTATGGTTTGATAGCAGTGTAGATGCTGTTGCAGTTGGTTGTGTGTGTGCATATTGATTTAAGTTCTTTGTGCAAAGCTGTTTGGCAAAGAGGGATAAGGCACCCATCCTGTGTTCTGAAGGTGCATTGGAGTGAGAGTTCTAATCCAGAACTATATCTAGTAATCTCTCAAGTGTACTGACATTTTTTAGTGTGTGTATCATAGATTGTTTTTCCTCATTTCAACTATTTCTCCATTTTCTCTTTTTTTTTGGGGGGGGGGCACTGTTGGAGCAATGTGCCACTTACTGTGTGCAAACTGGACAACTAGCCAGACAGTCAAAAACAGAAACTGGATGCATTCAATTAATACAACTGGGCATCGTGCATACATGCTAAGCAACATTTCATGGTGGTTAACAGTGAGACCTTAAGAATGATTACTATAATAGGGAATGTCATGTAACTAGTCCTGTGGCAACAGGTGTAAGTGTAGGGTTGGAGTACAGATGATCCTGCATTCTAGTACAGGGTGTGCAACCTTTAATTTACTGTTGTGACATTGCAGTTTATAGCAATGAACTGCAACATAGACAAGTGTTTTCTCGACCTTCTTTTAGCAACAGGTGTAAGTGTAGGGTTGCCATACACAAAGTCCTGGATTTGAATACAGGATATTCCATACACATTTACTGTTCCATTTTCCATTCTAGTCAGTCTCACTTATAACAGCTGATGTAGTGTAGCTGATATATGTATGAGATGGTACTACTGTGTCGGTTATTTATGTATATATGATCACATGTATGACTGAGTATACTGTGTACTATATTCTTGTAAGTATACTTCTGCTATCTGGACTGGCATGGCCTTCACATTTGCCTAGTACACATACACAACTGCCTGTACATCCAATAACCTTGAGATTGCGACTGGAATTATGTAATACCTCACTGCTTGCCACCATTGTGCTCCACTTACCATCATGCAAATGCAGTGCTCGGCTGTGCACCGAGTCGAGCACCATCTGATGGTAATCAGAACACAACCATTTCAAAAAGTGTGTGCACTCAGTAAACTCGATGAATGGAATTGGTGGGAAAGCATCATTCTGCATTGCTCTAGTTCCATGGCAGGTGTTTGTGGGGAAGGTAAAAGGTTTAGGGCACAGAGATGGGGTGTCCAGGAGTCCATGATTTTTATTGGACTCCTAGTTAAGAACCACAGTGCCAGGCTTCTGCAGGGGGATGATTCTGGCTCCCAGTATAAGTCAGAAGCTTGGGATAGTTGAGCCAGGACTATAAACATTGCCACAGGTATCCCCTGCACTGGTGAAAATTGTAGGCATCACTACAGTGACCTCTGGAGGAGGAACAGGGATACCCTCGACCACTGGATCGGGGAATTTAGGACTGCGGTCATCCTACACCTGTGTAAGTGTCAACTACAGAGTGTACTTGTAAGACTTAAAAGCTGAATATAGGCAAAACTGATACTCATAATATTCTGTTTTTTTTTCCACAGCTGCATGTGATTGTGAGAAAAATGTCCAAACCTATGGGACTAGATTAGCGAGGATGAGGGAAGCATGTGGTATATATGCAGCAGAATAGTAGTGTTATTTTAGCATTAAACGTTAGCTTTTTTTGGTATTTTATAGAGTTGCATCAAATTGAGTATGCACATCTCAACTGTAAAAGCAGGTGCGCATGCATTAGTCTGTAGCACAAACCAAGAGTACAATGTTGTACTTTAGTCAGAGGTTGTGGGTTCAAACACCACAATTCCCAGCTATACAATACTGTTACTTCTGCAATTTATATTTAAATTAAATTAAACCTTTAGACCAATGGCACAAATGCCCTGCTGTAAAGTGTAATCTGTATAACTGGAACATGCATATGTGCAATATATGCACATGGCAAGGAGCACTTGCTGCAATCTATAGTATAGTGTACATTTGTTAGGAACTGGTAGTCTTAAAAATAAAAGTTAAGATATTAGTCAGTTAATTGTGTCATTGCATTGTATGTCACATATGAAGGTACAAATCCTGTCTCTTTTTTTCTTTCACCCTAGCACTTCCCTTTTTTATTGTATTTCTTTCACCCCAGCTGTTCTCTTTTTTATTTATTTATTTATTTATTTTAATTACATATTGTCAAAATGTGTCCATGTCATCCACATATACCACAACACTAAATGCTCCACAGCACAGTGGGGTAGGCCTGCCCCACAGGATTCACATGCCCCCCTCCATCGGCTCCAGCACCATTGCCCAGCATGTCAGGATGTCAACCTGGTAGCACCGCCTTTTCTGCCCCTGCCCTACCTGTCCTCTCAGGTAGTCCTGCCCTGGAGGCTGGTCCAGTGTACCCTCTGGGAGCAATGGCGGAGGCGGTGATTTTATCACCTGCACTGAATTACCAGGGATGGTACGTAGGGTTTGCGCCACACTGTTGGTGCATGCCTATGCCAGCTGGAGAGGCTGTGCTCCCTCATTTTATATAATACCAGCAGCAGGAGGAGGAGGAAATGTAGATATCAAGCAAATCAGCCAGTGGAGGAGTGAGATGACGGTGATGACAGTCCAGGGGGTGAGAACTCGATTCTCACAGTCACCCAGCATGATGACCATGGGTTCAGAATGTCCCCACCCTCACCCCATACTGTCCCCCAACCTTTTGTGTTAATTGCTGTCCTCTGTCTCTTATGTTGCTTATATTTGTCTTTCTGCAGTGGCTTCCTCACCTACCTAACTTACCTCATCCAAACATTTCCGTGCCCCTTCCCCAACATTCCTCTGTCGAAAAAGAATTAAAAAAATAAATAAATTAATTAAAAAAAAAAAAAAAAGGGTACCTGTCTTACAAAAAAAAAAAATCGTCCCATACCTACCTCTATATTTTGCACATATTTTCTTATCACACTTGATTCGGTCGAATTGGCTATGCAACATGATTGTGTTGTGGTTACCCCTCTCTCTCAAGGTGATGGTCCAAATTCAGTTAATATTTTGCAGATGTTTCATTTTACACTGTTAAATATTCCATATGCTTGTGAGCTTTTGTGAATTTAATCTCATTGTATTTTTTCTACCATGCCTGTGAGTAATTTCCCCTTTCTTAAAGCTGTATTGTATTATATATTTACCTTGACACACTTTGTATATATTCTTTTTTTCTGTGAACTGTATGAATTTTAATTATACATGTTTGTTTCTTTGTGGAGCTTTTTGTTTCTTGGGCCTCTGCTGAAAAAGGGCTCTAGCCCATTTGAACTTTCCTGGTCAACAAATGTCAAATAAATAAATAAATATTAAAGAAACGGATAGCTATGTTTTTTCCTACCTCCCTCTTACACATTCCTGCCCTGCTTTCTCTTTGTTCTTCCCCCTGCTTGCAGCACATTTCACCACTGACCTATATTCCCATTTTTTTTTCTTAATGCATTATTGAGCGATAGTGCGCATTGTGCCCCAATGTACAGCAACGGTAATGTAAACGTAGTTAAAAATAAAAGTATTACATGCAGCTGTATTTGAACCCAGTACCGTCTGGCCCCAAAAAGGAATGCATCATTGTATTAACACATGCTGCCACAGAGTAAGTTAAGTAGTAGGTGTATTCCAGAGACTGAATAATAACTGTCAGGTGTTGTTCTTCTCCCTGCTTGCTCCCCATTTCACCACTTTTATATCTACCCCATTTTAACACCTTTAATCTGGTCAAAAAATAGAATCATGCACAACACACAAGTAGCAGAAAAAGCAATGTATCCCTTCACTTTTTGGTCTCCATGTTTTTGAGGAGGTGAGCTTTGAGCACCAATGCACAGCAATGGTGAGTGGCAGCAAAAATTTGCTGTTACCTCCACGCAATGATGCTGCTTAACCCCACTGAGCTATGCCAACACACAGCAAAACATCTCGCATAAACAATTAATTTCATTGCATTATCACTCTGTAATGAAAAGTTTTTTTAAAATATTAGATACACCTGTAGTGAAATCCAGTACTGGGCCAATAAAGGAATGTATTGACGCATTAACACTTGCTGCCACAGAGTCAGTTAAGCAGCAGGTGTATTTCATAGACTCAGTAGTAACTGTCAGGCTTAGCAGTGCAGCTCTTTTATGCACACTGCTTACCTACATGCAAACACTTGCTTCTCGCATGTCTGTGCACATTGCTAACCATTGTGCAAACCCCCTTCTTGACAGGCTATGGAACTATACATATTATGCTGTCCATTTCCTGTGTATGACATGAAATTACATATGTAAACATTACAGACTGAGCACCTTAACAATATGTCATATATGTACAGTACATCAATTTGTTGCCACCCCCCCCCCCAAGTACTGCAACCCTGGCGTCTCAGTTCTTTTTCCATACATATATCAACCACAGTACAAAATGTAATATCAAATGTGTGCTATGCAATGCACATCAATCTGGTAATATGCAGAATTACAAATATTGACTCATAGTCCTAAAAAACATATCCACAGGGACATAGATGGCCTTCAACACACTTGACCCTACCCATTTTCTTTTTGTTAAGGGTAGATCTTGCTTATTGAACCTTGTGGACTTCTTGGATGTTGACCCCACAGATGTGGATGAGGTATAGCAGGATGTACTGCCTATGTTGACTTATCCAAGGCCTTTGAAACTATCCCCTATTCATGTGCCGTATATCCCCTATTCATGTGCCATAGTGAGGATCTCCTATGTGGAAATTAAGCCATACAGTAGTATAGGGATAGGAAACCATCTCAATGACATAACACACATATTCTCAAAGTTGGGGATTGCACCTCCACCAGTAGTCTGTTACCATTAGAATACCACAAGGATCTTTGCTGGCCCTTACCTATTTGCAAACTACTTCTCTGAAGCACAGGCAATGGCAGATGGTCTGTGGTTTACCAAGCTTACAGATGACTGTTAACTGGATGCACTAATATAGAGTCCCTCAGTGATGGTAACATTATGGAGGGAGCTGCCACACACACATGATTGGTGCCAAACTCATGGAATTAACCTTAAAGTATACAATGGCGCATTGTCCCCTTTGGCAATGAAGTACCCCCTACTAATTATGATATACATAGCACCCCACATGTTGATAGCAGTCAACACTTTCATTGCTGTGTGTCCATAGTGGTGACATGCACATTCTGCATTATGCACATCATACATAGTGGTATCCCATCCAAGACTAGGATAGTCATACTTCTGCCATACTCTACCCTTATTAGACCACTAATTGAGTACAATGCTCCCCTCTGTCTGTACCTCACCAGACACCTGCAGCAATTGGAGAAAACACAGGTTTGTGCCTGGGAGACTCAAGGATCTCCAAACATGACATACATGGAAAGTCTGAAAGACTTGTCATTGTACTCAGTATCATGCAGGCTGCTGAGAGGTGACCTATGTCTGCCCTACAGAGCAGTCTCAGACCCTGCACTATTGGAAGTGCTGCACATATGCAAATCAAATGGGACAAGAATAACTTGGCCCAGAGTTCTCAACCTAGCCTGTGACATAAAACAAACATGCTGGGGAGACAGATTTATCTCCCTGTGACACACAGTCCTCTGTAATAGGCTCCCATTACGTGTGAATCAGTGTTCCTCAATGACCCTATTCAACCACAACTGTGACTACTGGTTGGGTGATTGTAAAGTCAACTCTGGGGTCGTGCCTATGTCCCTCATGGACAGGGCCAGTTGGTGGTGCTCACAAAATTGCTTTAATAGTGACTATCCAACTATGCTCAATAAGGATACTTGTGTTTTTATGCAGCTAGGCTTCTAAACACCATTGGACCATTTTTCTAGTAGCCTCCTATGTACATATGAAACAGAGTGAGTCAGTGCAGGTCTCCCAACATTTTGTCTCCCACATAGCCTGCTGATGTAATCTAATATAAGTTCACCTGTAGTCTTGTTAAAGTCAGACTTGTGTTGTGGCACTTGCATAATGTACTGTGTTCTGTAGTCTGTGTACTTGGGTAGGTAGGAGTTCTGTTCTCATTTCAGTCAACTGGGAGTGTGTGTCTGTCTACCCAGAAAAGCAGAAGTGTGTATCCTACAGTTACCACTCCATTCCCACGAATTGATGCTATTTTGATACTTGAAAATGCCTACAGACCCATTTCATGCAGGCCTCCCAACTTCTCTTCAGTATGCAGTGTTGATGTCATCTACTATGCGTTGACCTACAGCCATGTAAAAGTCAGACTTGTGTCATGGCACTTGCATAAAGTACCAAGATCTGTAGTCTGTGTACTTAGCTTGGGGTTCTGTTCTTACTGCAGTTAACTGTGTGTGTATGTGTGCATGTGAGCTGTTGCTTGACATTACAGAGAGTATTTTACACCAGCATGTGGGGCACTGTTTTATTCTCAACAGACAGTGTTGATGTCATTAGCTATAAAGTGTTGTTTGAGACACTCCAAGTCAGACTTCAGCTGTGGCACTTACAATGAAGTACTTTGTTCTGTAGTCTCTGTACTTAGAGGTTCTGTTCTCACTGCAGTCAACTGTAAGTGTGATTCTCCACTTGCTTGACATTAGAGGGAAAATTGTACAACAGCATGTGGGACACTGTCATATTTTTCTCAACTGCTGTGGTCTTTGCGTAAAGTACTGTGTTCTGTAGTTTATGTACTTGGGTAGTGGTTTTATTCTCACTGCAGTCAACTGGGTGTGCATGCGTATGTGTTTGTGCACTTGCTTGACAGTAGAGTAAGCATTTTGCAACAGCATATGGGACATTGCTTTTGCCATCTTCCTCTAAATAGACTTCTGTCCTGTAGTCAAGGCACAAGTAACCTCATCCTTTTCAATGCAGATTTCAGAAACAGGGCTTTTAGTATATCCATGTATGGCATGGCATGGTTTGTAGGACTTGTATTTTTCCTGGTGTGAATCCTCTGTGGTCTGTCCAGCTGCTGCAGGTGTCTGGTGAGGTACATTCAAAAGGAAGCATTAAAATGTTTTAGTGTTCAGATGAGATTTGAGTACAGTGCTGTTTTATCCTCCTCAGATCTGGATACAATGGCCTGACTTCTGAGGTGCATGGCATAGCCTTTCCATACTACTGTGGATACTTGATCAAAGTTCAGATTGCTATCTGCATGCATTTCCAAATCTTGCACCACTGGTTTCAGCATAAGGGGGAGTCCTGGTCAGTGGTGTATTTACCAGGAAATTCCACTTTGCATAAGGCACAAATCCTGACACATTATGTTTTTATTAGTAGACTGTGTGGCTTTGGCATCAGTCATTTTGTGTGTGTGTGTGTGTGTGTGTGTTAGCCCTCTTGTGTTGTAGTCCCGTTGTTAGTGGACTCTGTAATTACAACCAATATGCATAAATCAGCAAACTTGGTAAGTTACAGGTCATGTTTTGTAGCCTGGGCTGTTGAGAAATAGATTCCAAACAGTATAGGGCCCAGCACAGATCCTTGGGTTACACTAATGGTGACAGCTTTAACGATGGAGGGTGAGTCACTAACTTTAGCAGTATGTGCTCTGACAGTGAGGACATTGGTTAACCATCTCATGAGGTAAGTGTTAATCCCCAGCTGGTAGAGTTTGTTAATGATACCTCAACAGGAGGATTGTGTCCAAGTGCTAGGACATATCAAGATAGGCAGTATGCACTTTTACCTTCATGCAGGCCTGTCACACAGAAATAATGGGCTGTGACAACATCACAGATCACATAGTGTGACTGAAAACATGTGCTTACCTGACACAGTGTGGTACATGCTTCCACACAACCTCCAGCTGGACTGTGTTCCCATAGAAGGGTGTACGTCAACATGAATCCATCCATCTGAGTGGGCTGGGGACAGCACCTGATGCATGCATGTATAGACACATCTTGGCTCTCCTGATCTGTGTGGTAAACCTCTGTGTCATCATGGACCTTTTTGAAATGGACACTAGCAATATCCCAGCTGTGTGCAACAGATACAAGTTTTTGATGCTACATCTGTCAGATGTCCTCAAAGAGCATCATCCTGTGGGACTTGAAAAGGCCAACGCAGTCAATAGGAGTCCACACTGAGGTATTCACTCGACAATGACAGATGTGGCCATCAACAACTGTATTACCAAGTGGGTAGAACAGTGGATCACATATGTTGCATCTAAATATGTCAAAATGTGTGGTGACCTATATCCTATGTCCAGTAATCGTGTGTGTACATTAGGGCCATCTGCTAGGCCCTTTCCTGCCCATGATTGAAATCACAGATGTCAAGAATGACATACAAATCCTGTGTCCCAACAGCTGTCTGGAGGACTACCGATTGTAGAGAGACATTGACTCCAACTGTGATATTGGTGTAAGACAGACAGTATCAACACATATCAAAGATTGCTGCCACACCCATGACATGAAAAAAAAAAGCTTGGGGGTTTGTTTCATTATGCAAACAAATGTACAAACCATGGCTCATGTAGATATCACACCCTATCAGCAGACCAGTTGTTATGTGGCCTGGGATATATGGTATGTGGAATGTCCATCAGCATGTGTCCACAGTGTAAGTACTGGCTTGTATGCAACACAACTACTGAGTATGTGCAGGACATCCACATGACGGGCCATAATACCTTCACAGTTCCCAGCCTTCCTCATGTCACTCCATACACATCTTCTAGTGATGGGCAACTGAAATGTACCACATTTGTCACTGTGAGCAGTCACACATCTATTTGTGCATACCTGGGTATTAATTTTGTTGCATAAAACTGTCTGAAGGCACAGAACCCCTATCAAGGTGTTGTACCACATGCATGTGTGATATCTGTTTAGTGATGCACTAATGACATACATAGTTTAACAGCATTGATGGCATTGTTTACATTCGTGACAGTATGGATTGTGCTGTATATATCTCTGCCATGCACACTAGTCAACTAGCCTGCAGTGATCATAATGTCAAGTGTTTCTCCTCACACCTCCTGCATATGTTAGTGTCAGGAGAGAGTGCTTGATTACACTCGTATATTGCTGACATGTTGTACAACTATGTTGGTGCAGAACAATCTATGCTCACTCAGAAACACATAAGTTCTGTCAGAGACATGGGTATTACTGGTGGTATTATCCTGATATTGTCCATGATTGTGCATGATGGTTTTACCACTGGCCATGAGCCTGTATCTGTGTCCTACTTGTTGGAAGCCTCTGCTGACACTACAGGCAAACTCAGGCAAATCAGTTTGCACAACTTCACAATATACACCCAACCCCAATTGTATTTAATATCTATGATACATGTCCTCTCCATTGTTTGTCTGATACATGTCCTCTCCATTGTTCATGTCCGATACATGTCCTTTCCATTGTTCATGTCCGATACATGTCCTCTCCATTGTTCATGTCCGATACATGTCCTCTCCATTGTTCATGTCTGATACATGTCCTCTCCATTGTTCATGTCCTCTGCATTGTTCATGTCTGGATGCTTATATCACACAGACATCCTCCACTGTTAATGTCACGTTGTGTGACAGTCGCATGATATACATTTGTCACTGTGCAGTCCACACTGTCGCATGTGGAGATGTGATTAGTGTTCCTGCTGCAGCTGTCTTCCTTTTACATTTCCTCGTGTGTGGTACATTGCAAGGTTTCACCTGTCCTATTTCCTGGTGTTAATTCCTAAACTTTGTCTATGTGTCCCTATTCAATAAACACACTCCCCATGACTGTTTCTTATAAATGGCAGTCCATGTACCATTGCAGATCATTGACACAACTTGTACAGACTGCCTGGAATGGGATTCCACAATACTCAGCATTATATACACTGTGCTGTCTTGTGCTTGCAGTATGTACATTAATATATGAAAAACACTGGTGGTCTGTATAGCATTCCTTGTATTCCCACTAGCCCAGTATGCTGGAGTGAATACATACACTGTCCTGTCCCCGCAACATAATGCATTAATATATGAAAAACCTTGGTGGTCCGTGTGGCATTCCGCGCAATCCCGCTAGCCGAGCATGCTATGCTGTAACTAAGTTTGTTATCCATGCTGCTTTACACGGTTTCCTGGCCAGCATGAAACCCTGCTTGTTTATGTTTGAAGGTGGATCACGGCATGGATATTCCTTAAGTGCTGCTGCTCACCTCAAAAACACAAACTCAGTGTAGGCTTTCTGTAAAGTCTACAAGGAGGTTATTGAATCCCAGGGCAAATCAATCAGAATCCAGCTGGTCTATTCTCCCCACAGGTTACAAAATAGTCAGTCGCAACAGCCTCCTCAGGCTTTACTTGGGGAACAGTGTCAATGAGTATAACAGTGCAAGGCTTTTTGGAACAAAACAGACTAAAACATACGAACATAAAAATTATGCAATGTTTTTATGGCTGTCAACTCTCTGAATCATATGTGGTATCTGGAAACTCTTCAAGCGGTTACAGACTATACCACGGTGATGTGCTACATAAGGGGGAGCCAGATCTTGCCCCATATGCAGACTAGTCATGTTGACATGGGATAGAGCTTTACAGCACAATCCCACTCTGCAGGCAACTTGTATTCCATCAGAGCAAAAGTGTGTGGCAGACAATTTGAGCAGGATAAAGGAAGACACGCATGAATATAAACTGAATCAGGGAGCCTTCCAAGGTTTCATCCATCTGTAGGGGGGGTCCAAGAAGACCTTTTTGCCTCCTCTGTAAACACTTGGCAAAATGTGTTCCAGTATTCCATGCAAGAATGCATGGAAGACAGATGTCTTTTTTTCCTGCTGACATGAATGTTCACATATGCTTTTGTTCACTTTCCACTGATTTCCAGGGTGCTTTTGAAGATTTCAGAAGAATTCCTCAAAGATCATTGTGGTGTTTTCCATATTAACCCAGGCAGTAGTAGATCTGATTAAATATTTATTTCTTTTTTTTCTGAATGACTAATTATTTGAAGCAGAAACAGGATGACCTGATCCTTTCTGTGGTAGAAAGCACTTCTGATTTCCTTTATGCATTTCATAGTGCTGGTAGCTATATGGTTTAGTTTAACTTTTGTCATCTCCATTATATTTGTGCTTGATATTCAATGACCATTTCTTTAGTTTTTGTATAGCCTACCCAGGTGACTCCTCTTTGCCTTTGGGGTCCTGTCAGGTTATCCAGTTATCAAAAACAAGCAGTTTTGCATTCTTGAAGATAATCTGACCAAAATGTTTCTTGTTTTCCTACTGTGTCAAAAATGTGGTGGCTTGCCTGAGGAAAGCCAGATCATGACTCTAAAAGGAACTACTGTTGAAAGAGTAATTCTGTTTACTGAATGCGACAGGCTTACCCCTAAGCGTTCCCAACATTCTTACAAAATGGTTTCCCAGTTTTGTTTGTGTGGCAGTGCTTGACATTTAAGAGGGTATACCTGAGCTATATATACAGCCTGGCAATTAGCAATATACAGGGAGATGAAATCAAACGTTTAACAATAGAAGCTCTTATTTTAGACCATGATCCAGTCCAAGGGTTTAGACTTGTTTACTTTTCTGAAAGGATTGGAGTGGGTGTTCTCCATGAACACTGGGCAAAGCACAGCCAGACAGAAAATGTCAAGAGTCCATTATGATGCTGTTTGCTTAGAAAGCCAAGGTTTAGGATAGGTCAGTCATTTTCCTACATACAATTTCCTTGTTTTCTGCATGCGAGTATGTTGCCTCTTTATATGCTTCATCTTGTCACTGTTGATATTTGTACAAGTTCCACAGGAAGACTGATCTTTGTATATGCAACCTTAAAATTTTGCCATGTACACCCCTAAAGTGAATTCCCAGTGTTTTTCTACTCTTACCTTTGCACCACGGCATGTAGTGCAGAAACTGCTGAACAGCATCTTTTGCCCACTAGGGAGCATTTTCTTGTTGTATTTCAATAAGAAAAACACTTAAAAAATATGATTTCCATACATTGATGTCACTGAGGAGAAACAGTTGTTGAGTCCATAGAATTTAATGGTCACACAATCTCACGTGTGTGAAGGTGTCCCATTTGTTTGTAGGCAGGTGGGAGGGTTGGCATGGTGGTTAAAGTCTTCGCCTTAGAGTCACAAAGTTCAGTGTTTGATTCTAGTCACTAGTTATTGGCTAGGCTTGTAATGGTCTGCAGACTAATTGCGTAGTACTTAAAATATAACAAGTTACCCCCAAGGTAAAATCACATAAGTACATGCAAAATTTATTTGGGCCATGGTTTAATAAAAAGTTTACAAAGCCTTTATTTATTTATTTATTTATTTATTTATTTATTTATTTTTAACAGCCCAAATACATAACTACAGTCAAATGTAAAAATGCATTGCGGCACTTGACTTATCAAATACCACAATGTGTATTGTAACATCTGAAAATCACTTTTTTTTTTCTTCTATGAGCCATCTCAAATTTCCTGATTTGGTCCCCTTGTTCTTGAGGTGCTGTCTTTTCAGGCTATAACAGTTGTCCTGATATACTTCAGTGCTCCTGCTGTTTGCTTTTTTTGCCATAGGGTGCATGTCTTTTAATCTCTTACAAACATTTTCTACTGTTGCTGCATGCACTGGGCTATTTTTATTGCCCTCTGCACAACTGTCATTCAGTTATCTTTCTTTGAGAAATGGCATCTCCAAAGCTGTATGTAGTACTCCAGAAGAAGTTTTGTGAATTGTAAAAATGAAGGATGACTTTCTATTGGTCACACATCTCGGTGTGCATCCTGGGATCTGCTCTTCCGTCCCTGCTGCTTTATCTCATTGAGTACCTGCTTTTAGACCATGTGATAACAACTCTGCTTAGTGCGCTTTCCATGACTGTTTGTAACTCATGCCCACTAAGTCTCTTGCATTTTGTTTTTTAAACAGATTGCATTATTATGCACTTCTAAGGAACTAACCTGTCACACATTTGACTTTACTGAGATTTTTTGTGGTCCTCACCACAGATACATCCTCTGACAAAAAATCTGCTTCTGCGAGGCTCATTTGCAGCACTGTGTCTAGACCAAAAGTAGAACTGAATTTTCCATCCACTGAAGCTAAAAAGTCTGATCTGTGCTTTACTGCCACGTCCTTTACCCAAACTGTAAGTAGTAGGATTTTTTTTCCCTTGAAATGTTTGGAATGCCCTTCTATCACCAATTTAAAACTGCTGCTCACCTTGACAACTCAAAGATCCCTCAAGCAAGTTATCTTTCTAAACTCGCAGTGCTCATTATATAGACTTGTAGGCCCCTCATCTCTCATTCAACCAAGTTCTCTTTCCATCTTTCCATATAATCTAAACTCCTATATTTCAAACACATCGGTTCTCTCTAATGTTGTTCCTAATTTTTGTTTTATTTATTTCGTCTTGTGTATTTGCCATAGTGCTTTATTTGTAGCATACATCTGTATATGCAGTTAAGCAGTGTGCTGTTTGTTTTATTATGGGGTAGGTGGGTCAGTTACCTAAAGTCATGAACAGACCTTAACTACAGGAATTGCATTTTTGTCTGCTTCATCAAACTATATTGCCTGTACTCAATGTATACCACTTCCCTGGATATTCTGTATGTTTACTGTTTTGTGTTCTGCCTTTTTTTTTGCTTGCACAATGGATGATTTACTCAATGCAGAATTTCTGTTTTTGGAGCTTTCCTTCCCAGGCCTCAACAACAAATGGCTTATGCCTAATTGGACTTTCCTGCTCAGTAAAATAAATCTATAATTAAAGTTTAATTGCTTAAAAACTTCCCAGAGGGAGAAAGGTTCAATAATTTGTGTCAGACATAACTCTTTTTTTTTTTTATGCCTAGCCCATGGTGCAGAGGGATGTAGCCCTGTGACCTGTGTTTGACCAGTGGCACTAGAGGTACTGGTGAGGGAGGATGGGCTTGAGGGACTAAGCCCAGAATTCCCATCCTTAGGGCAAGGGAATGGGGCTTGGCATGCCTTACATTTGACATCTACTGAACGGTGGGTGATCACTTGTGGAAGAGACCAGGCAAACTGGCCCTACAACTGCAGTGAAAGAATCATGGAATTGGAAAATAGTAATTCATGGAAGCAGATATGCCCCTTCCCTGACCAGGCAGCCATTCAGGTACACACATGTCATACAGTGGAAGGGTTCGGATGGGGAGGAGCCGACTACGGCATGATCATCTGACCAGTACCACAGCACCTGACTCTTTCCTCCTAGGAATGTACTGTAGAACAGTCACCCAGTCTGGTTTGCCTGGTTCTTGCCCCTGGAAGGAATGAATGAGTTGATGGGGCAGGGTGGGATGGAGTGGGTGGGACTTTGGCAAAGCACCTTGTAGCAGGGCAGAAAAGAATGTTTCTGACAAGAGAAATTATTTTGCTTTGCTGTGCCAGGTGAAATTCCATTTGGCAATTTTATGTTTACAAAACTGTCTTGGTACTGAGATTTGTATTTTTTGTAGACCGCATATGGCATTTGCAGAAATTTAAACCCGCCAGGATGTTTTTTTTTCTGTCTTTTGTCATGGTAGGCAGATGGAGGTCAGGGACAGAGATCTTTTTATCTTTTTTTTATGCCCAGAAGTAAATTGTTGGCAATATGTCCATGTGCAGGGAGGTATATTCCTGGGAGCTTGTGCACATACAGAAAGGGCAAATTGTTCATTTTGCCAAAAAACATATGCAAGTTGAGAATCTTTGCTTGCATGCATGAGTAAACCAACATCAGCTGATACAAAACCAAAACTCAGTACTGTAAGAAGAAACAGGCGACATTATTAACTTATCACAATTCAGTAAAAAAATAGAATACTGATAAAAATATGTAGACACTGAAACTGGTCTTTTTTTTATTCTTAAGTTAGATATGGTGTGTTAATTAATGTACCAAATGAATGAAGAGCTGTCTTTTCGGCTTATGGTGCTGACTTTTGCTTTTGTATGGAGTTGAACAATTTTCATTTTCTCGTGTATTTTATGTAGTCTTTTTCCCTAGTGTTGCTCTAGAATAGCCTTTACAATCATTTTGTAAAGGAATTCTTAGCAGTGTTGTGTGCAAACTATTCCATTAAGGGTGTTGCCTCTTAATCTGTCATTTTGAACAATACCTTGTATAACAGATAAGCTTTCAATGTGACATGTATGTACTGGAAGCCCAGACTGAATGCTGGAAGGATGCAGTGACATTAAGCAAAGCTCGATTACACCCTCATAGAGTGAGGGGAGCTTGCCTGTTGTTTATGAACTGCACTGGTGTCGTACATTTTGTTGAAACCTTTACAGGGTCCAGTATCAGATTTTTGCCTGTAGTATGAAGGGAGAGTTGCCTGAGTTCAGTATATTTTTTTGGACAGGTATTGTCCCCAAATGGATTATTTTCTGTTTGAATCTTATGATATGCTACTCAGGCTATAATTAGAGTACCTGTATTTGCTGTCTTACTGAGCTCAGTGGTGTAGAAAATAAACTACCATCTAGAACGAAGAAGGGGATTGACCAACAGAAAAGTAAATCCATGCTAGTTTGATTTATTTTTAGTAAATCCCCCCTCCCAAGTTGTTTGATTCCTCTGGGACTAAAGTGTCTGCCAAAATTCCCTCATATGAAATGTCAAGTGTAAATGTCATGGAAGTGACTGCTGCCAGTAAACCTGAAGAACGAAAGAAGCAGAAGGCCTGATCTTTTGAGGAAATGACTGCAGGTTTGCTCAAGGCAGTAAGTGCTGTTTCTCCAGTGACACAAAGACCACTGTATAGTAGGCACCTTGATACTTTGTTAGAGAGTGGGATTAGATTTGTTGAGGTACATAGCAATACTTCATATTTCCAGTAAATGGCAGGTATACATAAAATCTTGCTAAAGTGACTTGAAATATGCTTTCTACCAGCTGCGGCCTTTCTTGATTCCAGGTGTTATTAGCAGAATACCTGTGCTTACTGTGTGAATGAGTGCGATTATTATGATTGTAAGACAACCAACTGCTGCCCTGTTTAATCACAAGTGATCAGTAACATATCTCCCATAACAAATGTACCCCTCAACATTCTGACAGTTTTTTTTGAAGCAGGGGGGCTAACTTCATGGTTATACAACTATTGGTGGGGTCCTTTCTAGGGCAAGTGGGGAAACAAAAACACACAAAATGTCTCATTATCTAAACAGGAAACACAGATGTGGAAATGTTACCACTTACCAGTGGGGCCTTTGGGAAATATGGAAACAGCCATCTGACCAGGTGGATACTGCTCATTCAAAGGGAAACCCATAACTAAAACTGCCTTGTACATTGGGGCAGAAGACAATCCAAATTGGAGGGAGTGAAACTGGAAGTAGAAACTAGACGTGAAATCAGTGGAACATCTGTGATACTTCTGCCTTATTTCGATGTGAATGTATCTTAAATTTAGAGAGTACGTTTACTGAACTTTTTTTTATAGCTTCATAGGACTTTACTAGGATAATGGCCCTAGGGCCTTAACAGGTGGAGCCATGTAATACCACTGTCCCCTAGCTGACCATAGTTAGTTGTTAGAGCGAATCAGTGATTAGCACCAACTGCCCCCGTCCATGATGGACATGGATGGCTACCCCTAGGGTGAATTTACAGTCTCCCATCCAATTGTCAAGGTTGCGCTTAAATAAGGTCACTGAGCAGCTCTGCTTCACGTGAAGTGGGTGTTTATTCCAGAGGAGTGTCAGTCTCTGGGAGACATATGTCTGTTCTGTTTGTCACAGGCGAGGTTGGAATCCCTGGAACGAGTGACTCTTGTCCTATTTCAGTTGTGGGCATGCAGCATTTCCATTAGGGTAGGGTCAGAGATTGTTCTGTAAGCCCAAGCACAGGTCACCTTTCAGCAGCCTGTAGGATACAGAATGCAGAGACAGGGCCCTCCATTTTCTGTGCAGGTCATGTTTTGGAGGCCCTCCGTTTTCTTGGTTAGAAACCTCTCTGTTCTCTCCACCTGTTGCAGGTGTCTGCTGAGGTATACGCAAAAGGGAAAATTTTACTCAATTAGTGGTCTAATGACAGTCGAGTATAGCGATGCCCTATATTTATGAAATGTGCAACATAGAATGCTTTCCTTACCACTGTGGAGACATGGTGATTGAAGTTTAAATTACTGTCAACCTGTATTGCCAAGTCTGTCACCGGTGTGTTTGAGCTTAGGGGGTGTTATCTATAATGTAATTTGCAAGGGGCACTTCTTTGTCAAAAGGGATAATGATGCACTTTTTTTGCATTTAGTTTTAGACTGTGAGTCTGGCACCAGTCATTAGTCTACATTAGCCCTTTTTGTAATAAGTTAACATCGTTGGGGGAATCAATTGCACCTAGTTTGCAGTACTCTGTGAACTTGATAAGCCACAGACCATTTACTTTCACCTCGACATCTGAGAAGTAGATTCCAAATAGTAGAGGGCCAAAAACAGATCCCTATGGTACACCACTGGTTTACTGGTGGAGGCATTCAGTCAGTGAGGCAGTTTGCTAAATGTTTAGTGATGGATGGGTTAATCCCCAGCTGGGAGAGTTTCTCAATGACACCTGAGTGGGGAATTGTGTTGAAGGCCTTGAATAAGTGGTATGTACTGCTTTGTCCTCATCCAGGGCTTTGGTGACAATCTCAAAGAAGTCCACCAGGTTTAATAAGCAAGATTTGCCCTTAATGAAGCCAAACTGCATTGGGTCAAGGGTTTGGCGGTCACCTATGTTCTTGTTCATAAGGGTCATAATGATTCTTTCCATGACCTTGCAGATAAAGCTGGTTAGGCTTATGGGTCTGTAGTTCCCAGGGTCGGTTGATGGACCCCCTTTGTGTAGTGGGATTATGGTTGTTCTTCTCCACTCTGCAGGAACAAAGCCAGCTGTGGATAAAGAGAGTGCCAAGTGGTTCAGCTAGGTCTTATTTCAGATTGTTTAGTAAGTGGCGTGGGACATTATCAGGTCCCATTAAGGCTGAACTTTTGGCCTTGGGGAGGGCGGATATTACTTACTGTTTTGAGATGTTCGTTAGTGGACTGGTGACTGGGATGCATTGGAGTGTGTCTGGTGGGGCCAGGGGGGTGAAAATTGTACCAACTCTGACTGCCAGCAGGTTGGCATTTTCTTTGTGTTCAGTGTGATTAGTACAGTTCACAGTCAGTTCGGTACATAGCTGGACATTCCCTTTAAGATTTTGGACATAGCTAAAGAAAGCCTTATGATTTCCTTTAGGTCAAGATGCTAATTTAGCCTCGTAATTGGTTTTAGAGGACTACTGTACAAGATGTTTGACTTGCTTGCTCAAGCTGTTGAGGGTAATTTTCCTCTGGTGAGTAAGTTCTCTCTTGTTCTTGGTTAACAGTTTTGTTTTATAATCTATTTATACTTGCTGTCCACCAGGGTGGCCTGTTTCTTTGGGAGGGCCTAGTTTTGACCCTGACAGGTACAGCTGAGTCTACATAGTTGTTTAAATGTCTAGACAGGGCATTTATGAACTCCTGTGCATAGGAGTCATTGTTGGCTCTTTTAACATGGGGTTTGAAACTTTTTTTTTTATCTTTGCTTAGTAGGCTAAAATTTGCTTTGGAGAAATGTTTCAGTTTGTTTACCCCCTGTGGGGGTCTCCAGTCTGATCGTTACTTCAGTTGAGACAAATTTATTGTCTGACCTCACCAGGGAGGGCAACACACAGGGGATAGTGCAGTGACCCCCCATGCTGATGAGTACCAGGTCCAGGATAGCCAAGCCCCTTGTAGGGGTAGAGATTAGCTGTTCCAGAGCATTTGAACAGAGTCCAGGAACCTGTTTTATTCTTTTTTTTTCAAGCAAACATTCTACACAATATTTCTTATATAAAACTGAGCAGTCAAGCTAAAAAGTTAGATGAAGCAATATCTGTCATAATACAGTCCTCAGTGTTTCTGAACCTAACATTCTTTTTTTTTGGAAGGAACTAAATCATCTGACAGCTCATTGTAAACTCCTAACTGCTTCCTTTCATGCCTGATGATTTTGCTAAGTAATTCTACTTCCAAGAAAGCTCTTACCCTTACTTCTGGTCCCATGCTGCTTTGTTAGAACCTTACCTTTATTCTATTAAAAATGTATACAGAAACAAGCAAAGTGGTCCAGTCCTACCTAATTTGTGCATTACAACCTCTAGCTGTCTTTGCCTCAGGCATATCACTGTCAGCAAATGGAAATCATGCATCTCCTGACTCAGATGGTCGACCCCAGTTTAAGTTATATGAATAAATAATAAATTTCCTATTTGTGTCCTCTCTTTAACCTGTCTTGCCCTCAGCACTCTCTACCTAGGCTTTAGAAGAATGCAGGAAATAGGTCTGTGTTTAGATGCATCTATGTTTTGCCATATTTTAAGTTGCTGGAGAAAGCAACATATCATCTGCTTACAGACTGCCTCTGCCAACGCACTGTTATATTCCTAGTTGTTTGTCTTTCGGCTTTTCCCAGTTAGGGGGTCGCCACCGCAGAACTCTGGTCTGCTAATGATTGGCAGTAGATTTTCACGAACGCCGAGGTGCCAGCTTGACATCCAACCTTCAGCAAAGGCACGCCCATTTACACGTCTTTCGAATGCCACCCTATTCCTAGTATCATCTTGAACTTTTAAAGGACAAAAGCAGGACTTAAAATATTACCAAATGGAGTTTGTCGCTTTACTCTCCTTTCATCTTGTGCAGAACACCACTGCATCACTCTTTAATACATTACAACTGGCTTCTAGTAAAAGAGTGAGCATCCCTGTTCCTCCTGCTTACACTTGTACAAAAACCTCAGTATGACTAGTGTCTAGATGGCAGTAAAGAGAAGATCATATGCTAGTTGTGTTTGTATGTAAACAATTGCTGGCATGCTCCTATGACCTACAAGTAACGTAACAAATACAGACCAGGCATTTTCTATTCTAGGCCCCGAACTATTGGCCGTGCTCCTTAATGATATTTGGACATGCCCCCTATATTCATTTCAGACAAACTATTAAAATATCTGTAAAAAAGGGTCACATGCTCCTACCTCAAGCTTATTAAATTATATTATTTATTCGCAAAAGTTGCTGGTTCTATTTTATTCCTACTTGTACTTCTGTATTCCATGACTGCAAATGCATTGTTCGGACCTGCTGCTGTGCCAATCCTGGCTAAACTTACTCACTATACTTCACTCACCCCTTCAACCTAAATCACACCTCACAACCCTCTCCAGCCTCCTACTCCACTCCAACACCTCACTCATACTAAGACATCACTCAGTTTCCCTTCACCATCTCTAATATCTCTTTAAATATCTTTTTAGAATTGTTTCAGTTATCACAAACTATATCTGTGTAACAAATCTGATTACTGAGTTTTTCCTCACATTTTCTTCAACTCATGTTATTGCGTTTTCATTGCACTGCACTATGAAATGTGTTCAACGTTTTCTCATTACAGCATATGTCACTCTTATATTTTGTAGTGTAATATGATACTTTGTGATTTCAAATATCTGTACTTGATTTTTGAAAGATTGTGGTTGTGGAGTTTTTCTCTCTGGGCCTCTGCTGAAAATGCACACTTTCTGGCCCAGTTAGACTCTCCCAGTAAACAAATGCCAAATAAATAAATTTGTTGTACATGTAAACTGTTAAACTTCACTATAATAGTGATAAAATGGAAATAAATCTCAGTAAATAAGCGCTTTCGTCAAAATACATTGGCTTCATCAGAGTTAATGGGAAACTAAGCACACACAGTTAAATACATAAACTCATTGATGTATTTGCCAATCAACAGTTATTTCCTTTCCACTCATTCTGAACTGCATAAGTCAATATTAATATCGAACAATAAAAATCAACAATTTATAATCATAAAAAAATCACTTCATACTTTCCAAAATAGACCTAAAATTCTTCTTGTAAGAATATATGTTAAAATAAAATAAAGGGTGTACACAGCGAATTTTGTAAACCTTTATAACCTGAATGAATCATGTTTCCACATAAATGATTCCTCAGTTAAAAAGTTACACAGCCTGCTCACCTATATTTCTCTGGCTCTTTGTTTCAGTACTGAAGTGATCTATCATTGAAGCCTGGTAAACTTGTAGCATTGAGCCTTACCTGCCACCTATACTCCCTATTCTCAACCTCAAGCCTATCGTCACCACCTGTCTCACTCGGAAAAAACCCAATCAGTAACGAAAAAAGTAATTTCTTAAAATTAGTGCAAACAGTACTGTGGACAAACGAGGCATTTTATACATTTTTTGTCTTAATAGCTCTAAGATGTTCAGCTATTCTGTCCCGCCCACATAGAACCCTTGACAACTGATGCAATGTAAACTAACCCAGACGTGTTGCAACTGCATCTCCCTGGGCATGGAAGGAAGTGGTCGTAACCTTGTACTAAAACATGCAGTCCATCATTGATGTATTTGCAATATTTACATGCCCCACATTTGTACATAACCGAATTGTGTCTCTTAGTTGTAGACCCTTCCAGAATGGTCTGCTCATCCAGGCAAATGTGCCAATATCTGTTAATCATGGCCACAAGTAAAGGTGCCAGATAATTATACCTCAGTACAAATGCCACACAGTTTTTGGGGTTATGTTTTATTTTGTATGATACTCCCCCCTCCCCCCAATATGGGAGGGAAAACAGTGCTCCTTTTGCTCATCACCTCATGGTGCAGTTTCAGTAACAATTTCAGGGGGTAGCTGCTTTCCAGGAACATTCCAGTCAAGGTGTATAACTCTTTGGTATGTGTTGTTGTCACTAACTAAATGGGACAATCTCACCATTTGGCCTTTAATGATACTCTTTCGTTGGTGGAACAGGTGGCAACTATTGAAATGTAATAAAGAATTTGACTAGGTTTCTTTTCTGTGTATATAGCTTTGTAACCCTAACTCTGTTTTCATAAGGTGGATATCCAAAAAGTCAATCTCACTGAGGTGCCAATGGCTGGTGAATTTGAAAAAGGGAGTGGTGCTGTTCAAATATTCCACAAAAGTCCTGGCCTCATCCTTGTTTCCTTTCCATAAAATCAAAATGTCATCCAAAAATCGATTATGTAACCCAATTTTTTCTATAAAGATAGAATGAAAACTATAGGTTTCTTCCCAGTGGAGGAGCACAAGGTTAGCAAACCCGGGGGCACATTTCGCCCCCATAGCTACTCCTGAGATCTGATGAAACAACTCCCCCTCAACGCTAAGCTAGTTATTTGTAAGTACTATTTCCATTAGGTCTACCAATGTATTGATTTTGGCTCTATCTTTTTACTTCTGAGGAGGCTTTCACAAAAATATGTCAAGCCTTCCTCGTGGGGGATGACTGTGAATAAATTCACCAGATCGATGGAAAGGAAAACTCACTAAAGTTTTTTGAAACCTCCAAATGGTCCAAACAATGCCAGGAATCTCTTAATATGTGTTCAACTTCCCTGACCACCTGGTGTGTCCCTTCATCCACAAATGATGCAAGGGGCTCCATTTTGGAGGCCCTTGCCACCGCTATTGGCCTAAATGGTGGGTTATTAACATTTTTGTGGATCTTAGGGATCCCAGAAATTACTGGTGTTATAGGATGGTCCATGTTTAGAAATTTAAATTTATTTTGATTCAACGATCCCTGAAATAAGAGCGTCCAACAAGCACAAATCAATTCTGCTGTACACTGTATTCATCTCATTTCTTGAAACTCTTATATGTGTAAGCATCATTTAAAACTGCATGCATTTTAGACAAATAGTCTATATGAGCCATAATAACAACACCCCCTCCCTTCTCTGGTTTCATTATTCTCAAGTCCTTGTTAGCCAAATCAAATAAAACCTTCCTGTTATTCTTGTTAGTGTTTGACAATACCCCTCTAATTTCCCTTTTTAATTTAATTTGATTTAGTTAGTTTGAGCTTACCTGCATGGCACTGCTGGTTGACGAAATACTTTTGGCATTTTCATTTTCGCCAATTACATATTTCGCTCTTTTAGTAGTACAGTGTGCATGTTGTCTAATACCGACACATCTTTCTGTACCTGGGTCATCACAACTGCAGCCTACTAATGAGGGCATAGATGTCCTACCTCACTTTAATTCTGTAACTGCATTTAGTATTCAGAGATGCTAGCAGGTGTTCGACCAGTTCTAAAATGTTGTGTATCAGACCACTTTTGCAATAGGCTATGCAAGTTCAGCACCCTAAAGCATAGGTGGAGGATAAGAGTATCCACTTCACAATAGTCCAAAGTTGTAAACTCCCTATATAGAGATGGTCCGCCATACGCTGCTTGTTAATGGCTCAGCTAATGAGAGATTTGAGATTCCAAAGTAACTCAACATGGCTGCATGCTCTTAAATCTCATCCCTGTAGTTCATAAATTAAATAGTTTGGTTATTTTTTTTTCCGGATAATGTTACTATACTTTCCCAGTTATATTTTTGCAATACAGGAAAAATACAAAATTACAGTGTACTAAAAGAAAAATATGCCTATATCCACTCACCTCCCACGTATTCACTCTATTAAGTCCATATCCTCTTAAATACAGTGGGGGATGCCCAACTGTCTGACAGCAGGTCTTCTGACTGACATTGGATGGCCCTGTTCTTTACTGTTAAGTCACTGAAAGAAAATAAAAAATCCTGATATGAATATTTATTTTTATATTATTCAGACACGTTCACAAGGGTTCATAAAGAACACCAGTGCTCACATCAAGGGCCACGGTAAAAAGGCCATGTTTTGGCAATGTGCTACTAATGCATTCAGAGATGCATTAGCCTCAGTGAGGAAAGTCTTCATCGCTTAACTTGCATCCCAGATCAACACTTCATGCAGTAGTAGCAGCACCACCCCCACTCACTTTGTCTCTGTCTCTCACACAAACACACACACACACACGCACACACCTACCCATGTTTCCTGTCTTGAAAAAATCGCTAATTACAGACGCTCATTATGTAAGACATTAAAGTTTTACACTTCCAATTCTTCCAGTAAATGCATACTAGTAACCTTTTTACAGGAATATTTAAATCCATCCCCATGTCTGTGTCCCACCATTAGTTTTATTTATCTGTTTTTGTTTACTGGGAAAGTCTGGCTGGGTAATAATTTTAAGTGAAGGCGCAGGGAGAAAAGCTGTAGTCTGATGTTGTCAATCTTCATTTTATCCTTGACAGATGGGTTTGGTTCTGATATTGGAACCGACTCGCCCGTTATTACAGCTTGTGCCAGCCAAAAACTTCTGCTTCACCTCTTCCCACAGTCCCTCTCTGTCAGTTACCTCAGATCTCGTTTGCCACTTTCCAAAATGGTCGCATTTAGCTACTGCTCTCAAGCTTTAGTGATTTAGGTAATGTTTTTGTTTGTTCTTTTCTCAGAGTTTTTTTTTATCTTCTTTAATTTTTCTTCTTGTACTTAGTGTAATTTCTAAAGTATTATCGTTGATATGTTTTCCCTTACACTTTTGTGTATTTCCCAATATCATCGTTGATAGTCCTCCCCTCTTGTAGCTCTTATTCCTTTCCCCCTTTTCTTTCCTTTTAAAAAAACATAAAAAAATAATAATAATGACAATCATAAAATACATTTTCTCTTTCCTCTGCCAGTTCTTTCTCTTCTGTAGTGTGAGTGTTCGTGTAAGTTACTAATTTCTATCTTCCTTGTTGACATGGTTGAGAAGGGTAAGGGCCCCTCTGGTTTCAAAACATGCCAAAAGTGTGGCTATTACTTACCCTTGTCAAATTTTCACTCTCTCTATGTACATTGTCTGGGCCTCCACCATTTACAAGAAGACTGCAGCATTTGTCATGCCTTTAGCCACAGAGCCCTTGTGGAAAGGCGAAACAAGCTTATTTTAAAGGGTTTACTTCCCTCAGCTTTTGGTGAGCCTTATCTTCTGTAGAGAAAGCAAAAACAGACATTAGTCCTCATCTTCAGTGGACAAAGGCAAGAAAAAAAGTCTCTCAATTCTGAAACCAAAAAATTTGAAACCCTCGGTTCCGAAAGTTTCAGTGGAACTGCAGGCCTCTGCTGCTGACGCTCTGGTGCCGACTTCCACACTGGCACCAATTGTTATTTCAAGTCCTTTGACTTCGAAGGCTTTGGTACAGTAAATCACAACTGCTTCACCTGCTATGACCAAAGGCATATTGCCTAGAATTACCTACTCACCTATTGATCCTTTTCCTGGGGAGCTCCCAGCAGTTTTTCTGCAGAGGCCTAAGTCCCCTTCTACCTCGTCGGTCCACTCCACTAAAAGTCTTTCCAAAGCTGATGTGGAGAGGCTAGTGAATAAAATCCTATGGGTTCGAGGACTTTCAGGCCCCCTTTCATTTCTGACTCCATCGGGTCTTGGTACTGAAATTTCTTTTACCCCGCTAACTACTCCTTCGGTAACCTCCTCAGAAGTCTTAGTCATCTATTCCAGATCTTCTAGTGCCACCTGTACTGGCTGTGGAGTTGTTCGCTTCTTTGGAACTGGTAGTTACCCTGAGCTCTTCGGTTACTTCAGAACTGGAGACCATGGAATTTGCTCTTTTATTATGTACCGGTGCTGGGTTATTTAAGGTCTGTAAAAATATGTTATTAAAATCTTCTACAGCACTATCTAGTGGCATTGCTCTAAGTACATTCTAGTTATATTGTTTGTGTTTCATTGAAAATATGTTTGCTGAAATTGGTTGTATTTCGTATTTGATTATAGATATGTTTATCTAGGTTATGGTGAATTCTAATAGCATAAGTTGGTATGTGGTCACTTATGCAGTCTGGGAGGCAGCTTATTTTTGTCACTTTGTCTGGTTTGTAAGAATCCAGTCTAATGTTGCGTGTCTCCCTAAAGTTTTATTGATTCTAGTAGGTGTGGTTATCGGGTTCCTATTACCTTGTCGAATTCCTGAAACTTCGAAGCTGAGAACATCGAACTCAGATGTTCGAAGTTCCAGGAATTCGAACACAAAAAATAAAAATAAAAACCCTAGCAATTTAACTGTTGCAAGCAGGGGAGGCAAGCCCTCCTGCACCCCCCACACCCCCGCTCTTTAAATATACCAACTCCGAGATCGTAATACAGTGCGGAAAGGGAAGATTTCCCTTTACCACACTGTAGTGCGATCTCGGAGTGCTTGCAAGAGTTTTCTGTGTTTCTTATCTTTTTATTTTTTATTTTCACGTTGTCGAAGTTCTGAAACTTCGAACATTAGGTTTCGACCTTATGGTGTTTGAAGTTTCGGAACTTCGACAAGGTAATAGGAACCCGTGGTTATCAACTGTCTGAAATTGAACACGTTTGTGTATTCAGTGTGGGTAACGGAATTTATGAGTTGCCAGTCTATATTTAAGTCTCCAAGAATTACAGTTTCATGATTAATTTGTTGGGATGTCCAGTGCAGGATTCTTTCAGCAGTACCAGTGTTATTCCCCGGTTGTATAAAAATTGATGTTAAACATATAGTGTTGTAGTTTTAGAAGTTCAGCATTCAGCAATTTTCCCTTCTATATTTCAGTGCACTACAAGGTGGAAAGGCATGCTTTCTTTTCCCTATAGGCCCTCTCCCTTATAATTCAAACTTGCAGACATTGAGTAATGCCTGAGACCCCCAAAGTATGTCAGAAAAAACTCTTGCTGTACTAACACGTTTAGTTAATAGCACAGTGGTTTAATTCTGGTGTATACTGTGACAAGGGTACAGGGTTCAAAGCTGTTTTCTACATTTTACTTTACATGTGTTTTGTTAAACAGCTTTACTTTTTTCCCCATTATATCCTTGGTGTCCAGTGGTGTTCCACTACGTTTTTAAGCTTTTTCTTTTAATATTTCATCCATTTACAGCTTGTTTTATAGAGTGTCCCTGGTGTCTAGTGTCTCCACCTCATCCTGTGTGCTGTTAAGGCATGAAATTACAACATAATCACTGGAGGTGGCTAGTGTGCCCCCTTCCCCTGTCCCATAACTTGAGAGAGATCCCTGAAGGTTAGTGCCCCCCCCCCCCCAAATCCCTGTGATTAAGTACCATTAAGGCACAAAAATTAGTGGAGTTTTCCTGGTAGCTAGTGATTTCCCCCACCCCTGTGAGTAAGTGCCAATATGGCATGGTTTTAAAGTGTTATCCCTGGCATTTAGTGTCAAGCCCTAAGTGACATTCAGGCATTAGATTTAGAAGTTATCCCTGGTGTCTAATGGTTCCTCCATCCCACTGCTGCATGCTTTGCTTATAAGTCTAGGGTGTGTGGAAGCATGACAGCCACACACACATACACACAACTCCCTCCCCTCCCAATCCCACTTACACACTCCTACCTAACCTACTCCCTCATTACCCCCCCCCAAACAGCTACCTCCCAGGCAGACATAAACTCACATATGAAGCCCCTCACGTACACTGAGGCACATTCCTAACACTACCTGACCACTAAACTCCTCAGTGACTACTTCTACCACGATGAATGAAAACTGCCAAAAAGCAGTGTTCATTGCCATGAATGGTCAGATGTTTCCATGCTAATCTCTGCAGCTATGTGATTCTCTGATGACTTGGCTGTGCAAATGCCTTACTGCAGGTAGTTCTGAGAGGAGATCACATGGCTGATTAGGATATGCCTCTCACTAGCATCCAGCATAGCCAGAGACAGACCATTGCAGTGCTGCATGCCTTGCAGCGGTAGGGCTGCCTGAATTAAAAAAACTACACCTTGCTGTAACTTTTTTGAATTCGGCCCATTTTAGTGCAAAATATGTCTTTGTTTTTTGTTTCCCTTTTGACTAAGGTATTACACTCGTTTGAAATGCATCACTCCAGCTTCATGTCCCTTCTTTTCTGTAAATACACCTGTCAAATTAACAGTTGTGAAACTGTGTATAATCTGCACACAAACTTTAAGCTTTGAAAAATGCTTGTTTTATATTGAAGCTACCATTACTGTAAAGTCTGTAACCACTGATACATTATATCTATGCTCTTTGATTTCAAGGATAGACTCTTGGATAATTGCAGAGCATAGTTTTTTCTGACTTAAAATTGTTCTCTTAATCTGTCACAAAGGTGCAACCAGTTGTCCTCCAAGTATCCATCCATTCACCAAGTATGCCACTGTGTATTTTTTTTTTTATTGTAATTCCAGGGTGAACTGCTTAATAGAATTAATAGCACTGAATAAGTATGCTGTCCAAACATGCCCTGTTGGAGATACGTGCCACAATTGTGAAGCTGGTATACTTCTAAAGTTGGTATACAAACCCAAAGTCTGTTGCTGCATTAGTACCTGTTACTCAACTGTGCTATAAAGTAACTGTGTGAAATTCAAAAGCCTTAGAAAACTGACTTGTGCAAAACAGGAAGTTAATGAAATAAGGTTGTAATACTGTTGTAAGTTCCATTTTTTGTCCACTGCACTTACTTGACTTCTGGATGTCAAAGTTTGTCAGTCAAGACCAAGGCATATGTAGTGAAATCAGTAATAAGTTGCCTATGTAATAAATGGAAAGTCCAACTAAAAAATAGGGAAACCACTCATGTCTTTTCCAATGAAGTACACCTTAATATCTGGTTTAGTTGTACATACTAAAGGACTTGAAAGCAGTAGCATTGTCATAGTGCTAACACTTTTCACTTGAGGTTGAAAAATAACTACATCACCAAGGTAAAGTGTTCCTGGTGTCCATTGTTCACATGATGGTGTACACTTTCGTTGGGAGTGAATAACAGAATTAAGTTTTGCAAAGACTTTTGTTGTGGGGGAGAACAGTTGCCTGCACGTCAGCAGAAGATTCCCTGAATCTCAATACCTAATATGAAAAGTTTCGTCAGCCTTCAGCAGAAGTTCTATTTATCTGCTGATGATTAATTAGGCCTAGCTGAATGGCTGGCAAGGAATGGCTCAACAAGAAAGCAGATGATGTGCTAAGCTGTACTAGGAGCGGTCATATAAGAATTTTTTACTGTAATAATGAGAAAATATTGAACTCATCCTCCCTTAGGTTTATGACAAAATGTTATGTGGTAGTGTACATCATAACGTTATTAGGAGCTGATAGGTATTTATAATTTTATAATTTTCCGTATAACAGTCAAATACTCAATTAAATAGCCATTCTAATATGTAGTGGTAGGCGGGACTATAATATTTCAAAAAAGTGCATGAAATTATTTTTCTGTTCATTACTGTTGAGGTAATGGTAATTAATGGCCTGCATTCACATATTGTTTTGCTTGCTTTGTATAATTCAGAATGATAAAAGTTCTAATGGTAAAAGATCTTTTTTTATCTAAAATGATCTTACAGGCTTTTTGTAATAAAAATATATTGACAGTGTCTTTCAAGCCATGTGAAGTATATCAATTAATTTTTTCAAAAACTGATGTGGGTGCACTACCCATCACTGTATACATTGCTATGGTTTCCTGCTTGGTAGCACTGTCCATTCACTAGAACATGCCGTTTACTTAGTGAATGACCCTGGAAGTTGTCATTCCCTGTATAAGAATTCAAGTTCTCTGGGAAGTTAAGTACTGGAGCATCAGGACTATTGTTAGGAGGGGTAGAGAGGTGACTCAAAGCTGCCGCCTGTGTTGCAAAGCTGATTATAACCCATAACTCAGAATGAAGCGTACAATGCTGGGGAGTAGATGCTATGTGCCACGTCCTTCCACGTGATGTCCCTGGTGCTCATCATAGTGCTTTTCCAGTGCAGGACAGTAGTTCGGTTACTGGTTGTTGTATTAGTGACAGTCTCCATACCATGTCTCCACCAGTGCAGGGTTGTAGCTCAGTTACTGGTGGTTGTATTAGTGACATTCTCCGTGCCATGCCTCCACCAGTGGAGGGTGGTAGCTCGGTTACTGTTTGCTGTATTAGTGACATTTTCCGTACCATGTCCCCACCAGTGCAGGGTTGTAGTTCGGTTACCGGTGGTTGTATTAGTGACAGTCTCCATACCATGTCTCCACCAGTGCAGGGTGATAGCTTGGTTTACTGGTGTATTAGTGGTTGCATTGAGCGGCGCAGTGCTTAACATTGTCACCTCACAACAAGAGATTCTCCAGTTCAATCCTTGGCTGGGATGCCATCTGCTTTATATTATTCCCTACCCTTCCATGGCTAACCTGTTCATAGATACAGGTTCATTCCTGGGAAGAGCAGACATTTTGCCTTTATGGCAGTGGGTTAGCTTCTAAAAGTTACATTTTTAGCCTTGTATATAGTTTACTCCATACACTTAAAGACTTTCTAAAGGAATTTCTTTCTACCATTGTGTGATGATTAAAAATACCCACAATACTTTGCTGTCCTTGAACTTCCAGACTGGTAATGGATCCCCTATTTCTGATTCTTTATCCAACATTCCAACCCTAGTACCATCACATCTGCCTTCACAGCTGACACTGTAACCCATGTTGTACTAAGTGGGACACAGGTGACATTATGGTCTTTGAGTAACAGTTTATTGTTTGCCCATTGAAAACTTCCTCAATTCTTCACTGTGCCTTAGCAGACCATACACATGTCTGTTTCTGTATGTGCCAGGTTACAGCCAGAATGCATGAGTGAACAAATGGTGTTGAGTATCACTGTCTTCTGGCCTTAACCTGATACCACTGCTGCTCTGTGGGATTCCCATACCTTCCCTTTATAATGAGATCCCTAACCAGGGTTGCGAGTCAGACCCTAGTTACCTGTGGCATAGTGAAGATCAAACTTCCTGTATTAAACAGATCAGCCCAAAACTCCCAGCTATGTAGTATATCCTAATCAGCCATGTGATCTTTTATGCTTATAACTTTAATACCGTTTACTTCAGAATTGCAGGCTGTTTTACTTGTGTATGTCACAGTCAGTGTCTTTGGTAGTTTTCTATTCACTTATCTTATATTGAAGTGTCAGTGGCACAACAAATAGCCCACTCAGCTTTGGTGTAGAAGGTTGTGGGTTCTAGACCAACACCAGCAAGATGGATACTGACACTACAGTGCAGCATAAGTGTATTGCTCACTCCTGAGGGTGATATCCTTTGGAGGAGATGTTAAAAAGAGGCTAACCAAAAATTACAAGAACCCCCTGCCTGTACGGCAACTGCAAGGTCCAAAACATAACAGTTCATGAGAACACAGACCAGCAGACTGTGGCAAACAACAACTATTTAAGACAGAGTCAAGCAAACCGGTTTCGGCTACAGTAAGAATTGCCTTCTTCAGTGCATACCTTGAGACAATACTTTGAGTTCCAAAGTTTACCGCAAATACCGAGTACAATTCCTTTCTCCATGCCACCAGCTATCATCCCCCTCACATTTGTAAGAACATTCCAAAGTGTCAATATATGAGGGTGAAACGTATTTGCTCCCAGCAAACATCATATGATGTATACAGGGACGATCTTACCTCTCGTTTTTTGAATGGGGTTACAATTTGGGACATATTGTACATGCTAGGAACACTGTGGATTCTATGTCTAGGGATTCTATTCTGGAATACAAAAATAAGTCTCAGGAACAAGCTTCAAGTGTCCTCCTTGTAACATCTTATGGCAGGAACTCCGCTCTATTAACCAGTAGTGTCCAACGACACTAGAACATTCTGTTGGCAGTTAGTAGATTATCTGATATTTTGGAAAGTAGATGTTGATTTTCCTATAGGAAGGGTAAAAAATCTGGGCTCAATTTTCGATCATTACAAACGTGGATATAGTCAGGATAAATCACTGGTCCAATCTTCTTTATTGGAGGATCAATTGATTGGTTGTTTTCCCTGTGGTTACTGTGTATATTGTCCAAAGTTTTGTAAGACCAAGGAATTTAGCAGTCGAAACACCAGTGAGGTATATAGAATTTCCTATTTTGTTAATTGCCAAACTGACTGGGTTATCTATTTGACCACGTGCAGTTGTTCTGCATTTTATATTGGCTAGACTTCACGTCCGGTAAAACTTAGGATCGCTGAGCACTTCAGCGATATCAGGAATCATAGAATAACTAATGCTGTCTATAAACACACTGTCATACATAGCATGGCCTCATTTTATTTTACTATTATTGATTGGATTAGGGGTAACAGATCCAATAAGTTAGGATGGCATTAAACCCTTAACAATATGGAAAAGAAATGGATTATTACATTGGGGGGTTTAAGGGCAGCCACGGTGGTGCAGCGGTTAGCATTGCCATCTCACAGCAAGAGGTTCTCTGGTTCAATTGTCGGCTGGGGTGCCTTCTGTGTGGAGTCTGCATGTTCTCCCTGTGGTCGCGTGGGTTTCCTCCGGGTGCTCCGATTTCCTCCCACATCCCAAAGACATGCTGTAGGTGGATTGGACACTCCAAATTGCCCCTAGGTGTGAGTGTGTGCCTTCTGTGGAAGGTTGGGAGCTGGGCTGGCACCTCGGCACCGTAAAACTCCACTGCCAATCATGAGCGGGCAGTTGATCCTCTGTGGCGACCCCTAACCGGGAAAAATCCAAAAGAAGAAGAAGATTGGGGGGTTTGTTCTCCCCTGGTTTGAATGAGCACCTTTAACTTATGTATTAGGCAATGTTGTTTGTCTTTTCCCAGTTAGGGGTCGCCACAGCGGAACTTCAGTCCGCTAATGATTGGCAATAGATTTTTTTTTTTTTATGGTGCCGAGTTGCCAGCCCGATGCCCATTCATGCATGTCTCTCAGAGGCTACTCGACCGCGGGGAGGACATGCAGACTTCACACTGCCGAGAATCAAATAGGAGAACCTCTTGCTGTGAGGCAACAACGCTACCACTGTACCACCATGGCATATGTATTAGACAATAATTAGGCTAAATAATGGAGCCTTGATTGCTGACTATATATTTTAAAAAGAGGCCCCAACTGCTTAAGTTGATGATAGCTCAGGTGGATGTAAAAAAAATCCCATGGCATCTATCAAAAAGATTAGTGGAAGTTTCCCAATGCACTAGCCGACTTTTGCCTAGCAGAATAAATACCACATTGGGTCTCCCATGAAAAGAGGCTACTAGTCTTGTGGAACTAACCTATGATAAAGGATAAATAAAAAAATAAGTAGTTTATCAGCCAGATAAGTTACGTACTGGTGTCTTTTAATTAATTTATTAACCAGGTGGTAACCAGTACTTTTAACAGTATATTGTAAGTTAAGAGTTATATATATATATATATATATATATATATATATATATATATATATATATATATATATATATATATATATAAAATCTATCCAATAACCAATCAAGCAACATTTTTTGTTGAGGTGAGGAAGAACCTGGAGAAAACCAACACTGTCACAGACAAATGTGAACTCCAGTCAGACCTCAACAAGCAGTCAAGAGTAAAGTCCAAGCTGTGAGGTAGGGTAGAAATCTTAACCACTGAGCCATTGTCCACAAACCTGTCACATCTGCTGGGCATTGTCTGTACTTGTACCATATTGCTAAGGCCTAGAACTCCTTCTCTCGATCCATCAGGTCAGCACCCTCCCATCTTTCAAAACCATTCCGAAAGACTTTCTAGCCAAAAGCTGTCTCTGTTCTTGCTCAACACCAGGATAAACTATATCCCTAAATTTGGACAAATACGTGTTCATGCCTTCTATCTCCTTGCTCTCCCTTCTTCACTCACCCCATTACTTCCATCAGTTTCTGTCCCCTGGCTTTCAAAGTATACTGTAAGCCTGCTTTTCTCTCACTTCATATTGCAGTTCCTGTATGTATTATACTAACTTACCTTTAATTTCTCAATAAACTGGTTAAAATTTCTCTAACTATTAAATCATTATCCTATAACTTGTATCTGTTCTTAACTATTGTTTTCATATTATGTCTAATTTGGTATGATTATTTAAACTATATTTGTTGTTTTTTTTAAATTGTTTTTAAAGACTGTAAAATTATTATTCTTAAAATGTTTTGTAATACTTTGGAGCTTTTCTCCCCAGGCCACTGCAAAAAGTGGGCTCCTACCCATTCTGACTTTCCCCATAATCAAATGGCAGTAAATAAAATAAGTAAATAACAACTCGACAAAGAAGGTACCCCAGACAAGAACATTACCAGAGTACAAAGAAACGTGTGGTAGCAATGCAAAATATAGCAGTAATGCATTGTCCATTTACTATGCAAGTTTTTAATCATCACCATCATCAGCCCCCTTTTCTGCATTTTCTACATGGCGTCGGGGTGTCGTGTTAACTGTCTCTCTTGATTCAGTGCCACACTACTGGTCACACCACTGTTTTGCGCATCTTACTTTCAGGTTCTTTGACATTCTTCTGTCATTCACTACATCAGATAATCTGCCAGTTGACTGCAGTCCCTCTGATTCTAGCTTTAACCTCTTCGTTCAGACTTCCCTTCTCCTCAGCCATCCCTGGCAGATATCTGAACCTGTTAACCTGTTCCATTATCTTCCCTTCTATCTCAATTCTCAGCTTCTTCTGATTTCCCCAATTTGCTGCCATTACCACTGTCTTGTCTGTGCTTAGTTTCATCACATGGGCCTTCAGTTTTGCATTCCATTCCCCTATCCTTTGCTGAAGTTGTTGCTCAAAGTCTGTCTGTAATGAATGCCACATCGTCTGCAGCAACTTTGTTGAGCTGTCCTCTCCAACCTGTTTAGTAATGTAGTCCATCACCAGTATGAAGAACAGTGGACTTAGACCTGAACCCTGGTGCACACCCACTCCCACTGAGAACTCCTCTGTGAGACAGGGCACTTGAGTCTTTGGATCATAGGATCATAGGAGATTACTAGGCTAATGGCCTAAGGCCCTTATAAGCCTAGCCAAGTTCAACCCATGTTCCCAAGGGTGTCTGGTTCAAGCAGACACTAAAATCAGCACCTATTGCCCTTGTCCAAGAGGGACACAGGTGGAACCACCAGGGTGAATTTCTGGTTACCCATCCAATGATGGGTTTATCCTGAGCAGTCTGTATGACACAGAGTAAAGTAACAATGATTTCAGTCTGCCCGCATAAGACAAATCTTGAAGACCTTGAATTTCCTTTGTAAGGAACCTATGTGGTCTCTCCAATTGCTGCAGGTTTTTGGAAAGGAACACACCAAAGGAAGCGTTGTACTCTATTAATGGCCTGATGAGAGAAGGTTACGGGGGGGGGGTTATGATCTCTCTTTTTTTTTTTTCTGTAGGCAATGCCCTTACATATGAGATGAGCAATATAAAATGCCCTTCTTACCACTGTGAAGACATGGTGATCGAAGTTAAGGTTACTGTGGACTTATGTGCTCAGATCTGTCGCCACTGACTGTGTGCTTAGGTTATTGCTGTTGATGTAGTTTGCAGGAACATCACCCTTGCTGAAGGGGATGATAATGCATTTTTGCATTAAGTTTAAGACCATGACTTTGGCACCAGTCACAAGTTTGCGTAAGATCTTATTGAAGGATGTCGACATCACTAGGGGGTTCATCGATTGTTCCCAGATTGCAGCCATCAGCAAACCTCGTCAGCCTCAGTCCTTTAGTTTTAGCCTGTACTTCGGCAAAGTAGATTCTAAACAGTAGGGGTCCCAGAACCAATCTCTGTGGAACACCACTGTTTATGGGTCTGCTGGAGGAGGAGGAGTCCCCTATTTTGACCGTAAGAGTTCTATCAGTGAGCCAGTTTGCAACCCACCTAACAATATATGGGTTGATACCCAGCTGGCTGAGTTTATTAATGATGCCTGAGTGGGGGATTGTGTCAAAGGGATTGACTAAGTCCACGTAGGCCGTATGCACAGATTTTCCCTCATCTAGGGCTTTGGGGACTGTCTCAAAGTCCACCAAGTTTAACAGGCATAAACTTCCTTTGACAAAGCCAAACTGGATGGGGTCTAGTGTTTGGAGATTTCCTATATCTTTGTTAATAAGGTCCGTGATGATTTGTTCCATGGCCTTGCAGATGAGGCTGGTCAGGCGAATGGGTCTATAGTTTCTGGGGTCCATGGCTGCAACCCCTTTGTGCAAAGGAATGATGTTAGCTGTTTTCCATTCCACTGGGATGACACAAGTGCTGTGATGCTAATTCCAATTTTAACCCGTGTAGAACACAGACCAGGATGTTGTCTTGTCCCATTGAGGCTGTATTATTGACTTTGGACAGGGAGTTTAAGACCTGATCCTCGAAGATACTAGGTGAGAGACAGGTGTTATGGATGCTTTGGTGTATATGTGGCGGGGACAGGGGGAGTGAAGTTTCCACTGAACCTGCCAGCCAGCAGGTTTGCTATATCCACAGGTTCTGTATATGTAGTACCATTAGCTATGAGTTTAGCGCAAATCTGGGCCTTACCTTTGAGGTTACAGATGTAACTAAAGAATGCTGTGTGGTTATCTTTAGTTAGGGAAGCTAATTTGGGTTTGTAGTTAGCTTTGGATGACTTCACTAGAAGTTTTATTTACTTGTTTAAGTTGAGGAGGGTGTGTTTCCAGTTTTGAAGCTGTTCTTTCCTACTCTTAGACAGCAATTTCTTTCTCCTATTGTATAACTTATTAATGGCAGTTGTCCACCAGGCAGGTTTGTTTTTTCTTGAAGATCTTGATTTGGTTCTATCAGGTACGGCAGAATCCCTACAAATGTACAGCTGCTCGTATAAAGCATTGGTGTATAACTCAACAAAGTTTTCTGTTCCATCAGTGGGGGGGGGGGGGGGTGTGCTATGAAGCTATTTATGCTATCACATAAGAGTTTGTAATTGGCCTTGGAGAAGCTTTTTAGTCTGTTTGTTGCTAAGTGGTCTTGTGTTATAGTTACTTCTAGTGAGACTGATTTGTGGTCAGATCTCACCAGGGGTGGCCACACGCTGGGGGTGGTGCAGCAGTCCCCATGTTGGTGAGCAATAGATCCAGAATGTTTGAGCCCCTAGTGGGTGTGTCAACCAGCTGGTCCAGGGCACTGGAGTTAACATAATCGAAGAACCTTTGGGCAAGTGAGTTAGAACACGTATAATTTACCCAGTCAATGGATGGGTAATTAAAGTCACCCAAAACCAGGGTGTGTGGTTATAGCTTGATTGACTCAAGTAGATCCAAGTAGGCAGGGTGAATGTCCTGATTCATGGTGGGGGGGGGGTCCTAGAGCTGGCAGTAACCTGAAGATAAGGTTACCACCTGTCCCACTTTGCGAGGGACAGTCCCTCTTTGGGCAGTTGTGTCCTGCATAAAAATTTAAAAAATGGCAAATATCCTGAGATTTTAGGGTAAAATTATTTCCTATATTTTATGTAATAGTTGCATAAAACAGTTATTCTGTATATGAAACACCTAAATGTTATAAGAAACAGAATAAGCAACTGAAATGCCACAATAATGAGCTTTTATTTAGGGAAAAAGAAGTTCTGTCCTTTGTACTGGCCATGGGTATGTTTTGGCCTTCAAAATCTGATGTTTGTACCAAAAATGTCCCACTTTGGGCATTTGAAAAGGTGGCAACCCTACCTGAAGAGGAGTGTAACCTACAGTCATTTCCACCTGAAATAATTCAAGGGAGTCATGCTGTTTAACTAATCTACAGGTGTATTTATCTTTAATGAATACCGATACAACACCTCTTTTAGTTCTCATGCCTTCAGTTTGTGGTCTGAACGTGTGGAAGGAAATGTAGCCTGGTGTAGCTGGGGTGCTCTACTCAGCCTTAAACGCTGTCTCAGTGACTGCACAAATGTCAGCATCTTCCAAGGTGAGGACTGCATAGCCAGCACTAATTCTACCAATGTTTCTAGGACTTGGAACTACCACAGTACTGCCCAAATCAGCTTTCTTGGGACCTTGTCTTATGCTTTCTCCAAGTCTAGGAATGCCCAGTTGGACTATTTCCTCATCTCTAGCTAAATAGTTAACCATGCCAAGAAAACATTGTAAGGCTTGAATATTGTCTGAAGCTGATATATCAAGAACAGCAGTTTGCTTGAAAGGATCTAGTTGTAAGCCTTTACTGGTAAATAAATGACCAACATAAGGAACTTCTCATAGCCTGAATTTACACTTCTGAGGATTCAGCTTAAGATTCACTTCACATGCTCTTTCTAGAACTTTCTTGAGGTTTCTGTCAAGCTCAGCTTCAACATTATCTCCTACTAGAACATCAAGTACTATAATAGCACATGGATACCCAGAAAAAACTTGCTCCATTGCATGCTGGAAGACTTCACTGGCAGAATTTATCCCAAATGGCATTCCCAAGAATCTGTACCTGCCAAAAGGAGTACTGAAAGTGGCTAGCAGTGAAGATTTTCGATCAAGTAACATTTGCCAAAATGAACTCTGCATCTAAGGCAGAAAATACAGTGGCATTTGGCCTAAGAGCTGCAACTTCTTCAACTGTATGCATTGGATGATGAGGTCTTTTCAGTGCTTTGTTCAAATCTTGTGGATCATTACATATTTTGATATCATCTGAGCTTTTCTTATGAGCTACGACCATGGAGAATACCCATTAAGTAAGTTTGTCAACTGGGCAAATCACACCTTGTTGCACCACTTTGTCTAGCTCAGCTTTGACTGTGTTCTGCATAGGTACAGGAACTGTCCGGGCTGGCTTGACAGCAGGACTGACTTCAGGGTCTAACTTCATGGAGTACACAACTGGGAGTTTGCTTAGTTTGTCTTTGAAAAGATCAGCATAAGTAGAAATAATAGACTTGGCAAAATTAGAACAGTGGTCTTTTAAGCTAATATGATGGACTTCCTTATTAAATGAAAGTAGTCTCATTTTCAAACCGTCTCTGAGGCCTAATGACTGTACAGGCCTTTTGACCTCTTAAAATTGCAAGCTGTTCCCAGCAGAGTAACATGAAAGCACTACTGAACCTCCGATTTGAATTTCTTCACCGCCATAAGCAACAAGCTTTCACACTTTGCCAAATCAAGCTTCTCACCAGCACATACTCTAGCAAATGTTTCTGCTGACATAACATTGCACTTTGGACCTGTGTCAACTTTGAGCTCTATGAGAGACCCATTAATCCAAACAATACAAAATACTTCATTCTTTTGCCCATAAATCTACTGCATTGACTGTTTCATTAAGCACAGACATGCCGTCAACATAAAAAGTAGGGTCACAGCTTTCTAATTGATTGACTTGTGTCTTTGAATGTTTTCTTTTAATAAAAGAATGAGCCTCTCTTGATTTACAAACTCTTTGAAAATGATTCCACTTTTTACATCTGTGGCATTGCTGACCAAAACCTAAGCACTTTTCTGTTTTAGACACATGACTGCCACCAGAATTACGACAGTTGACTGTAAGACTAGGTGAGGATATATGCTTTGAGTTTGCTGGCTCACCCTTGTGCTTCACTGAGACTGTGCATAATCTGGAATTTGCTAGAAAGCTACAGGCTTTCCCAGTGAGTGTTGCAGGGCTCACAGTTGCTGCCATGTGCTTGGGGCTGTTTTTTAACTATGTGCTGCATACTATCAACATGAGCTTTAGAAGGCACTGGAAGCATGCGTTTCTCACTTGTAAGCATATTTGTGTGCTTTTCTGACAAATCTCAGTGGCCTTATTCAAAGTTAAATCACTGTCATGAATGCAAAATCTTTCTCATAGCATCATGCTTAATACCACACACACAAGTCTTTTATCAGCTCATCCCTTAAATCACCAAATCTGCATGTTTTAGCTTTATTTTTTGAGTCAAGTTATATATGCTGCTAAAGTTTCCCCGGGTCTATATTAAAATCTCGACGTTACGGAACATCGAATACAATATGGTTGACACCATATTATCAAAGTTCCATAACTTTGAAAATAAAAAAAAAATTAAACTTGAAACACTTACCCTAATGGGTTTAAGCAGGGGGGCAAGCTCCCCTGCACCCCTCACACCCCTCGCTACTTAAATACACCAACTCTGAGATCGCACTTTAACGTAGGATGGTGCGGAAAGGAAAGATTTCCCTTTCCTACACTGTAGCACAATCTCAAAGTTGCTATATTTAAGTAGTGGGGGGTGCAGGAAGGCTTGCCCCCCTGCCTACACTTGTTAGTTTTTTTTTTTGTTCTAAATTTTTTTTATTAAGTTTCGATTGTTTAATGGTTTGATGCACAAAGTTCAATGTTTATGCATTCGAACCATTAAACATTCGAGATTATAATATGGACCTGTTTCCCCAGGCTTTTGATCTCTTCTGTAAAATAAGTGCCTTTCCATTGTAATATTCGTTTGGGGTTTACACATTTCTCACATTTTAAGCACTCTGGGACTTCCCTTGACTCAGCTGGTACCACTATATGATGGTTTTCCTCCTCTCCTGCAAGCACAGTAGGTGCATACACAAATGAACGCTCTCTTTCTATGGCTTCTGAACCAGCTAATTTAAGCAGAATAAATGCCTTTGTATAGTCACCTTTATCAGAAAATAGAGCTTGTATAAAAATATCGTACCCTTGCTCAAACACTCTCCAATTCTCTGCAATATTATTATCAAATACAAGAGGACCTGGTTTTCGAAATCCATCCCCCATGCCAACAACATATGTCCAAACACACTGTAAATATTGCCCTTGTAATAATGTATGAACATGCACACACACAGCCAGTAATTGTAAGAACATTCAAATATACAATAAACTCTTTGAAATACTATACTTTGCAAAATATGCTTTGAAATGGCTATATTTTTCAAAATAACTGTACTGTAATACTGCAGAAACGTGGACACTTCATACACTTTGGATATCTTGAATAGCTTTAGTTAATGTGAAAAAGTAGCTCATAGTGAAAAAAATGCAGTTTTCCTTAGTTTATTCATTTGAGATTCAGACGTTATTTCAAACATTTTCCATAGTTATTCAAATATTTTTATCAATATATCACAGTTTTGTACATTTTTTTTACTTAGACATTCATTTAGAGCATTCTGAGTGCTTTGTTTTATATTTTGTAAGAAATCATTTAAGTAAGCATTAATCCCTGTAATACGTTTCTGACCTGTTTTTGTGAGTTATACATGATGATCCATTCCTCTATATTTCTCCACAATTAACTGAGTGACTCTCGGTCTTGATTGTGGATTTCTGGATCCCATTCTGACGTCATCACTCATCCTGTTTTACAACTGAAGACAAGCAGGCAGGGTAATTCATTTATATGCTTTATTACACAGTAACACAGCAGGATGGATAGCAGCAGTACAAAATATAAACTAACTGATTGACAGACTATGGAGACACATGCTTACATCTCAACAGCTTGCTACAAAATGACGGTCAGGGTTGCACATGCTCAGTATTTGTACACTTATGCAACCCCCTAGAAATCTTCTTAAAGGTATACATACATATTGATTTACAACCGGTAACTTCCCATGCCCATTTTGGCAACATTAGTCAACATGACCGAATCACCTAAAGCCATTGACTGGTTGTATTTGGTGCAGCTGTCACTGTACCTTAGAGGAAAACTAGAATGCATTTTTGTTTTCTTAGAAATTTCTTTCATCTGCTGTGCACTTGCTTTAGTATGGGATTTTTTTTTTTATTACCTTTACAAGTTATCTTATTCTTGAATTTCTAATGTAACTTAACATTATACTCAACAATCTGGGGTGTGAATGCTCAGCTTAACATTTCTGTCATTTCCAAATTAATTTTCATGTGTGTCAGCAATTACCATGTCATATTATGACTAAGGAATATTGCAAACAGATGTAGAAAATTATTTACTTTTTTTTTCTCGAAAGTCATTATGCTTTGCTTATCAGTAAAATGCACCTCTGACATCTTTTTATTGTTTATTGCTATATTGTTTTAAAACACCTGATGCTGTAAATTAGAGATACATGATGCCAGGGCAAGCTCTTTGTCAAACTGTTAACCATAGCTGTCAGACGATTCTTACACTGGGGTTGACTAGTACACGCATTAAAACAGTAAAATAAGAAAAGAAAAAGACCCCCTACCCTATAAGTAGGTTCAGGCCTCTGCTTCAGACCCCTTGCTGCTCTAATTCAAAAATCAAGGTGTTTTTAATGTGAACCACCATTGTATGTGTTTTAATAAACCGTGCCAAACATTTTAATCCATCCTTATTGTTTTTTCCGCATGCATCTTCCCCAACATAGTGATTTTCATTTATTCACAGATACTTTTATATAACACTGGCATTATAAAACCGCCTCCATCCCTCTAACTAATTCCAGCTTGTTTTTCATTAAGCTATACACTTAGGTAAACTTAGTTAAAAGATGGGAAATGGATGTTTAGAGAGAGAAGTGAAAGTGTATTTCATTATTTGAAACAAAACATCTTATAAATTCAAACATGCATTAGGATGTAATAATATTAAGTTAATCTGCAGTACTAAAAGCTTGCTAGATTAAGTAGGTTTTCAAATCAGATTTTCATTTGAGGAAACAAAGAAGTTTTTCTAATTTATTTGTATTTGCTTTCTGGGTTAGAGCACTAATCTCCATTGAACTTTTTCAGACTCAGCCTGCGAGCAGTGTCTGGTTAAGTGAGTTGCTCAGAGTCCCACAGTTGGGCAGTGAAGGTTGAGGGATCAAACCTTGCACCACTTGACCACAGGGATTTGTTAAGGTAGTAACTACCATAGGGCAGGAACGCAGATGCAAAGGAATACGTTCTCTCTGGCTAGTTCAGTGGAGAACACTGAGCTACAAAGTCAAAGGTTCTTGGACATTAACTGTGCGTAGAGGAAAATATAACTTTTACCATGTTTAGGGTAATATGACAAACTAATAGTACTGCAATCTTTGAGAAACATCAAGGCCTTCCATTCTATACCACTGGCTGCAGTATTTTACACTAGTTCTTGTCACCAGAGATTCATGCCAGGAAACCATATAGGCTAAGGGTGTTGCAATAACATCCTAGAAAAAAATGAAACTATTGCATGAACTGTAGCAGGAAGATAATCTTCTGGAAAATGCTACTTAAATGTAGATGATAAACAGTAGGTCATGTAGAGGTTTATAAATGGGTCTCAGTTCATAACCACATTATGTGTTTGAGCAATAGGGATTTGCTGATTCAGATTTACAGTGCCAGTCACTCTGATGCTTTTTTCCTTTGTACTGGTTGTGTGGTCTGCCTTGTGTCTTTCAAGCCTACAGCACTTGAAAAGCAGACTGTACTCAATGTTTCTGTTTCACTATCACATAATAGTGGCACTTAATTTTTTATATTCAGTGCCACAGTTAAGTGGCTTACATGTGACAAAATAGCTTTAACTGAAAAACAAGGCAAAAAGCTGCTTTACTTGTTGAGTTCACATTTTGTTTTGCTTGGAGCACCTGACAATTACTGTCCAGCCTTCTGGTAGTCATTAATCTACCATCTGCTTAGTAAATAAACACCAAACCTGTAGTAGGCAGTTAATTAAATGTCACATGTTCTGTTTCCAGGCTGGGCAGCAAGTGCTTAGAGCAGAGTGAAAAAAAAAATAGATGTGAGAGAATTCCTTCAGCTGAACACAAAAGGCAACCTTTTGCCATTCTTGTTCAACTGAAGTCATTCTCTCACATGTACTGTGCTTTATCATGGCACGGAGTTCCTGAACTTCAGCACTGTAATGAAGTTATACTAGAGCAAATGATACGCATTTTGTCTTACTTTCAAGTGTTAACTTGAATGGAGCAAGGTAGCCCACACATCCAGCACTGTCAGCATGATTAACAACATATTGGAATCAGAGCTGTCTGTGGTGATGAGTTAACTGTCAGCCTGCCTGCTGGTGTTAGTAAGTAAAGAAGCTCACCTCTCAAGTTTAACTCTTGAGATGAAATTTTTTACATCCATTTTGAGAAGCAATAAAGTGTTTTTGATGGGAGACCCAAACATAATTCTTTGTAATATATTAGGAGTTTTAACTGACTCTCTGATAGCTTTAGTAAAAAAGGCCCCTAGGCAGTGGGAAACAACAGCTGTTAGTGAATATCGGTGCACTTCACTTCCCCCTGCTGTGTGTGTGTGTGTGTGTGTGTGTGTGTGTGTGTGTGTGTGTGTGTGTGTGTGTGTGTGTGTGTGTGTGACAGCATGAGGTATGTAATAACTTTTAAATCTCATACATGCATTCCAATAAAGTGCCCTGGTGACTATCTGTGGGGAAGCTAGATGTTTGCAAGAGACCAACCATAATGATCTAGTTCTTTAGAGTGTTACAAATGAACTTGGTTATAATAAGGTTGTTTTTCTCTAAATTTTAGAACATAATTAGAACACTCTACTTATTGCAGATTTTAGATACAGCTACCACTTAATCTTTCACTGACAGCTTCCCCTCCAGTATCACACCAAGATTGTACACAGTAGATGCAGAGTTCAACTCTTGCTTCCATGTAGTTAAAGTGAAAAAATGTGGGAAACTAAAACATTTCTGAATCTGGCCAGCGCTGTGAGGACCACATATAGGTAATTTATTCAATTACCTCACCGAAGCCCAGCTGGTCGACACAAGTTGACTCAATGGGCTGAAGATGGAAACAATAATGTCAGTGGGGTACCCCTTCACCCCTTCTTCCCCATAAGGCCAAGTCTCAGAATATGCTATAAGTTTATTTGATGTGACAAGGACCTTGGTCTTGTACACACAGCTTGTAGAAGACCAGAATAAACAATAACTTCAGACAGATTTGGTGGTACTGGAGAACAACATAACCCCTCCATCTTCAGAGACTATTACAAGGGAATCTACTCCCTGTCCTGATGAAATTCAACACCCTCCTCATCCCAGTCACCCTATATCACACATGGCCTTATTCACAGATAATTTCTATGCCTTGGTCCACATAATGCATAAATACAGTACCAAATGTTGCAACTAACCCACATGGTTGAACCACAATATTAAATTAAACAATAACAGGAAGAAACTTGTTGCTCATAAAAGCAAAATTAACACCTCATCAGCTAGAGAACAATTCAAAAAGATCAACAAAAAACTTGCAAACAAAATAAAATCCTCCAAAAGTAATTAAAAACTGAGAATTGCCTCCTATTACTAGGATAACTACAAAGCTTTTTGAAGTTATGTCAGGAACGTCTGAGGTAATACTTAATGCAGTCAGTTAATACAAAATACCACCTATATATCACCAGAGGACATAACCACCGTGTTACTAAACAAATTCAACTCCAATTTTACTTCCACATCTTGACATAATTAGCTGCAGTGCATATGTATGCCTGTGCCACCCTGATTACCACTGAGCAAGCCCTAAATGGTCTGTCTAAAGCTAAGAACAGTGGCTTTGTGATAATGTGCCATGCTGTTCTCTTGTCAGCATGGAACATTCTGTGGCTGATTTGTTAAGTCCATTCAGTCTTAGCCTCTCCACTGGATTCATGCCAGAGGTATGCAGAACTATTGTAGTTATCCCACTCCACATACAGGCACCCACTACCGGCCTGGGAAGCTATAGCTCCATATGCCTCATTTGCTTAATCTGTAAGGCAATATGGTACATCATTGTGGAACTCATTAACAAAGTCATAGGGAGCTGTCAAGTCCTGGACCCAAACCAGTCTGTGTTTGTTGAAGGCCAGTATTGCTTCATAAGCCTGTTGGACTTTTTTGAACAAGTCGCTAAAGCATTGGACTTGGGAAAATCAGTTACAATTCCATACCTGGACTAGCCAAAGCCTTAATATTATTCCACATTCTGGCATCATTGATAAGCTAATCAAACAAAATGTAAACCCCTGTTGCCTGCTTGAAAGTAAACTGTCTCACTAAAAGAACCCAGTCTTTTAGTGCTGGAGACACAGTCTCAACCAAAAGAGTAGTTACCAGTCATGTACTTAAGGGATCTGTACTGGGACCACTTCTCTTTGGTATGTACTTTTCTCATGTCAAGACTGACACTAATGTGTCTGATGATGTTTGCTGGTGATTGCAAACTGAGAGCTGTCATAAACACTGTGGTGTGAGGTATTGCCAACTATGTCAGGAGAAGTAGGGCTGTGGATGTGTAACATGTCAAAACAGCTAGCTGGGATTTTGTAAAGAGTTGTATGTTGTTTGAATATCAAACTGATTTGTATAGATGCTTATGTTGAAAATGTATTTGTAAAGTTGCTTGTGTTAAAAATGTATCAACAGTGTATCCTGCTGGACAGGGGAAGAAATGTACATGTATTATAGTAACTGTTGAAATGTATGTACTGTAACAGAGGACGCTGGAAGACAAGAGATTAATCTCAATCCACCTGCATTTGGAAACCAGTAAGAAATTAAATTACATAATTTATGCCATAAAGATTGTATCTTATAGTCCTCAGTGCAACCAGAGACAACAGGTCTGTACTAGGAAGCTTCCTGCATTGTCATTGGGGTGAACTAATTGCTCTTTGCAAGGGTGGAGGTTTGAAATTATTTTATGACTTCTAGGAGCTGCAGTAGATCTTAGCAAGGCTGTGTGTGTGTGTGTGTGTGTGTGTGTGTGTGTGTGTGTGTGTGTGTGTGTGTGTGTGTCTGTGTTATTGACACATAGTTGCTAAATCCTGACAGCTTCTAGCCAAGAGAGGAAACATGGGAACCAGAAGTCAGATGACCAGATGTATGTGATGTCATTCTGTAATCCATCACTAAAAATAATGGTTAATACAAGGTGAGACTGACGTCTCACATCTACTTCATCTTGCCTTGCTCTAGTAAGTAACCAGGGAATAATAATTCTTTAGATCAGTCAGGAAAATATAGTGAGATTAGTTAATTGTTTTTTTTTTCAGTAACTGTATGAACCTGTCCACCTGTGTTATTTTTAATATTTCCTGTGATTGAAACTCTGGTGTTTATTGTAAATAGATATTTAGTATTTTTATTTTTTCTATATTTTATTATTAACGATATTTAAACTTTTCATTGTGTCTGGTCCTGTAGAGAATATTTTAAGCTTTGAGAGGACTTGTATCTGTTTGGTGACACTGTGGCCACTCATGGAAGTCTTACTTTGTTGGTCAAACTACCATTTGCATTAATATTAATTTCACTCAGTATAATTGGGTACCTTTGCAAGAGCCTTAGAGTATCTGGCTTTGGGGTGCCTGGTGGCAGTGTAACTATTTTATAGCTAGTAAATTTGTGCTAGCATTTCCCAGGTGTGTGTGTGTGTGTGTGTGTGTGTGTGTGTGTGTGTGTGTGTGTGTGTGTGTGTGTGTGTGTGTGTGTGTGTGTGTGTGTGTGTGTGTGTGTGTGTGTGTGTGTGTGTGTGAGCTACTTGGAATAAGGACATGAAACACTGATTTCACAGAGCGGGTGCGGGAGGACTTGGCTTGGTTACTCAGCTGAGGTCTCAATTCTATAGCTGTGCCAGTGGGGGAGTCTTATTTGGGACCTGGAGGGAGACAGAGAAACACAGACCCCCTGACTGTGTTCCCTTTGTGCTCCTAAGGGAAATTATGCTTGATTCAGAGAGCTACACCTGGAAATACTGAGTGCACCCATTTTTGTTCAAAGTGAATTTCCTTCTCCAGTGCCAGTGGTGAGGATTCAGGCTCCTTGATTACTGGCCCAGAGTGGGGACATCACATATTACTGAGCAATGGTGTGGATATTAATTGAACTTCTGTAGCCTGTAGGCAGTTGTCACTGAAGGTGTGTATTTTCAGCAGCCACAAGGTAAGCATTCAGAGTTTTATTTATTTCTTTTTTGTTAATTTAATTCAGTCAGGGAAATCAGGTAAATATATCAGCAGAAGATTTTGGCAAGCTGACAAAGAACCAGTTGGTCAAGGTGTGTGAAGCCAAAAGACTGGTGCCTGCCAACCTGTCTAAAAAGGAAATGATTTCAGCCTTAATCTCAGCTCAGACCAGCAGCCAAGAGGATAACCAGTCTGGTGATGGGAATTTGCAACCCTCAGAAAAGGACAGTTCACCTTTTCCTCAGAGGACTTAAAATCTGTCTGGAGTTAGAGACTTGAACCGTAGGCCAAACATTTGAAATTAGAATCAGCAGAGAGACTGTGGCATTTGGAGGACAAAGCAGAAGCAGCAGAGAGAGTGCAGTGTTTAGAGGCTGAAGAAAATGAGAGGGGCGTCAACGTGAGAAAGAGATGCTGTGCCAGTGGGGGAGTCTTAAAAAGAAAAAAAAAAACAAAAAAAATCTTGCTTTTTTCCCACTTTCTGAAAGTTAAGAAAGTTCAGTTACAGATTTGCTGTTCTGAACTGTTTGGAAGTTTCTATAAGACCAGTGCTTGCTTGGGCTAAAGGGAAGTCTCCGTGTTCACCAGTGGGAGTGATTAACACTGAACAGCCTGCCTGCCTGTCCCTGGAGGAGTGGTTACTACCTAGAAGCTGTAGTTTTATTGGCCATTTTGGGTCAATTCTAAACTCCTTGATCTCTCTCTCTTAAAACCAGGCTGCCTCATGGTTTTGGTGTCTTTTCAGGCTTGCTAGTTGTTGCTGAAGGACCTACCAAGAGGAGAAAACGCTGAGAGAAGAAAAGGAGCCACTTTTGTGATTTTAAGTATTTTCTACTAATTGTTTGTTAAGTTTTACTGCTTTGCCGCCTACTTTTTGGCATTTTTCGGCTTGCTAAAGTTTATATCTGTAACAGTAACAGTACTTGGAACACATCTAGAGCCTGTTTACTGCATTTCCTGTGTTGCACTTAATTTAAAATCATTTTTTTCTATATAAAACTGCATTTTACCTGATTTTGGCCTAGCACTCAAGTGTGGGGTCATTTATTGCACTGTTGAGATTATTTTGCTGCTTGTGTATATCTGCTACCTTTAAACTACAACAAAAAGAAAAAAAAAACAAAAAAAATGTTGCTTTTTTCCCACTTTCTGAAAGTTAAGAAAGTTCAGTTACAGATTTGCTGTTCTAAACTGTTTGGAAGTTTCTAGAAGGCTAGTGCTTGCTTGGGCTAAAGGGAAGTCTCTGTATTCACCAGTTGGAGTGGTTAACACTGAGCAGCCTGCATGTCCCTGGAGGAGTGGTTAGTACCTAGAAGCTGTAGTTTTATTGGCCATTTTGGGTCAATTCTAAACTCCTTTATCTCTCTCTCTCTCTTAAAACCAGGCTGCCTCGTGGTTTTGGCATCTTTTCAGGCTTGCTAGTTGTTGCTGAAGCACCTACCAAGAGGAGAAAACGCTGAGAGAAGAAAAGCAGCCACTTTTGTGATTTTAAGTATTTTCTTCTGATTTTTTGTTAAGTTTTACTGCCTTCCTGCCTACTTTTTGGCATTTTCCGGCTTGCTAAAGTTTATACCTGTAACAGTAACAGTACTTGGAACACATCTAGAGCCTGTTTACTGCATTTCCTGTGTTGCACTTAATTTAAAATAGTTTTTTTTCTCTAAAAACTGCATTTTACCTGATTTTGGCCTAGCACTCAAGTGTGGGGTCATTTATTGCACTGTTGTGATTATTTTGCTGCTTGTGTATCTCTGCTACCTTTAAACTACAACAAAAAGAAAAAAAAAACAAAAAAAAGCTTTTTTCCCACTTTCTGAAAGTTAAGAAAGTTCAGTTACAGGTTTGCTGTTCTGAACTGTTCGGAAGTTTCTAGAAGGCCAGTGCTTGCTTGGGCTAAAGGGAAGTCTCTGTGTTCACCAGTGGGAGTGGTTAACACTGAACAGCCTGCCTGTCCCTGGAGGAGTGGTTACTACCTAGAAGCTGTAGTTTTATTTGCCATTTTGGGTCAGTTCTAAACTCATTGATCTCTCTCTTAAAACCCTACAACTCTCTTTTTGTGTGGTTTTGTGCACTGAGCAGCGTCAGGCAGCGCCGCCTAAACAGGTTTAAACTACTCCAGGCTCCACAAAGTCTGCTCTTCACTTTTTCCCTTAGAACTGTTCAAACTCTCAAAGTAATCACTCTATTCTCTTTCTAAAGCCCTGCACTTGCTCAGCTCTTATAAGGAAACACTAACTAACTAAAGCACTACACCCTCCTTGACTTCTCATAAGTATTAGACTCCCGATTGGGCCTTCCTGATCAAGTGAAAAATCAGTTCCCTTCCCTAATCTGATCAGTAAAAAAATACAGTTCCCTATACTAATCTTGTATGTCCAAGGGTCAGTTTCAAGGTTACTCTCCAGTCCAGCTGGTGAATCTGGGAATTTTGAGGCAATGTTACAATTGCCTTATGTACACAGACAACCCTCTCCTCCTTCCAACAAACTCCAATACATGTGAAAGATGCAGTTACACAGCCAAACTGGAGGCAGAGCTCTCTCAACCCAAGACTGGCACACTCAGTCAGGAGGAAAAGGTAACCACCCACACCACAAATCCAGTCTCACACAGACCTATTACATCTGCATACCCAACACATAAACACACGAAAACATACTCAGAGGCTCTAAATAAAAATCTGCCTAAACAGCAAAGACCTCCTAAGCAGATATCCAAGCAACAGCCACCCCTCAACAATACCCACAAATCACATATCTCACAAAATCAGTGTGCCTCACAGTCACAGCCCATAAGGCCAAATAACACACCAAATACACTTGTTATAGGGGACTCTATTGTCTGGCACACTGACGTCCCACTCACCAGACTGAACAAGGAGAAGGTCACTGTAAGCTGCCTGTCTGGTGCCAGGATCTGCCACATAATGCAAGCACTCAGGTCATTCCAAAGCAAGTACAAGTATGACTCTGTCATTGTCCATGCTGGTGTGAATGACCTGAGACGTAACTCCCTGGACTGCATGAAAAGAGACATAGAGGAGCTCTCTGACCATGTAGCCCAGGCTGGTATGTCCCTGACCTTGAGTAGCATCTTGCCCTCACCAAGAATGATGCCACAGTATAAAGACAAAATGATTAGTTTCAACAATTGGCTAAAGTATTGGTGTCATTCAAAGGGGATCCAGTGTCTGTCAGCCTGGGATGACATGCTCGACAAGCCACGTTGCTTCGCTAGGGATGGCTTGCACCTGTCACGCTTAGGCTTTCGTATACTGGCCAAGGCTCTTGCCACCCCCATAGTGCCTTTTTTAGGCAAGGCTCAAAGGACAAACCCACCTCCATAGACAACCCAAAGATAAAAAAACTAAAGGTAATGCTACTCAATGCCAGAAGTTTAAACCTCAAGATGCATGCACTCGAGACTCTCCTCAGTATGGAGAAAATCGATGTCTGTGCAGTAACAGAAACCTGGTTCAAGGCTCCTGTGATCACCCCAGCACTACCAGGTTATAACTCATACCATGCGTTTCGGCCCCAAAACTCGGACCGAAGCACAAAAGGAGGGGGAGTATCTATATTCATCAAAGATACCTACACCTCCAGGTTAGTGGCACTGCACGAAGCATCGGAAACCATCCATGTGCAACTAACAGCGGGCAAAACTGCCTTTCAGTTTGTAGCCTGCTACAGAACACCCTCCCTATTACAGGAACCCCACTTGGCATTCCTGAGAACACTGGAGAATATGAAGGTCTCTCCAAACACTATGTTATTGGATGACTCCAACTACCCAAACATTGACTGGGAAAACTACTCAAGCCCAAACACCCTCGCCCAATGGTTCCTTGAATTTATAAACTCTAATGTAATGGAACAACTGGTCACCACTCCCACAAGAGGGAACAACATATTGGACCTGGTCATCACCAACATGGGGACTCTATGTTCCACACCAGAGGTAAACCCCTCATTGGTAAGATCAGACCATAAACAAATTTCCCTGGACATCCATATCCCATCCCCACCCCCAGCCAAGGAAATCACTGTAAAGAATTTCTCCAAAGCCAACTTTGCACTTCTCAAGACTGAGGTGGAATCCTTCAAAGCCTCTGGGCCAGAGGATAATACAGCCCAATCCGCAGAATCCTTTGCAAATGCATTCTATGAGCACCTGCAGGAATGCATGGATCATGCTATCCCAAATAAAACCAAGACTCACTCCTCCAAAAACAGGAGACTGGTCTGGTGGACCCCGGCCATAAATAAGCTATACAACAGAAGGAGGAAGCTACTACATGACAGAGCAAAATCCCAAAAAGGGAAGGCATCTCTGATCAGTATTAGCAAGAAACTTCGATCCCTCATAAAATCATCAAAGGCCAGTTTCGAAAGAAAAATTGCCCTAGACACTAAAGATAATCACAAGACCTTCTTTAGTTATGTCAGAAACATGGGTGGAAACTCCCAGATATGCTCTGAATTGTTGCATAACGGTACAAAATATACCGAACCTACAGATATAGCCAACATCCTGGCAGACAGATTCAGCGCAACCCCCCCCCCCTTTCCCCCCAAAGGAGCAAACGCCTATCCCAAATGAATGTAACCTCCCTGACATCACAGATGCACAGGTGAAAGCTGCCCTCTCCAAAGCAAAAAACACAGCATCTATGGGACCGGACGGTGTCCCAGGCTGTGTCTTACACGAGCTCCAAGAATAACTGAACCCTCACATTAAGTCACTGTTCAAACATAGCCTTACTACCAGGATATGTACCCAAAGAATGGCGTACAGCTACAGCGGTCCCACTCCACAAAGGTGGTGCCACAACGGACCCCGGAAACTATCGCCCCATAAGCCTGACTAGTCTGGTCTGTAAAGCTATGGAGCGTATTATCATGGAACTCATAAACAAAGACATTGGGAGCCTCCAGACACTGGACCCTACCCAATTCGGCTTTGTTAAGTGCAGATCTTGCCTCTTAAACCTAGTTGATTTCTTTGAAACAGTTACCAAAGCCATAGATGAGGGAAAGGTAGTCCACACAGCCTACCTGGACCTCGCAAAAGCCTTCGACACAATACCCCACTCAGGCATCATAAATAAGCTTACCAGCTTAAATATCAACCCCTATATCACAAGATGGGTTGCAAACTGGCTCAGAGCTAGAACCCACATGGTCAGAATCGCAGGTGCCATGTCCGAATCCAAACCAGTTACAAGTGGCGTCCCACAGGACTCAGTTCTGGGACCTCTCTTGTTCAGTATATACTTCTCTGAGGTTCAGGCTAACATGGGGGGATTATGGCTGACAAAGTTCGCAGATGACTGCAAACTGGGGGCCATAATCGAATCTCCAGCTGACACAAGCATCCTCCAAAAGGGTCTCACAGAGAAGGATGCTTGGTGCCAGAGCCACGGCCTCAAGCTAAATGCTAAAAAGTGCGTAGTCATCCCCTTTGGGAAAAACAAGGTGCCCACAAATTACCACATAGGTGGTAATCCATTAAGTACGGAAGAAGTAATTAGAGATTTGGGGACCAACGTAGATAGTAATCTCTCCTTTGATAATCACTTTGCCAAAGTGGTTAGAAAGACCTTCTATGTAGCCCATCTTATCAGGAAAGGGTTCGCATCTAGATCAAGAGAGGTCATTGTGCCCCTCTACTCATCACTCATCAGGCCCATAATTGAATACAATGCCCCTTTTGGGATGTACCTTACCCGACACCTGCAGCAACTGGGGAGACCCCAAAAGTACCTCACCAAGAAGATCATGGGCTACAAACAGATGTCCTATGCAGCTTGACTAAAGAAACTCCAGCTCTACTCAGTTGCTTACCGTCTACTCAGAGGCGATCTATGCCTGACGTACAAAGCCATGTCAAACCCAGAATTAATGGACATGCTCCACCTCAAAAAATCCAAGTCCCTTAGAGCTACACGCTCCAGGGACCTAAACCTCAGCACAAAAATAAATAGGACATGCTGGAGGGACAGATTCATTTCCCAGAGGCTCCCCTCACTCTGGAATAGAATCCCAATTCATGTTAGACATAGCCCCTCGCTGACCCTCTTCAAGCGAAATTTGGACGCGTGGATGGGAAATCGCAAATTCACCCCTGGGATCTCTCCTTTGTCCCTGCTAGACAGAGGCACAGTAAACTAATCTTAAAAGGGTACCTTCTGTGACCTACTTTACAGAGGCACAGTTGGCTAATCTAATAGGGAGGTGGAAGCCAAATACACTCTGGCTAGGCTTATAAATGCCCTAGGGCAGATAGCCTAGTATCTACCTATGAACCTATGACTGTTCGTCAGGGTCATAGAAGTAATGGGGAAGGGAATAACAATCCCAGAAGCAATCAAGGTCAGTAGATTTCTTCCACAGTTTACAAAGGGTGATAATTTTGATAGTTTTATTTGTATAGATTTGAATGAGTATGTAAACAGTATAATGTTGACCAAAGGCTCTGTGTACAGTTTCTGACCCACTTACTCCATAGTAAAGCTGCAACTGCTGCTTCTAAATTGTCTGACATTGATTGTTTAATCTATGATAAAGTAAATTACTGTTTACTTGAATATTTAAAGGTAATAAATGAAGTTTACAGAAAAAGTTTTGTAAGCATAGATGCAAAGCAGATGAAAGTGTGTGATTATAATGCTGAGTTAAACAGTTATTTTCATAGGTGGGTGAGTGGATGTTGGGTGATAACTTGAAGGGCTGCCAGACCTTTTAGTGAGGGAACAAGCCCTTAGCACTTTGCCTGAGGACATGAGAATCTGGTAGACAGACCGAGAATGTAACTTTGCAGATAAGTTGGAGAAAAAAGGGGATCTCTACTTAGCAAGCAGGGCATCACTGCACAGGAAAGGGATACCCAGTGCTGCACATGGATATAAGAGAACCCATGGCGGGTAGCCTAAACCACGCCCAACAGAATCCAACAGTAACAGGAGAAACCACTAGTTCAGGTACACAGCCAGAATCAAGGGTTAAATGTTTTAAATGTAACCAGTGAAGCCACGTATCATATAGATGGTCACTGAGGCAAGGTAGGGAACAAAAGGTGAGGTAGCCAGCAAGTGGGGGATAACAGTATGCCAGTGGGAAGTTGTCTGGAGACCACAGGGGTGCCAAACTATCACCAGAGTTTATATCCTATCTTAGTGGATGGAAAACAGGCCACTGCTAAGATAGACACAGCCACTGACATAACCATTGTGAAGCCTGCAGTGGTTAAAGAGGAGGAGAAGTATTACTTGGGCAGTCTCCACTCCAGTCAGAGCTTTAGGAGGGACCCCCATTCCAAATGCCTTTGGCCAGGGTTCACCTTGACTGGGAGGGTGAATAAGGAAACAAGCAAGTAGGTGTGTTTGAGGATATCCCTGCAGATGTCCTGATAGGGAATGAGTTTGATAATGCAGTACCTTGCATGCATGCAGTTACACACAGTCAGGCTTGGAGTCAGGCATCTGGGTCTGGTAGCCTGGGGGAGACCCAAACAGACCTCACACCTGAAGCCCAGGCTGGTGAGGTGGCTGTTTCAGGGAGGGAGCTACCCTGTAGCAGTGAGCCTGAAGGTGAGCCACAGCTGCTTGTGGATACTAATATTTTTTTGGACAGAGTGGCTGCAAGGGCAGAGGTGAATGGTAGTACCCAGGCTGACAGTGAGGCACCGCTGTCAGAGGATACCAGACTTCCTGTGGTAGGGGAGCTGGGAAGAGTTACAAAGATAGAGTTGAGACAGGCTCTGCTCTCGGACCCCACACTGAGAGGATTGGGGGAGGTAGTTAGGGAGGCACTTGATTCTCAAGAAAAAGGGGAGTCTGTATACTTGAACAAAGGGTTACTGTATAGAGAGTGGACCCCTGAGAGAAGGCTAGAGGGTGAGATAATACAGCAGTTGGTAGTGCCTAGAGCCTACCATCTAGCAATTTAAGTCATAGCACATGGCATTCCTTTGGCAGGTCATATGGGCATAAAGTGTAGCAAGAGCTGTATTATACAAAACTTTTACTGGCCTGGGATTACCAGACATGTAATAGGGTACTGTAGGACCTGTGAGCTGTGCCAAAAAACATGTAAGGAGGAGACTCCTCTCTCCCCCTCAACCTTCCCTCAGGAAACATCATCAAATATGACTCCCCCTGATATCACTAGGGAGCAGGTCCTTAATGCTCTCTCTAGACCAAGAACACTGCATTAATGGGCCCAGACAATATTCCAGGATGCCTTCTAAATAGCAGAAAATATTACCTATCAGGGCATCTGGAATTACTATTTAACTGTAGCCTCCAAACAGGCTTCATGCCTCATGAATGGAGAAAAGCAACAGTCATCCCTCTGCACAAAGATGGGACAACTACAGACCCATAAGTCTCACTTGTCTTATATGTAAAACCATGGAAAGAATTATCATGGAGATGATCAACAGAGATATAGTAAACCTCCAGACACTGGACCCAACCCAGTTTGGTTTTGTAAAGGGCAGATCATGCCTACTCAACCTGGTGGATTTTTTGAGAAGGTCACCAAAGCAATGGATGAGGGCAAAATCATTCACACTGCTTGCCATGACCTGGCCAAGGCATTTGACACAATACTCCACTTGGGCATTGTTGACAAACTCAGGAGGTTAGGTACAAACTGTATGTCACCCAGTGGATAGCCAACTGGCTCACAGACAGGACCCAGGGAGTTAGAATTGGGAAGTCCTCCTCTACAAAGAGGCCAGTCACAAGTGGAGTCCCTCAGAGATCAGTCCTTGGACTGCTCCTTTTTGGCATTTACTTCTCAGAAGTCAAGGCCAATGTCCGTGGTCTCTGGCTGACTAAATTTGAAGATGATTGCAAATTAGGAGCTATCGTTGAATCTCACACTGACACAAATGTTCTCCAGGAGGGGCTGACACAGACAAACAACTGGTGTCAAAGTCATGGACTAAAACTAAATGCCAAGAAATGTATAATAGCATCCTTTGGGAAGTCATCCATCCCTGGTAATTATCATATTGACAACGCATCCCTTAGAGTTGACCCAGTAGTCAGGAACTTAGGGAAACACATAGATAGTAATCTAGCCTTTGATCTTCATGTGACTACAGTGGTGAGGAACTCAGTCTATGTTGCACAACTTATAAACAAAGGTATGGCATCTAAGTCCAGGTAAGTCATTGTTCAACTGTATTCGTCATTCATCAGACCTTTTATAGAGTACAATGCCCCCTTTGGTATGTACCTAACAAGGCATACCCAACAACTGGAATGTCCACAGAGGTACTTCACTAAAAGAATACAGGGCATAAGTAATATGTCCTATGCAGACTGCCTCAAGGCCTTATCTCTGTATTCTGTCTCATACATTCTTTTGAGGGGAGATCTATGCCTGGCATACAGGGCATTGTCAGACCCCACTCTGATGGACTTCCTGGATATCCACAAAACAAACAGTGCCAGAATTTACCCGTTCTAAAGACTTAAATCTTGCCTTTGATTTAAATAGAACCTGCTGGAGAGATAGGTATGTATCTCAGAGACTACCCCATCTATGGAACAGGCTCCCCATCCATATGAAGCAGAGTTCCTCCCTAATCCAATTCAAGTGCAACTTGGACAATTGAATGGGAAACCAGAAATTCATCCCTGGTTTGGCACCAATGTCTCTGATGCAAACAGGTAACCTGTAAATGGTTCATCTGCCAGGCTCATGCTTACACTTATCAAGGGTATCAGAACTCATCAGAGATTTGGGATGCATAGCTAGGCTTAAAAAGACTCTTTTGGTCATTAGCCTAGCAAACGCCTATGAACAAGGTCAAGGCTCATTTGATGCCTTTGCTTGTGATTGAGGAACCATTTCAGAGGGTAGCTATGGATATTTTGGGGCCTCTGAGTACTCCAAGTTCCATAGGGAAGATGTATATATTGATGGTAGTAGATTATGCTACTAGATAACCTGAGGCAGTGGCTGTGTCCTCCACTGAGGCAGAGAAGGTGGCAAATGCTTTGTTAGAGACTTTTAGCAGGGTAGATTTCCCGAGAGAAATACTGACTGACAGAGGTGCCAGTTTCATGTCAGACCTGCTGGCTTGTCTGTGGAAATGCTGTGGAGTGAAGCACCTAAAAAACAGCCCTTACCATCCCCAGACTAATGGTCTTGCGGAGAGGTTAAACTCTTACACTAAAGACCATGCTATAGGCATTCACAGACCAGTTTAGGTGAGTGAGACAAATATTTGCCCCATCTGCTGTTTGCATACAGGGAGGTACCCCAAGAATCCACAGGTTTTTCACCCTTTGAGTTTCTGTATGGGCATAGAGTGAGCGGTCCTTTAGATTTGATTTGTGATGAGTGAGAGGGTGAGTGTGAATCCCACAAATAGTCTGTTGTGGTATATATCCTAAACCTCAGGGCTTAGAGAGCTCATGGGCTTGGCCCAGGAGAACCTGGCAGGAGCCCAACAGCAGAAAAAGGTCTGGTATGACAGGAATGCTCGAGGCTGAGAGTATGCTTTAGGACAGCAGGTTATGGTTCTCATTCCTGTCAGATGCAATAAGCTGCAGGCAGCTTGGGAAGGACCCTTCAAAGTGGTAAGGATGATCAGTAATGTTAGCTAAATTGTAGAACTGCAAGGCAGGGGCACAAATTGTACCATGTTAACACGATGAAACCTTACCGTGACAAGGAGACCCTTGTGCTGAGTATTTGCAGTTGGTGGCAGGATGAGTCTGAAGGGGATCTATGCTACATCGACCCACCAGCAAAATGCCAAGTTACTAGGGTGGTGCCTAGATTTACAGATGTATGACATGACAGTGCAGCACTGTAGTGAGGTCAGCAATGCCAATGCAAATGGGTTCTCAAGACAGGGTATGGATTAATTTATTCCCAGGCAGGCTCATTTCTCTCAAGCAATGTTTCTCTAGGGTCACTCGGAAAACTAGCTTGAGTCCTCAAAGGGGAAGAGATGTGATAATGTGAGATATTGACAGTGATGCCAGGAGAAGTAGGGCAGTGGATGTGTAACATATGCCAGCACAGCTAGCTGGAATTTTATTAAGAATTATATGTTATCTGTATATCAAACTGATTTATACAGATGCTTGTGTTGACAATGTATTTGTAAAGTTGCTTGTGTTAAAAATGCATCAACAGTGTGTCCTGCTGGACAGAGGAAGAGATGTACATGTATTATTTTAACTGTTGTATATGTTGTAACAGAGGATACTGGAAGGGAAGAGGTTAATCTCAATTCACCTGACTTTGGAAAAAAGTAAGAAATTAAATTACTTAACTTTGGCCATAAAGATTGTATCTTATAGTTCTCAATGCAGCCAAAGGCAAAAATTCTGTACTAAGAAGCTTCCTGCATTGTCACTGGGGTGAGCTAATAGCTACTCTGGAAGCGTGGAGGTTTGAAATTGTTTTATGACTTCCAGGAGCTGCAGCAGATCTTAACAAGGCTCTGTATGTGTGTATTATTGGCACTTATGTGCTAAATCCGGACAGCTTCTACCCAAGGGGAAGCATGGGAACCAGAAGTAAGATGACCAGATGTATGAGATGTCATTCTGTAATCCATCACCAAAAATAATGTGTAACATTAGGTAAGACTGAAGTCTCAGAGCACTCTGTTTTTGTAACCTGTCAAATAAGGATCTCTCACCTACTTCATCTTGCCTTGCTCTAGTAAGTAACCAGGGAATAATAATTATTTAGATCAATCAGGAAAATATAGTGAGATTAGTTAAGAATTGTATTTTCAGTAACTGTGTTAACCGGTGCACCTGTGTTATTTTTAATATTTCCTGTGATTGAAACTCTGGTCTTTATTGTAAATAGATATTTAGTATTCTCATTTTTTTATTATTTATTATTAAAGATATTTAAACTTTTATTTGTGGCTGGTCCTTTAGAGAATATTTTAAACTTTGAGAGGACTTATAGTTATTTGGTGACACTATGGCCTCTCCTGGAAGCCTTACTGCATTGGTCAAACTACCATTTGTATTAATATTAATTTCACTCAGAATAATTGGGAACCCTTGCAAGAGCATTAGAGTAGCTGGCAGTGTAACTACCTTGTAGGCTGGGCAAAAGTGTGCATAGCTAGTAAATCTGTGCCAGCCTTTCCCAGGTGTGTGTGTGTGTGTGTGTGTGTGTGTGTGTGTGTGTGTGTCAGCTACTTGGAGCAGTGACACAAAGCATTGGTTTGACAGAGAGGGTGCTGTAGGACTTGGTTTGGACACTCTGCTGAGGTCACAACTCTATTGCTGTGCCAGTGGGGGGAGTCTTACTGGGACATGGAAGGATACAGGTAGAGAAACCCAGACCCTGGACTGAGTGTGTTTCCTATGTGCTCTTAAGGGAAATTGTGATTGATGCAGAGAGCTGCATCTGGAAATACTGAGTGTATCTATTTTTGTTCCATGCGAATGTCTCTCTCTGGTGCCAGTTGTGAGGATTCAGGCTCCTTAGTTACTGGCCAGTGTAGGGACATTGCAAACACTTCAAATGGCCAACAGATTCTCCAGAACGGCTTAACATGAACTAACAAGTGATGCTTAGACTACAACCTCAGATTAAATGACATGAAAAGTATCATTGTGTTCTTTTGGAAAACCCAGGCATCCATGTTTCTCTCACATAGGCAACACCCCCTTAAAAACTGACTCACTTGTTAGGGACCCTTATCGCTTTAAAGCACTCTCACTCTTTTTCCATGTCCTATCGATTTTTTAGAGGGGATCTCTACCTAATGTACAGAACCTCAAAGGATCCAATCATAGACAACATCCTTTACATCCATAAAGCTAATAACGCCCTAAACACCTGCTCAAGAGATCTTAAGTTCCACTGCACCATAATTAGGATCTGTAAGTTTGATAGGTATGTATTGCAGAGAATACTGCTTTTAAAGATCAGACTTCCCCTGGATGTAAAGCATAGTAGTTCTCTGACACTTTTTAAGTGCACTTTGGATTACTGGTTGGATAGTCAAAAGTACATCTCCCATCTGGCCCCTCAAGCCCATAGGAAAGGTGACATAACTAGGTCCAAAGTAATTCATCCTGTAAAGGGGATGTAGCTATCTCCAAAGTAATATATCCTGTTGCTGATCTGGTATGACCTAGCCCTTCAAACCTATGTAGAAATGTAATGTAATCATGTCCAAAATAATCTATCCTGTTTGGAGATCTGGTATTATTTTCATGTTGTGATAAATTCAAAGTTGGAGGGACCATGTAGCTTGGCTTCAAATGGTCCACTGGATCAACCACCGACTACCCATCCAAGAATCTTTCAACCAAAAAGCTCAATGAAGCCTGATTCCATAGAAATGTTTGCATTAAATGGTTTCTGTACATGTTAAGGAGTCTACTGAAAGAACACATTTGCTTCTTTGTACAGTAGATCATAGGAGATTACTAGGCTATTGACCTAGAGGTCATTTTAAACCTAACCATTTCAACCCACTGTAATACTGTATAAGTACTAGTCAATACCCATGATTGCATTTAGTGATGACTGCCATGTCCAGGAGGGTTGTGGGCACTATCCATAGTAAGAAATTATGGTGGCCCATCCACTCATCCAGTTTCCTCTTTAACTGTGTCATACAGGTGCTCTGTTTCTCATGAATTGGTGTAGTGAATAGAGAAGCAGTGACACTATTAGTTGGAGTGAATATTAATGTGTATGATGAGTAATTTATTTTTTCAGGCTTTGTTTTTAAGAAGCAGGTTTCTGTCATTTCTATTTTGAGCGACTGATCCAGAATTTGATTTTGTTTCCAAATAGCCATAAGTTAATTAGAAGGGCATGTTGTGCTTTTCTAGATCTAATTTAAATTTTTCTAAAAGAGTGTGTTCTCTTTTTGTGGTATTTTTGACTAGGAGGTTCTTATATAGTGGGTGACTGAAGCTGTCGTAGTTGTTTTGTAGTGAACTTAATGTTACAATATTATTGGCGCAATCAGTGTCATTTTGGGAATTGTGAAACTGTGTTGCAAAGGAAAGTGACAGTTAAAAGAAAAAACATGTTTTTAAGAGAGATATGTAAGAATAACATAGTTAAATAACATTATAAGGGTAAAAAAGAAGTATGACTTTGAGAGATATGTAACAGTAGCATGGTTAAGTAACATCAAAGAAATTTTTTTTTTGTTACATTAGTTTACAGATGTAGCCAGTTGTTGAGTCTGTTTATGTTATTAGAATAAGCCTTGTCAGGATGTAGTAATAGTTATATTGGTACAGACAAAGGGTAATATAATGGTGTCCAGCTCTACGTACGAGGTAAAGGTATTAGAAGGTAGTGATATTTTAGTGAGCCTGAGGTCCTTTTAATAACAGTATGCTAATGAGGTTTCCAGAGACTGAGTGAAGTTGTATACAGTAACATAGACTGAATTAATATCCTTTCATGAACTATCACTGTTTTATTACTGACAGTGTGCAAACCGTCAGTTTGACTCTGGGTGACCACTCACAGGCACTAGTTTTACCATGCAATAGAGACATTCACTCTTTAAAGAATGTTATAAGTAGTTATTGGTGCACTGTCTTTGGAAGTCATGGGCTAACCAATAGACTGGGGGAGCAGCTCAGGTTTATTTTTAAGAGTAACAAAAAATTCAAAACATTATTTAAATCCAGCAGAAGCTGCATAAGTTAAATTTACCAAAAACTGGGGGATGAAACGGTGTGGAGCGTGCAAGCAGTGTAGGTTCATTTTAGAAGGCAGTAGTTTCCCAGTACATGGTTTTCCAAGATTGATTACAGTCAAAGGCAGATTTAATTGTAACACAAAAGGGGTAGTGTATATTGCCTTCTGTTTATCTTTGGATACACACTGAGGAAGGACGTAGTCCGAAAGATTTGTGAGCTATTAAACTTTGTTTTGTTGTATTCCTTATTCCTGAGTTGGTCGAGTGTTTCCTTCACTACATTTTCTTTGTGGGCATTACTTCTGCTCATCTTGCCTAGTATGTTATGTTGGGGTGACTGTTGGACCTTTAAAGACAAGAATGTACTAGCATGTATATGCAATCAGTAAAGCAGATCAGTTCAATGCCCTTTATAAACATTCACTGCAGTGTGGTGATTTCAAAAAGTGTTCTTTCACTGTTTTGGAGAAATTAGAACACCCTTAAAGAGGTGGTAACTGGGAAATATTTGTTGAAGAGAGAGAACTCCACTGGCAAATTTTACTGAATGCCACCACCCCCTTGGCATTATTGGTTTAGTATCTATTAAGCCTATTTTGAAAATGAAATCTATTTGTCTGTCTTAATATTGCAAGATCGAGAATATTTCCAATTTTTAATATTTTTACATGCACATTTTATGACAGAATACTTTTTATGACATCCGCCAACTTTTTCTTACTTATTTTTATGAAAACTTTTAAACAACTTTTTGCAGTTAAATTCTTCTTCTTCTTTTGGCTGTTCCCATTAGGGGTCACCACAGGGGATTATCTGTTTCCATTTCTTCCTGTCCTCTGCATCTTGCTCTGTTACACCAACCACTTTTTACAGTTAAATTATTTGAAGTTGTTGTATCTTTCGGCTTTTCCCGGTTAGGGGTCGCCACAGCAGAACTCCGGTTCGCTAATGATTGGCAATAGATTTTTACATACCGACTTGCCAGGCCTGACGCACAACCTTCAACGAAGGTAGACCCATTCACGCATGTCTCCACACAGAAGACGCTTTAGCTGAGAATCGATCAGGACGTCTTACTGTGAGGCGACTACGCTACCGCAGCACCACCACCGCAGCAATTATTTGAAGTAATATTTATTAATACATATTTATTTTAAGCAACACATTTCATGTTAGTATATTCTATGTTACTTTTAAGTGTGTATTTACAAGTGTGTGTTCCTTTAAATGCTGCTGGTCTAGGCATGGTGCCTCTTTCTGAGGTTTTAAAGAAGAAGGAAGTTACTTTTTTGCAGTTTCTGATGACATTCCTATGTTTTGGAATGAAAGTGCTAAAACTGTAGTGAATAAACATTTTGCTGGGACTATTGTGTGCAGCGTTTTTATCATTTTTAAGTTTACATACTACTCTGTTTTGTGGTTCATCTTAAACCATCAAAAGAAAATTTGTAGCCAATCATGCTTATGGTTATAGTTTGACTATATGTAATATTCATTTGTGGTGGCAACATTATTTATTTATTTATTGAGTTATTGACATTTGATTACTAGGAAAGACCGACTGGGTAGAAGCCCATTTTTAGCCGGGCTCGGGGAGAAAAGCTCCAAATCATTACAAGATTTTAAGAACAATACTTTTACAATTTTCAAAAATAAAAAAAAAACATCTGCAGTTTGTAGGTTCATAGGCTAATAATGACAAGGGCATTTTTAAGCCTAACCATGCATCCCAAATATCTGATGAGTTCTAATACCCTTGATAAGTGTCAGCATGGGCCTGGGAGATGAACCATTTACAGGTTACCTGTTTAAATTATTATAGGTTCATAGGTTCATACTAGGCTATCTGCCCTGGGGCAATTATAAGCCTAGCCCGATTTTGTTTGGCTTACGCCACCCCTTGATTTGAGTATACTGTGCCCTTTTTAAGGTTTAGTTTGCTGTGCCTCTGTCTAATAGTGACACGGAAGTAATCCCCGGGACAAACCTATGATCCCCCATCCACTCATCAAGATTCTTCTTGAAGAGATTCAGTGAGGTGCTCTGCCTAACATGAATTGGAATTCTATTCCAGAGCGAAGGGAGCCTCTGGGTTATGAATCTGTCCCTCCAGCAAGTTCTATTTATTTTAGTGCTGAGGTTCAAGTCCCTCGAGCGTGTGGCTCTAAGGGATTTAGATTTACTGAGGTGGAGCATGTCCATTAATTCTGGATTGGACATAGCTTTATATGTCAGGCATAGATCGCCTCGAAGTAGGCGGTATGCAACTGAGTAGAGCTGGAGTTTTTTTAACCGAGCAGCATATGGCATCTGTTTGAGTCCCTTGATCCTCTTGGTGAGGTACTTTTGGGGTCTTTCTAATTGCTGCAGGTGTCGGGTAAGGTACATCCCAAAAGGGGCATTGTATTCTATGATGGGCCTGATGAGGGATGAATAAAGGGGCACGATTACCTCTCTTGATCTAGAGGTGAATCCTTTCATTATGAGGTGGGCTATGTAAAAGGTCATTCTAACCACTTTGGCAATGTGGTTGTCAAAGGAGAGATTGCTATCAACTTGAGTCCCCAGATCCGTAATTTCTTTCTCTGTACTTAATGGGTTTCCGCCTATGTGGTAATTTGTGGGCACATTGTTTTTGCCAAAGGGTATGACTATACACATTTTGGCATTTCGCTTTAGACCATGGCTCTGGCACCAGTTATCCGTCTCTGTGAGACCTTTTTGAAGGATGTTTGTGTCAGCTGGAGAGTTGATTATGGCGCCTAGTTTGCAGTTGTCTGCGAACTTGGTGAGCCATAGTCCTCCCACGTTGGTCTGTACCTCGGAAAAGTATATACCGAACAAGAGCGGTCCCTGGACAGAACCTTGTGGGACGCCACTTGTGACCGGTTTCGAGTCTGACATGGCTCCAGCAACTCACTCTGTGGGTTCTGTCTTTGAGCCAGTTTGCGACCCATCTTGTGACATAGGGGTTTATATTTAAGCTGGATAGCTTATCTATGATGCCCGAGTGGGGTATTGTGTCAAATGCCTTTGCTAGGTCCAGATAGGCTGTGTGGACTACCTTCCCTTCATCTATGGCTTTGGTGACTGTTTCGAAGAAGTCAACCAGGTTCAAAAGGCAGGATCTGCCCTTGACGAAGCCGAACTGGGTAGGATCTAGTGTCTGTAGGTCCCCAATGTTTTTGTTTATAAGCTCCATGATGATCCTCTCCATAGCCTTGCAGACTAAGCTAGTCAGGCTTATGGGGCGATAGTTTCCAGGGTCCGTAGAGGCTCCACCTTTGTGGAGTGGGACCACTGTTGCTGTACGCCATTCTGTGGGCACATATCCTGTAGTGAGGCTGAGATTGTACAGCTGTTTTATTTGAGGGATTAGTTCTTCTTGGAGTTCATGTAGGACGCAACCCGGGATGCCATCTGGTCCCATGGAAGCAGTGTTTTTTGCTTTGGAGAGGGCAGCCTTCACCTGAGCATCAGAGATGTTTGGGAGGCAGCCCTCTGCCGGGATAGATACTTGCTCTTTTTTGGGGGTGGGGTGGGGTGGAGAAGTTTGCACTGAACCTGTCTGCCAGGGTATTGGCGATGTCTGTGAGTTCAGTGTATTTTTTGTCATTTAGAATCAACTCAGAACAAGTCTGGGAGTTGCATCCCAGGTTCCTAACATAACTGAAAAAAGCCTTATGATTGTCTTTAGTGTCCTGAGCAATTTTTCTCTCGAAGCTGGCCTTGGAGGATTTTATGAGGGATCGTAATTTTTTGCTAGTACTGATCAGAGATGCCTTCCCTATTAGGGATTTTGCTCTATCATGTAGTATCTTCCTCCTTCTGTTGTACAGTTTATTTATGGCTGGGGTCCACCAGACTGGACGCCTGCCTTTGGATGTTTGGATTTTGGTTTTGTTTGGGATAGCATGATCCATGCATTCCTGGAGATGTCCGTAGAATGCGTTTATATAGGATTCTGCAGTTTGGGCCATAGATTCCACTGGCCCTGGGGCCTTGAAGGATTCCACTTCGGTTTTGAGAAGTGAGAAGTTCACTTTTGAGAAGTTTTTCACTGTGGTTTTCTGGGCTGGGGGTGGGGTCGGGATGTGGACATCCAGTGAAATTAATTTATGGTCTGATCTTACCAATGAGGGATATACTTCAGGTGTGGAGCATAGAGTCCCCATGTTGGTAATGATCAGGTCTAGTATGTTATCCCTCTTGTGGGAGTGGTGACTAGTTGTTCCATAGCATTTGAGTTTATAATTTCCAGGAACCTTTGGGCTAAGGTGCTGGGGCTTGAGTAGTGCTCCCAGTCTATGTTTGGGTAGTTGAAGTTGCCCAATATAATGGTGTTCGGAGAGATCTTCATGTTCTCCAATGTTTTCAGGAAAGCCGAGTGGGATTCCTGACTTTGAGAGGGTGGTCTGTAGGATGCTATAAACTGAAAAGCAGTCTTGCCCACTGTTAGTTGCACATGGATGGTCTCCGATACTTTGTGCAATGCCACTAACCTGGAGGTGTGGCTATCCTTGATAAATATGGAAACTTCCCCTCCTTTTGTGGTTCGGTCCAGGTTTTGGGGCCGAAAAGCATGATATGAGGTATAACCTGGTAGTGCTGGAGTGCTCTCTGGAGCCTTGAACCAGGTTTCTGTCACTGCACAGATATCGATGTTCTCCATACTGAGGAGACCTTCGAGTGCATGCATCTTGAGGTTAAGACTTCTGGCGTTTAGCAGCATTACCCTTAGTTTCTTGTTTCTTGTGCTGTCTATGGAGGTGGGTTTGACTTTTGAGCCTTGCCTAAAAAAGGCACTATGGGGGTGGCAAGAGCCTTTGCCAATATCCGAAAGCCCAGTGATGACAGGTGCAATCCGTCCCTAGCGAAGCAACGTGGCTTGTCGAGCATGTCATCCCAGGCTGACATAATTATAACAAATTAGACATAGTATAAAATCACTGGTTAAGAATTGAGAAGTTATATGACAATCATTTAATATTTAGAGAAATTTTAGAAAGTTTGTTGAGAAATTAAATGTTTGTTAATATAATGCAAACAGAAATTGCAATATGAAGTGAAGGAAAAACAGGGTTATGGTATATTTGCAGAGAAAGTCAAGGAAGAAATTTTGATAGAAGTAAGAAAGTAAATGAAGAAGGGAGCAAGTAAGGAGGTATAAGATAAGAAAAGCACTTCTTCACATTTAGGGATAGAGTTTATCCTGGTTTTGAGCAGGAACAGAGCCAGATTTTAGCTAGGAAGTCTTTCAGAGTTTTTTTGAAAGATGGGAGAGAGGGTATTGACCTGATGGATACAGGTAAGGAGTTCCAGGCTTTAGCAACCTTGTTCGAGTACAGACAGTGCCCAACAAATTTGTTAGGTTTGTAGACAGAAAGGATTTTTTGGTCACTAGATCACAATGACCGACAGGTAACATAATTGTGTAGAATGTGCTGGACGGGCAGATGGATGCTGGATAATTTTATAGGTGGCAAGAAGCTGTGTATATGTTAGTTGATGAGGCAGTTCTAACCAATGTAGGCTTTTTAGTATGATGCATTGGTGGTCCTGAAAGGGGTATTTGCTGCAAGTTTATCAATTGTTCAAGTTTTAATTGTTGTGAAGCCTGGAGGTTAGTAAGGATGGGAGTGCCATAAAGGAGTGTGGGGAGGAGATAAGTAGTGGCAAGTGTAGTGTTAGCGAGAAAGTTTATGGCTCTATAAAGCATTCCTAGTTTTGTTTTTTTTTTTTTTTGAAAACAAGAAATGGCGCAGTTGTGCAGTGGTAACATTGTTGCCTCACAGCATGAGGTTCTCCGGTTCGATTTTCAGCTGGAGTGCCTTCTGTGCAGAGTCTGCATGTCCTCCCTGCGTTCATGTGGGTTTCCTCCGGGTGCTGCGGTTTCCTCCCACGTTTCAAAGGCATCCATCTAGAACGTTTCTCCCCGAGCCTCCACTGAAATCTGGCTTCATTCCAAGTCAGACATTTCTGGTAAACAAATGTTAAATAAATAAAAACATATTTATTAATTTATCACATATGACATAGGCAGTCATACATTTATATAAACGAAAACAAACTATATTGACATCATTTTAGTTGCAAACATTATACATCACTTATAATCTATCCAGTCATTGTCAGTCAAACATTACATAGCTCATTCAAATCCTGCCTTCTTTTAAACCTCATTCCTCCTCTGCATGTATTGTTCCCACAATTCCCATTTTTTGTATGTAATTTGCTCCTGCCCTTTTGTAAATATCCCCATTCCAGTTGTTTTATCTGTCTTACTATATTCGCTACTTCTAGTACAGTTGGTTTAAATTTTGATTTCCATTTTCTAGTAATTGCTTTTTTGGCAGCCACATTAATTAGACTCAACAAGGCTTTAGTTTTTCTTATGTAATTTTGTATATACAGGTTGAATGTAAGATTATTATCCACTATCACCCCTCATAAATTGCTATAAGAAGTGATTTCAGTGGCTGAAATATCAAGAAAGAGGACTTTAAATTTTTTTTTTTTTTTTTCATGAGAGAGGTATTTGGGGGAAAAAAGTAATAGTTTGGTCTTTTCTGGGTTGAGCATGAGATGTGAGTTATGAAGCCATGCTTCAGTGGTCTTAAAGCTTCTTCAGTAATTTTCGGAGGTACACCATGTTGTCCAAAGTGGAAATGAGAGTGAAATAATCTAAGCATTGTATTAGCGTGGCCTGTTGTGTGGTTGTGTAGAGGGTGTTGGTGTAAATGTTAAAGAGGAGGGAGACCAAGAATAAACCCTCGTGGTACACCAGTGGTGATGGGGGGGTTAGGAGAGAGCATGGGCTGCTATTTTACTGACTAATACCTATTGGACAGGTGGCTTTTGAACCATAGAAGGGTGGGCTGAGAGAGAGACCTAGTGAGGACATTTGAAGTAAAAATTGCTGTGACAAAATGTGCCAAAGGCTTGAGAGACGTCTAGAAATAAAGGAAGAGACTAGTTTGCCATTATCTCTAGCTTTATTGACAGTTATTTATATAGGTTAGAATTGCAGTTCTAGTACTATAGGAAAGACAGAAGCCATGTTGTGTCATGGAAAGGAGACAGTCTAGCAAATTGTTTTTTAATGCATTTTTCAAGTATTTTGACAAGGGGTAATACGATTGTCATAAGTCTAAAGTTATTAATTTCTGTTGAATTTCCTCCTTTGTGCAAAGGGATAATGTGTGACTTTTTCCAGAGAGAGGGAACACGGGATTCCGGGACTGACCTATTTATAAGGATTGAGACAAGATAGGCAATGCTTTTGGTTGCTATTTTATGTACTTGCTTCGAAACTGAAGAACAGTGCGGTTTAAGTTTGTTTAAGAGTAGTTTTATATAAGATGTGGCCACAGGTCTGAAGGTGAAAGTGGATGTGGTGATGTGTCTGTTGGTCCGGTTTGGGATTAGATGTTGAGGAATCCTTGGATAGAGAAGCTATACTAGCTATAAAATAAGAGTTGAACACTCCGCTGCAATTTCGAGTGATGAGTTATTGGGAGAGGAGTTTGGGTTGAATTTTTGGTCAGGATGTAAGATTTCTTTAATGAATGTCCAAACGTTTTTAGGGTTGTATTTAGTATTATTCTGAAAGTTATTACAGTATAGTTTTTTTGTCTTTGTTTATTTGCTATTTCATGTGATTGCAAAGCATTCTGAACCTTTCAAGGTATTGAGGCGTTTCTGTTTTATATTTTTGCCAGTCTTTTTCTGTATCCTGTATTAGCATTCTACTCTTTTTGAATAGACAAATCGCATTATTTGTTTTTAGTCTCTTCCTTCTAGTAGGTGCACGACTGTTTAGGATATTTAGAAAAGTCGTATTGAATTCATTTAAAGCATCATCTAAGGGGAGGATTTTTAGGAAGTTCCAGTTAGTAGATGACAGTGTAGTAATCAACATTTCTGGGTTAAACTTGTAAAGGCTGTTTGTTGTTTTATAAATATAACCTAAGTTTAGCTATAGGAATAAAAATCGCTTAGGAGGAGGTTATGTTATCCTAAGGATTTGAGCACGGTGAGGACAGATGGTACTTTAGGCACTAAGAGATGCAAAGCATGTTCATTTTGTGGTTACATAGATGAGTGATTAGTTTTTGTACATCCAGATGATGGGAAGGTTTATTTTGTTAGGACTCGAGCAAATTGTAATGCATGGAATTTAGTGTAGTTGGCCTACTGTACGTCATGCAAGATGTTCTATGTGGGCAAGACTAATAGGCATATTAACGGAAAGGATGAGGGACATACTTTTCCTTTTCAGGTTTTGGAAGTGGTACATGAAGGTTTGAGGCTGGGGGACTTAGTAAGCAAGACTGAGCGCATTGAATTGCACTGGATTTTAAAGGGTCAGGTTTGAATGAGTTTTATTAATGAGTTGCTGTAGTGTCTCATATGATGTGTTGTATCATAGCAACAATAGAGTTTTTTTTTTGTTTTTCATTGGTTGATTGTTTAATTAATGAGAGTTTTACCATTATTTAATGAGATGTGATTCTTTTGTTTTATGATCTGTAGAAGCAATTGTTGAATTGCGAAAGCGCTTACCGGTTTGATATTAAAGATAGATTTTATTTTTTCATTGGTCGTATTTACATAACTTTTCTTTAGCCATGTTTCTGTGCAGTTTTTGTATTTTTGTCTGCTGTTTTGTAAATATGCTGTTTAACTGGATGTATGAAAATGTCTGGTTGTATAGATTGGGAGATGATCACTGACAGAGTCTGTCTTTGTACCTGTGTTGGATTATTTGCTAGGGTCTGATAGTAGGATCCAGTCTAATAGGGAATTCAGTATCTTGCTATAATGTCTGGGGCTATTAATTAGTTGTGTGAAACCATATAAGTTAATGTCATGCTAGATGTAGGGGAGTTGGAGTTTAGGTCCAACCAACTGACATTCACATCAGCTAGTAGTATTTTTTTTCTTGTGGAAATGTTATGGATATCCAGTGTAGGATATCCTCCAGTATAACTGTATTGTCACTAGGGGGGATGTAAAGGACAGTGAAATGTATTTGTTTGTAACTATTTATTTTGAAGAAAGCAGTAAGAAGCTGTGCTGTACTGAATTTTGGTGTTGGTTTTCTGTAACAGGAAATGTAGTAGGTGTTGGGAAATATTAAAGCAATACCACCACCTGTCCTCTGTGTACAGTCATTACAGATGATATAGCCAGGAGGCATAACTTCATAATCGTTTATGCTGAGTTGAAGCCAAGTTTCAGTTATAGCGAGAACGTCAGGGTTATGTTGGGTAATCCAGGCATGTAGTTGAGCAGTTTTATTTCTTATGGTTCTAACATTTATTGCAGCAAAAATTAGATCAACAGGATTGGGGACTGGCAGTTGTTGTAGAGAAGTGTGTGAGAGAGAATTATTTTTGTGGTCATTGTGATAGGTGGAGCCAGATTAGGGTATATAATCTCCTCCAAGAAAGATTTTAGTATCTTGGGAAATTATGGATTCTTGTTTTTTGCACTTAATTTTGTTTTGGTTTGAGATGAAATGCAGTTAATCAGTCTATATTTGGGATAAAGGTGAGGGGCAATACTAAATAGGTTTGGTTTAATGTGTGGAAAGTGTAAAGAGGAACTATGGATAGGTGGTCGGGACAGAGTTGAATGGATGTTGCGCGATATTATTGACTAGTGGTAGGATGAAAGATGACACAGTAGGAGGAGAAAAACAGAGGATAAACTGAAGAGCAGCATAATTAATAAAACACAGCTCCACACGAACTAATGTACCAAAACAAGCAAAGAAGCTGAGCCAATTATCCACACAAATTGTGTGGATGATTTGGCTTGGCTTCTTTGCTTGCTTTAGCAGCATAATTAAGTACAGGAATCTGTATTTTATAGATGTCAGGCAGTGGGGAAGTAGCAATGAAGAACGAAACAAAAAATTACAGGGCAGTAGGAGATTCAGTGATGGTGGATTCTGACACCTGGTAGAGAATAAGTAAAGAGAGACGTTTTTCTGTAAAAGAAGACAGTTACGTTGTCCCGGTATCTTCTCTGGAATGTAAGGAATAGAGGGGTATGAAAGGACAGAGTATAATGATGCAGTCAAAATAAGAAGACATGAAGGTTTATTTGGGAAAAGTAAGAGATGCAATGTGGAGTAGATAGGTACTCTTAGGGAGGGTTGTGATTATAAATGGGGGTACTTTTCCGTTATCGAGGCAACACTTTTAATGCGATTGTTCATCTGTAGTCCAGTTCTTTAACATGTCTGTTAACCACATATCTGTAAAAATTATTTGTTTTAATAATACATTTTAAGAAATCGAAGTTATTTTAAATTTTTACAGACATCTAGTTAATACATGTGTTAAGATAGTAGATTACGGTTGAATGATCGCGTTGAAAGTGTTGCCCTGATAAGTTACAAAGAGAGAAAGTAAAAAATAAATAAATACATCAAATTTGGAAAACATGTCTTTTTTCCAATAATCATAATATGCTTACCCTTGTAAGATAACAATATATTTGTACATCCTAACAACGGTTATTTCTGTTGTCAGTGAAGCCTAGCTAAATCAGTACCTGAGGCTTTAAAAAAAAATGCTTACTGCCGAACAGCTGTCCCGTGATTCTGAATGCATCTTCGCAACTGCAAGATGCCAACTAAGTTTAATTACAGATTTGGATTAGGACTTTATGAAGAATATGTTTAATAGTATGCATATTATGGAGAAATTGATTTGTTTTTTTTTTTTTTTTACTACTCTGTTATCGGCTAAACACTGTAAATGCACTTGCTGAGCTCCGAATCCATTGTCAAACCAAGTATTTTTTATGTTAATCTTAACAGGTGTGTGTAAAATAATAAAATGGATAATATTTAAATAAAGCTGTAACACACCTGTTAAGATTAATATAAAAAATACATGGTTTGACACTGGATTCGGAGCTCCGCAACCGCTTTGAAAGTGTTGCACCGATAACGGAAAAGTACCTAAACTGGTATAGTGCGAAGCAGTATGGGAGGAAGAAATATAGTTGGGAATGAGGTGAAAAATTAAGTGGAGATAGAGAAGTAGGAAACACGAAACAGAAGTGTATGTGTAGAAGTAGGGTTTCAGAATAAGAGTTATATGCTTGCAGTATTTGTATATAATATACTACACAATGTTACAGTACAGTGACATCGCTGTGCTTTTTGAATACTCATTAGATCGCAATTGTATTATGTTACTAGATGTTGTATAGTACAAGTATATGATAAGGAAACATACGCAAACTATGTCTGAGAAATCTCTGTTGCACTTCTATAACCAAATTTATGAGGTCCAAGTAGATGTATGAATTGTAACATGTTTCCTTTGTACTACTTGCCAAACCACATTGAGTTACAAAGACAGGAAATGTTGCCCAAGAGAATGGGAATATTGCACACTCTAATCCAGCTACAACCCCTTTTCCCATTCTGCATATGGGGTCTTGGTGTCACATTAACAGTAACAACCATCTAGAGCCAAGTTTGACACCGCTGGGTGGCTAGACCTGCCACATTTCTTCCATACCACGCACTCACATGTGCACTCACACCTATGGCCAGTTTAGAGTGACCAGTCCATCTACTGTATGTCCTTGGAATATGAGAGGAAACCGGAGCACTTGGAGGAAGCCCACACAAACCCAGGGAGGACATGCAGAGTCTGCACAGAAAGCACCCCAGCCAAGAATTGAACCAGGAAACCTCTTGCTGTGAGGTGACAATGCTATCTGGTGTGCCACTGTACTGCACACTCTAATAACTCTACATTATGAGAAGTAGATCGTCGATGCTACTAAATGTGACAAAGCAGTGCTGCTCAAATACCCAGTACTAACATATGTTCACCCCTCATTAACTATATATAGCTTGCCCACTGTGACGCCCCACCATTAGACCAGTAATCAAGGAGCCTCAATCCACACCACTGGCAACAGTGGGGGAAAGTTCACTGGGAGGATGACAAGTACACACACAGTATTTCCAGATGCAGCTCTCTGCATCAAGTGCAAGTTCCTTAAGAGCACACAGACACCACAATTAGTCCATGGCTGGTTTCTCACTCTCTCCAGATCCTCAATAAGACTCCCCACTGGCACAGCTATAGAGTTGAGATCTCAGCTGAGTGACCAAGCCAAGTCCTTCACCACCCTCTCTGTCTAACCAGAGCTTTGTGTCCCTGCCCATGTAGCTGACACACACAAACTTTGAGGTTTGATTTACACACACACACACACACACACACACACACACACACACACACACACACACACACACACACACTTGAGAAAGGCTGGCACAGGTTTACTAGCTATGCTCCCTTCTGCCCAGACTATAAGGTAATTTCTACTGCCACCAGTCACTCCTTATCAGCTACTTTAAGGCTCTTAACAAAGGGTGTCCAATCTTAATGTGTAATATTAATATTAATGCAAATGTTAGTTTGACCAAGAGCAAGGCTATTAGGAGTGGCCCACACAGTGTCACCAAATAAATATGCAAATACTATTAGAACTTAAATATCTCTACACAGATCAGCCAAGATTAAAGGTTTAAATATTTTTAATAATAAATAATAAAAGAATAAGACAATATTAAATATATATTCACAGTGACATCAGAGTTCAAAACCACAGAAAATATTTAAAACAACATTGCAGGCCAGTCTCAAATAAATAAAGAAAAACAACTAAACTAAGCTTTACTATATTCCTGACTGTATCTAAGAGAATTACTATACCCTAGAATCTTAGTTCACTACAGCAAGGTAGATGTGACGAATGGATCTTCTAGTTGTTGTCAGGTCCATGACAGAATACAGAATCCACTGTCTCACTAAGACTTCTCAGATTAATATCTCAAACATTACTGCTGGGCTAGCTTGCAGAATGACATAATTTCTTTCTTCTAGTCCCCAGGCCCAAAACAACCATTGATGGCAGCTGGTAACATTTAGCATCTACCTGTAAAAATGCATAGACCTCAGATCTTTGCCAGATGCTGAAAGTCATAAAATAATTGCATTCCTTCAGATTTCAAAACCAGTAATTAGTTCATTCTAAAGATAATACAGAAAGCTTTTCAGCACAGACTCTGTCAGTAGTTGCATTGAAAACTGAAAGATACCATCATTTATTGCATAGCCTGTAAAGTAATTTAATTTCAGCTATTTTCCTAAAATTTGCAGGACTGAAGTTAACCTCCTGTATTCCAGTTTCACTGTTAAAATATATACATTTAGACAGTTACAGTAGTGCACATACATTTCTATTTTCCTCCAGCAGGGCATACTGTGGATACATCTCAAACACAAACACTTTACAAAATATCCCTTCAACACACGTCTGTACAAACCAGTTTGATGTACACATGGCATACAGTTCTAATACAGTTGTAACACAAGCATCTTAGATAAATCATTTTGATATTCACAAATGACATATAGTTATTTAACAAAACTCCAGCTAGCTCTGCTGGCAGTTTCTCATTTTGTCACACTTCTTCCCCCTTTTGAAGACTCAAGCTAGTTTTTCAAGTGACCTTGTGAAATGTTGCTTGAGATGGATGAGCCTATTTGGGAATAAATTGCCCCATTCCCTGTCTTGAGATCCCAGCTGCCTTTGCATTGCTGACCCCTTTACAGTGTTGCACTGTCATATCATATACCTGCAACCCTAGGTTCTACCATAGCAGCTTGGGATTTTGCTGGCTGGCTCCCTGTAGCCATAGATCCCCCTCAGACTCCTCCTGCCTTCTACTGCAAATATGTAGCATAAGGATCTCCCTATCATGGTAAGGTTTCATGGTGTTAACATGGTAAAATGTGTGCTTCTGCCTCCTGCCTTGCAGTTCTACTATGCAGTTAATAGCACTGACCTTCCTTACCACTTTGAAGGGTCCCACCCAAGCTTCCTGTAGCTTGTTGTGTCTGACAGGAATGAAAACCATAACCTGCTGCCCCACAGCATACTTTCAAGCTCCAGCATTCCTGTCATACCAGACCTTTTTCTGCTGTTGGGCTTCTGCCAGGTTCTCCTGGTCCAAGCCCATGAGTTCCCTGAGGTTTAGGACATATGTCACACATACCTCTCAACCTGGAAACATCAAAAATCTTTAAAAAGGCCCATGAAAAATAGTTATAAATGGCCAAAAATATGTATACTGATTAACATAAAATTTGCATACATAGTTATATAACCTCATCCACTCCAGTGGAATTGTGGGATACCAACTTTTAAATGCAAACTGAAGGACAGATGACCAAAATATGATCACCAGCACTCTTCAGGATAACTTCCAGGTGTGTGTTAACTATTGCAAAACATTCTAGATGCTGACAACATTTCAAGTGAAGCTTTAACTGCAGCTCATATGTTTTTATATACTTTTGTGAGAATGCAGTTCATTCTAGAAGGGGTAAATAGCATGAAAAACATCACACTTATCCACTTTCAAGTAAGCCAGCATGCATCTCATTTCAATCATTTGTGCAGACGTATTTATACTGTTTGTTTTCAAATAAAAAAAAATAGATTAGCACACCTCTGCAACCCTGGAACAAAAATTCAGTATGTCCTCTTTTAAAACTACCACTGTGCTAATAACAGAAAATGTCATTTAAATACTTAACATTTTATTTTTTTTTTATTTTACATTTGATGACCGGGAAAGTCCGACTGGACACAGGTCCATTTTCAGCGGAGACCCGGGGAGAAAAGCTCCACTTAAACAATTGCTAAACAGATACATTTACAAGATACAGCACTGTATTCTTAATGCACACAATATAAACATAATATCTAACATTGCTTCACAGACTTATATAAAGCACATAGCTGTGTTCATAAGGCAAAACAAATAGCATATAGGAACGTATTTAGTATTTAATTACAGACATATAAATCATTGGAGTAAGCGTTTTAGGAAAGAATAAGAATTCTAGGCATTAGGCAGTACTGGGTCATTCTTGGTAGAATCCTTGCATCACTGCAATGTAGTGGATTAACCTGGGGAGTCACATGGGCACAGCCAGTTGCTAAAATAGTGGGTTTTCAGTAGTTTCTTAAATTGTGGAGCAGAATTTGTAGAAGTAATGTCATTAGGAAGTGAATTCCAGGTTTTTGCTCTTGTACAGAGTTTTACCAGCTTCATTCTTATGTTTGATGGCTTTTATGAGATTTAGTTCTGTTGATCTTAAGACTCAGGTGGTGGTGTAGGGTTGTATTAGATTTCGTAGTTTGGGGGTTTTGTCAGGGAGGTAGAACAGTTTGTGGGCTGTGGAGGGCTGTGTAGTAAGACGTAGATGGGGCAACTCAAGCCATTTGAGCTGTTTGAGGGAATGACAGTGATGGTCCCTATTAGAGGCACCTGTAGCAAACCTGGCAATCTTGTTATAGCAAGCTGCCATTTTGTTTTGCTCGCTGTGGCGAAGATTAGTCAGAATTGGGGAGGCATACAATAGGGTGGATAGTAGGTGAGTTCTAGCAATAGTGGCTTTGGTATAGCTGGTCATGAATTGTCTGTTCCTATACAAAAGACCAAGCTTTTTGTGTACATTTTTGATTGTTTGGGCTATGTGTATGTCAAATTTAAGATTATCGATTACTACTCCTAAGAGTTTAGTGTGTGCTGTTGGGGTGATCACAATATTATCTTTGGAGTTTATGCTGAAATCATTGTTTAGTGCAGAAGATCTACCAGGAGAGAAGAGAATTAGGTTTGTTTTTTTTTGGGGATTGAGTATAAGTTTAATGCTAGAAAACCATGCTTCAGCAAGTGTAAAGTTGTGTTGTGTTATTGTTTGTACTTTGTTTAAGGTTGGGGCAACACATATGATAGTAGTGCCATCAGCATATTGCACTATAGAGGCAAAGGGAGAGGATGCAGCTATTTGATTTGTAAATATGGAGAATAGTAAAGGACCAAGAATGGAACCTTGAGGGACTCCTGTGGATACTGGTAGAAGGGAGGATAGTTGGTCCTGCCACAGAACTGCTTGTTGTCAGCCTGATAAGTAGCTGTTGAACCAAGATATAGTGGGGGAGGCTAAGTTAGGGGTAGACAGAGTTTTGAGCAGCATGCTGTGGTTGACCATATCGAATGCCTTTGACAAGTCTAAGAACACAGAGGATACAATCTGCCCGTTATTTCTATGAGTGTTGACTATGTTGGTGTATGAGAGTAGGGCTGTTGTGGTACTATGGGAGGGTCGAAACCCATGTTGAGATGATATTATAAGGTTATTTTGTAGGAGGTATTGCATTAGTTGCGTATGTACTACTCTTTCTAGTATTTTTGATAACTGTGATAAGATTGCGATTGGGTGGTAGTTGGTGAGCTCAAGGGAGTTGCCACCTTCATGGAGTGGGATAATATGGGATATTTTCCACAGGTTGGGTACTTTGCATTCAGATATGGATCTATTTATGAGGATAGATATGGGGTAAGATATGGTTTCTACCGAGAGTTGAAGGAAGTCAACAGGAAGTTTGTCAGCTGCCAGTGTGGTGGGTTTTAGTTTCTTGAGGAGTTTAGTAATAAGTTTTGTGGGTGTTGGAGAGAAGGAAAAGTTAGAGGGAGTTTGTTATGTAATAGGGATAGAAGGGGTAGGAGAAGGTGTGGGGTTGGTAGTACTATTTAGGGTATTAGATAGGGTTAGGACTGTTTATGTAAAGATTCTGTTGAATTGGGTGGGGATGTCCTCATTACTGGTTGGTACTATGGCTGTGGGAGTGCTGATTTTGCCTGGGTGAAGTAATTTATTTATCAAGGCCCAGAATTTTGAGGGCAGTGGGCATATTTTTCCTGTAAGGTTTTGTAATAATTAGTTTTATCAAGTTTTTTAAGTTTTTTGGCCTTGTTCCGGAGAGCTAGATAGTTGTGTTTTGTGGTAGTGGTTTTCAGTTTATGATATTGGGTCCAGGCTCGATCTATGTCCTTCATTATGGCTTTAGTTTCTTTTGTCAGCCAAGGGGCATGTCTTGACTCTGATGGTTCGGGATGGTGCATACAAACATGTTTTAAACAAAGTATTATTGGAAAAGCAAAAGCATTCTTGTATGCAAACAAATGAATATCCAACAACATGGCTCCTTGGGCATATTCACATGTCAAACAGGGTAAAACTTTTCTGGTAGAGACAGCCTTAAGCAGGGTTTAATTGTCGTTTGAGGATCCTAGCCCAAATTTCCAGTTGCCCCCAAGCACTGTCTGGTTAAGTGACTTGCTCAAAGTTGTACAGTAGACAAACTAGGGCAGTGAGAATCAAACCCTTTATCACTGGAACTACAGCTCACAGCCTTAACTCTGTACCAACTGCTAGACAATAATACCCCCTGTATAACATGTCTGTGCAAAAAAAAAAAAAAAAAAAGAAATCTGCGAAATGCTGCAGTACATCATTAATGACGAGGAAGAAATAAAGCTACATCCACAGGATGCAGAAAACCTAGCTGCACGTCCGTCTAGAGCTTGAGGCACCCATTCCAAGTTGACTGGCACTGGCCTTACAAGAGAACTTAACAAAGAAGCCTGCCTGTCGTTTCTAACAAACACGGTCAGTTTGGGAAAGATGGGAGTGGTAGTGAGTCAAGAGATAAAACAAAAATCAAACTTGGGTCTTGACTCAAGCACACACACTATCTTTTACAGGTTTGACACACCAGGTTTCAAATAAGTTTGTTTTAGCACATGTACTTCGCAGACCCCCCACCCCCACCCATTGCCTATGATGAACGCAGAATAATTAAATTGTTATATCTCAGCATCACAGATGCACACATTTGTTATACTGCTATTTGTGTAATAACTTTGACTGCCTGTTTAGCAATGCTCTTCTGAAAAAGTCTGAATTGCCTCCTTGTTTTCTGTACCTATTACTACTAAACTGGTGGTCAAAATATGCTTCTGGGTGAACCTCATCACACTGTCCATCTTACCTGCTCTATGATCTATGCCTTGTGATTCTAAGTTGTTAGCTGCTCTATCAGATCCTCCCTGATTTAATAATCCCATGATATACTCGTCAATAAAATCAAAGAATTTGCTTTTAAGATTAAACAAAGTGACCATGTTTAACTCTCAAAAAGGTAATATGTCTGGGAAATTTCTTCCATTTAGCTACTAACTATTATTTATGACTGCTTTTCCTTAAAATGTGTGTGTGTGTGTGCATGCACACATGAACATCCCATTTCTGAACTTTTTATTCTATATGTAAGAATTCATATCAGCGTAATAATTGCAACATCAAAGTACAATACTTAAAACAAAAAACAAAACAGAAACATGCAGTTCAGGAGTATATTATGAAACTCCAGCTCTATTCAGTCGCATACCGCCTGCTCAGAGGTGACCTGTGCCTGACATACAAGGCCATGTCCAACCCGGAATTAATGGACATGCTCCACCTCAAAAAATCCAAATCTACCAGATCCACTAGAGCAAGCGACTTATACCTTAGCACGGATATAAATAGGACATGCTGGAGGGATAGATTTGTCACCCAGAGACTCCCTATGCTGTGGAATAAAATCCCGGTCAATGTGAGGCAGAGCACCTTGCTGGCTCTGTTCAAGAGAAATCTTGACCGGTGGATGGGAGATCGTAGGTTTACCCCGGGAATCATCTCTGTGTCACTGCTGGACAGAGGCACAACAAACTAATGGGCACAGTATTTTTTAACATAAGGGGTGGCGTAAGCCACAAAACTTTGGGCTAGGCTTATAAATGCCTTAGGGCAGATAGCCTAGTATAAACCTATGAACCTATGAACCTATGAATCTGAACAGTGGTTAGAAAGTGCTGTGATGAAAGCTTTATTGAAACATCCTGCAAGGAAAACTGATAATATGGAGATGAGAAGGGTAGATGAGGATGTTAAAGGAAATGTAACAGTTCAGACAAATTTGTGTCCTTATAATTTGAAGACAGCAAGAGAAAAGAACTGAGTATATCTGTTAAGTACAGAACATACCTCAAGGCATCAGTCAGTGGTGGTGGGCTTTTGTGGGACTGGTAGAAAAACTGATGCAAATTGGAACTCATATAAAAGAAACATTCATGCAGGTTTACCTGATTTATTTACAAATACTGGGAAATCCTGAGAAGGCAAAAGCCAAAGTACCAGAATGTGGAAATAAAAAAACAAGACTCAAGTTGAATGAAAATTTTCTTTTTCATGCGCTTGCGCAGTATGGAGATGTGTGTGTGTGTGTGTGTGTGTGTGTGTGTGTGTGTGTGTGTGTGTGTGTGTGTGTGTGTGTGTGTGTGTGTGCGCGGGTGTGTGCATGTTGATGGAGACAAATTAGTATTACCTGTGCTTTTTAATAATAATAATAATAATAATAAAAAAATTAGAGCATATGGAAAGAAATGACAGTAGACAAGTCAGCTTCCTTGGATGCTTTTTAAGGCACTAGATGTCGCAGAGTCATTTGAGTCAGGCAGTTGAAAATATTAAGTGAGGGCTGGCTGCGCTGCCTTGTCTGCATTAGTGCTTCTACTTTTTTCAATTTGTAAAGTTGCTCTTGCAGTTTCGCTCACTTGCTCGCAACACTCATATCTTTCTCTCTCAATCTCAGAAAAAACCCCACTAACAGCTGAGCCGCATTACTCTTCTTTATTTCTTAATTTCCTTTACGGTACTGAAAGAGCCGGGGGAAGAAATGGGTCTGGTGGTGCTGATGATATATTTCTTCATCTTTGAGTGAGAGTGAGACTGTACCAACTGATATGACAAGTCCGATCTGACTGCTGCTGTTCTGATTACTGAACTGAACTGAACAGGACTAAGTGCACTGTGTGTATGTGACTGTCTGCCTTCACTTAACTAGACACCAATAAACCATGAATGGCTTGTCTGCTGAGCACATTTTGGCAAAGATAAACATAAACAGTAACACAGTAGTACATACCCCCTCAAGCCCTCAGCCTTGTTTGACAGGCTGGCAGTCTGCTCACAACGCTGACATCATTGCGTATGTCCTGCACTTGATGACATCAGCAAAAAGTTAAAAAAAAAAAAAAAAAAACCCAGAAAGACCGGGAAATTCGGAAATTAAAGAGACCACTCGGGAATTTGTGGCACCCCATTATTTTGACCTCAAAACTGGTAAGTACCAAGGAATTTAGTATGGTTGAGAAGTCTGATGTCACAACAGACTCCTTGTGGGATTCACACTCACCCTCACACTCATCAGGAATCAAATCTAGAGTTCCCCTCATCCTATGCTCATACAGCAACTCAGAGTGAAAAACCCTCCCTCTTAAACTGGTCGACAAAGGCCTGTAGCATGGTCTTTAGTGTAGAGTTTAACCTCTTTACAAGACCGTTAGTCTGGGGATGGTAGGGGGTGGTCTTTAGGTGCTCCGCCCCACAGCGCTCCCACAGATAAGCCAGCCAGTCTGAAGTGAAATTGGCACCTCTTTCAGTCAGTATTTCTTTTGTGAAACCTACCATGCTGAAAATGTCTAACAAAGCATTTGCCACCTTTTCTGCCTCAATGGAGGACAAAGCCACTGCCTTAGGGTATCTGGTAGCATAATCTACTACCACTAGGATATACTTCTCTGTGGAACTTGGGGTACTCAGAGGTCCCACACTATCCATGGCTACCCTCTGAAATGGCTCCTCATTCACAGGGAAAGGCATCAAAGGAGCTTTGACCTTGTCTCCTGCCTTGCCTACTTTTTGGCACTGCTCACAGGCCATGCAGTACCCTGTTACATCCCTGGAAATCCCAGGCCAGTAAAAGTTCTGCATAATATTTCTCTTGGTATGCTTTATGCTCATATGACATGCAAAGGGAGTATCATGGGCTATCGCTAGAAGTGCCAGGTGGTAGGCTCTGGGCTCTACCAGCTGCTGTATTCTCTCACTCTCTAGCCCTCCCTCAGGGGTCCACTGTCTATACAGCAACTCTTTGTCCCAGTATACAGATTCCCCTTTTCCTTGAGAATCATGCATCTCCCTGGCTACCTCCCTCAAGCCTTGTAATGTAGGGTCTGAGAGCTGAGCCTGTCTCAATTCTCTCTTGTAACCCTTCCTAGCTCACCTTCCACAGGAAGTCTGGTGTCCTCTGGGAGCGGTGCCTCACTGTCAGCTTGGGTACTACTACTCACCTCTGACCTTGCAGTCACACTGTTCAAGGGAACATCTGTACCCACAAGCAGCTGTGGCTTACCTTCAGTCTCACTGCTACAGGGTAGCTCCCTCCCTGAAGTAGCCACCTCACCAGTCCTGGCTTCAAGTGTGCCATCTGTCTGGGTCCCCCCAGGCTACCAGACCCACATGCTTGATTCTAAACCTGATTACATGTAACTGCATGTACACAATGTACTGCATTTTCAAAGTCATTTCCTATCAGGATATCCTCAAACACACCTACTAGCTTGCTTCCTTTTCCACCTTCCCAATCAATGTAAACCTTAGCTAAATGTATTTGGAATGGGGTCCCTCCTAAAGCTCTGACTGGAGTAGACTGCCCAAGCAAGTAGTGCTCCTGTTTAACCATTGCAGGCTTCACAAAGAGTAGCTCAGAGGCTGTGTCTCTCTTAGCAGTGGCCTGTGTCCCATCTACTAAGATAGGATATAACCTCTTGTGGTAGTTTGGCAGCCTTGTTGTCTCCAGACAACTTACCACTGGCATTCTGTCATTCCTACTTGCTGGCCCCCCCACCTTACCTCCGTGGACGTCTGTATATTAGATGGCCTCACTGGTTACATTTAAAACATTCAACCCTTGGTCCTGACCGTGTACCTGAACTAGTGGCTTCTCCTGTTACTGGCGGACTCTGTTGGGGTGTTTTAGGTTGCCCACCATGGGTTCCCTTAGACCCATGTGAAGCACTGGGTATCCCTTTCCTGTACAGTGATGCCCTGCTTGCTAGGTATAGGTCTCCCTTTTTCCCCAACTCATCTGTGGTACTACATTCCCTATCTGCCAACCAGATTCTCATGTCTTTAGGCAAAATGCTAAGGGCTTGTTCCCTCACCAAAAGGTCTGGCAGCCCTTCAGAAGTGGTGATCTGACACCCACTCACCCACCTGTGAAAATAAGTGCTTAGTTTTGCAATATATTCACACACACTTTCATCTGCCTTGCGTCTATGCTCACTAAACTTTTTTCTATAAGCTTCAGGTGTTAACTTGAGACACTCTAATAAACAATTTAACTGTATTATAATTTAAGTAATCAGTATCAGACAATTTAGAAACAGCAATTACAGCTTTACCTTGGAGTAAGGGGGTCAGGAACCATACCCAGAGCCCTTGGTCAATATTATACTGTTTACAAACCCTTTCAAACATATGAATAAAACTATCAAAATTATTACCTTCTGTAAATTGTGGAAGAAATTTACTGAGCTTTATTGATTCTGGGCTTTGGTTATTCCCTTCCACATTACCTCTATAACCCTGGCAAAGAGTTAGCATCTCCTTTTTATGTTGCCTCTGCCTCTCATTTTCTTCAGCTTCCAAACATGTCAGTCTCTCTGCTGATTCTAATTCCATTTGTTTCTGTTTCTCCTTTTCTTCAGCCTCTAAATGCTCCAGTCTCTTTGCTGATTCTATTTCCAAAATGTTGGCCTCCAGTTCAAGTCTCTTTTAACTCCAGATGGATTTTTTGAACTGTCCATTTTCTGAGAGTTGTACATCCCCAAGGCCAGTGTGGCTGTCCTTGTGACACCCATGCACTGGCCCAGCAATCAAGGAGCCTCAATCCTCACCACTAACACCAGTGAGGGGCATCCACATTGGGAAGGATAACAAATACACACACAGTAAAGTACAATTTCCCTTAAGAGCACACAGAGATCACAATCAGTCTGGGGCTGGTTTCTCCCTTTCCCTCCAGATCCCCAATAAGATTCCTCACTGGCACAGCTATAGGGTCCAGATCTCTGCCTAGTGGTCAAGCTAAAACCTCCAACAGCCTCTCTGTCCAACCAGTGCTTCATGTCCCTGCCCAAGTAGCTGACACACACACTTTGAGATTTGAGTTACATACAAACACACAGACACTCCTGCGGAAGGCTGGCACAGGTTCTCCAGCTATGCCCCTTTTGCCCAGACTATACAGTAGTACCACTTGCCACCAACCACTAATATCAACTACTAATAAGGCCCTTATCAAAGAGTGTCCAATTATTACTGTAGAGTATTATTATCCAAATGGTAAGTGTGACTGAGCAGCAAGACTTACTTGGAGTGGCTTTGTACAGTATCACTATATACATGCAATGTACTCTAGAACTTAAATTATCTCTACACAAAACAGCCACAGTTGAAAGGTTTAAAAATACTTAATAATAAATAATAAAAAACCCACAAGACAATACTTCGTACTACACAGTGCTAGTCAAGAGTTCAGAGATCACAGAGAAGTGCTTAAAATAATACAGTAGAAAAATTCTGACATCAATACAGAAAACAGCTAGACTAGACTTCCTATTTCCTAGCTATATCTAAGAGCAAATACAGTTCTAAAATAAACTTACATATAGAGCAAGGCAGTGCTGGTGATGTCAGTTTTGAAAACAAATGCAAAATGCTCTGATTCTCTCTCTCTCCATCCTTATATTGATAGCACAGTATCACTGACTCATTTCAGATTGCATCATTCTCTTTTTCCCAGGCTAACAGAAACTCAGAGTGTAACAGCCCTTTTGATCTTGCAGCTGGTCAGGAAGCCAGAGGAATAAAAGACATTATACATGTACTTTCTAGCTATTAACTCTGGTCTCAAAACAATAGGAAGAATTCCTTCATTCAGACATCTCAGCTCTGAGTTTTGAGATCAAACAATTATACAATGCTTGATTTATCAGCTTTCCTCCAGCAGAGTGCAATGTGGTTGCATTTTTGAAGTTCAACATTTACCATAATTTTCTTACATTTAAGAGAACAAGCATGTGGCTTACATTAATATTTACAAATTACAGAATTATCTACAAAATTCTAGCTAGCTAGGCTGGCAGCCTTCACAGTCCTCCTGGTTGCTGGTCTGTGATGCAGCTGTGACTAAGGCTGCAATAATTTCTGCTTTAGTCAGGTTGGCATGCACCAGTCCTTTGGCTTGACACATCTCAGCCAACTTGCTCCTTGTCAGCTTGCCATAATCCTCTGCTGACATCCTTGCCTGCTCTCACTGACTAACAAAGCTGAAAACATAAATAAAAATATTGTGATATGAAACTCTGAATGTCTACTGTGTGGCTGCTTGAGAGTACAAACACCTGCTTTATTGACCACTGCTTAAAGACTACAGGAGTTTAATATCCACACCACTGCCTACCAAATGTGACACCCCACCACTGCACCTGTAGTCAAGGAGCCTCAATCTTCACCACTGGCAACAGTGGGGGACGTTCACTGGGAGGATGACAAGTACACACACAGTATTTCTAGATGCAGCTCTCTGCAACAAGTGCAGTTTCCCTTAAGAGCACACAGAGACCACAGTCAGTCCAGGGCTGGTTTCTCGCTCCTTCTCCAGATCCACAGTAAGACTCCCCACTGGCACAGCTATAGAGTTGAGATCTCCACTGAGTGACAAAGCCAAGATCTCCAGCATGCTCTCTGTCCAACCAGTGCTCTCTGTTCCTGCCCAAGTAGCTGACACACACACACACACACACACACACACACACACACACACACACACACACACACACACACACACAGATCAGCCACAATGAATAATAAATAATAAAAGAACAAGACAATATTAAGTATAAATTCATAGTGACATCAGAGTTCAAAACCACAGGAAATATTTAAAACAACATTGCAGGACAGTCTCAAATAAATAAAGAAAAACATCTAAACTAAGCTTTACTGTATTCCTGACTGCATCTAAGAAAATGACTATACCCTAGAAACTTACTTCATTAGAGGAAGGCAGATGTAGTGAATGGATCTTCTAGTTGTCAGATCCAAGACAGAATACAGAATGCACTGTCTCACTAAGAGACTTCTCAAATTAATATCTCAAACATTACTGCTGGGCTAGCTTGCAGAATGACATAATTTCTTGTTAGCTGACTTCCAGTCCCCAGGCCCAAAACAACCATTGATGGCAGCTGGTAGCATTTAGCATCTACCTGTAAAAATACATAGACCTCAGATCTTTGGCAGATGCTGGAAGTCACATTTCAAAACTAGTAATTAGTTTACCCTAAAGACAATACAGAAAGCTTCTCTGCACAGACTCTGTGTCTCTAGTTGCATTGAAAACTGAAAGATACCATCTTTTATTGCGTAGCCTATAAAGTAATTTAATTTCAGCTATTTTTCCTAAAATTTGCTGGGCTGAAGTTAACCTCCTGTGTTCCATTTTCCACTGTTAAAATATATACATTAAGACAGTTATAATAGTGCAAGTCACATGTAATGGGACTGGACAACATCCCAGGCTGCATTTTACACAAACTTCAGAATGAACTGACTCCCCACCTAAGCACCGTGTTCAATCATAGTCTCACATCAGGCTTTATGCCCACTGAATGGCACACAGCAACAGTTATCCCACTCCTCAAAGGGGGAGCCACCACTAATCCTGGGAACTATCGCCCTATTAGCCTGACAAGCGTGGTCTGGAAGGCCATCGAATATATCATTATGGAACTCATAAACAAAGACATTGGTAATTCCCAAACTCTGGACCCCACGCAGTTCGGGTTTGTGAAAGGCAGATCATGCCTTTTGAGCATGATCAACTTCTTTGAGGCAGTCACCAAAGCCGTAGACGAGGGTAAGGTGGTTCACGCAGCCTATCTTAATGTCACCAAGGCTTTCGACACCATCTCCCATTCTGGAATTATAGCTAAACTCACTAAACTAGTTATAAATTCCTACGTCACAAGATGGGTTGCCAACTGACTTACTGACAGAACCCACATTGTAAAAGTTGCAGACAAATCTGACTTCAAACCAGTGACAAGCGGAGTACCACAGGGTTCAGTCCTGGGACCTCTCCTGTTTGGTATCTACTTCTCTGAAGTACAGGCTAACACAGAAGGTCTTTGGCAAAAGACGTTCACAGATGACTGCAAACTAGGAGCCGTAGTCGAGTCCCCAAATGATGTGGACATCCTACAGAAGGACCTCACTGAGACAGATGCCAGGTGTCAGAGACATGGCCTCAAGCTCAGTGCCAAAAAGTGCATTGTCATCCTCTTTGGTAAGAACTTTGTACCCATGAACTACCACATAATCGGCAGTCTACTTAATGCCGAATGTTTGATAAGAAACCTTGGGACCCAGGTGGACAGTAGTCTCTCCTTTCATAATCACATCGCCACAGTAGTCAGGAAATCCTTCTATGTGTCACACATCATCACAAAAGGGTTCTCATTTAGGAAAAAAGAGGTCATTGTTCCCATCTACTCGGCACTCATTAGACCGATTGTAGAGTACAATGCCCATTTTGGAATGTACCTCACAAGACATCTGCAGCAGCTGGAAAGGCCACAGAAGTACCTCACAAAGAGGATGACTGGCCTCAAACAGATGCCCTACACTGACCATCTCAGAAAAACTCCAGCTTTACTCTGTAGCATATCGGCTACTCCGAAAAGATCTCTGCCTAACATATAAAGCTATGTTAAACCCAGAGCTGTTGGACATGCTACACCTAAAGAAATCCCAATCCCTCCAAGGTACACGCTGTAGGGACCTAAACCTTGTCACCACAATAAACAGGACATGCTGGAGGTATAGATTCCTGTCCCAGAGACTTCCTAAACTCTGAAACAAGCTAACCATCTCTGTCAAGCAAAGTTCCTAATTAGCACTCTTCAAGAAAAATCTTGATGAGTGGATGGGAAATAGGAAATACACCATGGGGATCACTTCTATGGCTCTGCTTGACAGTGGCACAGGAAATTCACTTTCTTGGGTGGCATAAGCCAGGGAGCCTTGTTGGTTAGGCTTACTTAGGCCCTTGGGCTGATCGCCTAGTCCCTACCTGTGAACCTATGAACCTATGTACATTTCTGTTTTCCTCCAGTAGGGCACACTATGGATGCATCTCAAACACAAACAGTTTACAAAATATCCCTTCAAAACACATCTATGTGACACCCCTGCACTGGCCCAGTAATCAAGGAGCCTCAATCCTTACCACTGGCAACAGTGGTGAACATGCATACTGGGAGGATGACAAGTGCACACACAGTAAAGTGCAATTTCCCTTAGAGCACATAGAGATCACAGTCAGTCTGGGGCTGGTTTCTTCCTCTTTCTCCAGATCCCCAGTAAGACTCCCCACTGGCACAGCTATAGAGTTGAGTCCATAGCCAGGGTTCCAAGCCAAATCTTCCAACACTCTCTGTCCAAACAGTGCTTTGTGTCACTGGCAAGTAGTTGACACACATACTCTTGGGGGTTTGTTTTACACACACACACACACATCTGGGAAAGGCTGGCACAGGTTTACTAGCTATGCCCCCTTCTGTACAGACTATACGGTAGTTACCACTGCCACCACAACCCCTTATCAGTTACTTCAAGGCCCTTAACAAAGGGCATCCAATCCTAATGTGTAATGTTACTATTAATCCAATTGGTAGTCTGACCAAGAGCAAGGACTATTTAGGAGTGGTCTGTACAGTGTCACCAAATAGATATGCAAATACTCTAAGAGCTTAAATATCGCAAAACAGACCAGACACAATTAAAAGGTTTAAATATATTTAATAATAAACAATAAAAGTACAAGACAATACTCTGTAAGTAATCAGTTACATCAGGGTTAAAAATCCCAGGAAGTATTTAAAACATTGTAAGTCAGTCTCAAATAAATAAAGAAAACATCTAAGCTGTACTTTACTATATTCCTATCTGAATCTTAAATAGTTACCATGTCCTAAAGACTTACTTACAACATGGCAAGTGCAGATGTGGTGATGAGTGGATGTTCTTGTTAGGTCAAAGACAAAATACAAAATGCACAGTCCTTGTCTGAAAGAGTTCTTCAATTAATATCAAATATTATTGCTGGGTTAGCTTGGCTGATATCACTTTTTGTCACCTGACTTTCAGTTGCCAAGCTAAACCCCCATTGTCAGGATTGACAAAATTTAGTATATCCCTGTGAAAAATACATATCTCTCAGATCTTTGCAGATCCTGGAAGTCATAAAACAATAAAACACTTCTACAGCTTAAACCTAGTAATTACTTCTCTTTCAAGAAAATAAAAAAAAAACTTCTATTTCTAGACATCGTGTCTGCTACTGCACTGAAACTGAGAGATAACATCTGTTTATGGCCCAGTAGTTATAAAAAATTTAATTTCAACTATTTTCTCTGAATTTTTTCAAGTTAACCTCCTGTGTTCCAGTTTCCATTAAACATATACATATAAACAGTCACAATAGTGCAGGTACATTCCTGTTCTATTCCAATAGGGCATGCTGTGGTTACATTTTAGCTCAGTACATTTACACACACTTTTGTATAAATCGTATCAATATTCACAAATTCTCAATGGCTGGGCTGACAGTGTGACAGTCTGTACAAACCAGTTTGATATACACATGACATACAGTTCTAATACAAGCATCTTATATAAATTATTTTGATATTCACAAATGACATAATTATTTACAAAACTCCAGCTAGCTGTGCTGGCAGTATCTCCTTTCCTGACACTTACAACCAGCAATATATTACAGACACACACACAAAAAAAAGAAAAACACACACCTCCTGAAGCATATTATACGCTTCATAATATTCACTGCTCATGTGATACTCTACATATATAACTTTGTTTTATCAGCATAGAAAAGCCGATTATAATGGTATTTGATACAAGTTAATGTAGCTGCTAGTGCTGTTTAGGAGTGGTATGTGAGTATACGTTACAGTCAGCATTTGTCCACAATCCATTGCATTGCATTACTCGCAGGTATGAACAACTTCTCTTCCCATAAAACCACACATTAACAGCACAATCCTTCCTTATTGTAACCTACACACACGTCTTGCTTTCTATTACAATATGACCTCAGCATACTACACTGACTTGTATTTCTTTTGTTGGCCCTACTTCACTCACACTATCCCTCCAAGACAGCGTCATCCTCCAGAGAAAGACATCCCGTTATTTTTCCCCTTCCATCAAAATACCCTCCAGTAATATCTGTATACTTGCTGACCTATACTGTTGTACTGTAATCAGACTGCAATGTTTGTAATAAGCTGAATGTGTATAAATGTCCTATACTCTGCTCTTGTAAGGATGCTCTAAACTGTTCCTCTAACTCATCTGACATAAATGTACTTACTCATATAAACACAAATTTGTACAATTTTGAATATGAATGTACTCTTTTGTTCTCATTTGGATGTACTATACTGTTGAAATAACTGAAATGACCATGATTGTTCTACTCTACGATACATGGGTGTATGAAGCTACTGTACAAAGCTTTTGAAAAAACTCAAATGTTTACAAATGTACTATGTTATTGTTATGAATGTACAAAGGTCCACATATGCAGAACATCACCCTTTAATTCAGTTTACTGTCTATTCTACTTTATATTGTCTGTTATGTATTGTATACTTCTGTGGAGCTTTTCTCTCCGCGCCATTGCTGAAAATGGGAGAAACACCCATTGTAATTTCCTGGTAAACAAAGTGAAATAAATAAATGAATAAATAAAATACTGGACACTGGACAGTGCAGTGGTGCAGCGGTAGCATTGTTGCCTCACCAAGAGGTTCTCTGGTTCGATTCTCAGCTGGAGTGTCTTCTGTGCTAAGTCTGCATGTCCTCCCTGATTATGTGTAGGTTTCCTCCCACATTTATAAAGACATGCATCTGGAGCATTTCTCCCCGGGCCTCTGCTGAAAATTGGCTTCAGTCCAAGTCGGACTTTACCAGTGAACAAATGTTAAATAAATAAATAAAAATTAAAAAAAATTAAAATATTAGTAAACAACAGTATGAAATCATTTCAGTACAGAGTTTTTATAATGTGCCCGTTTCCTTACAGTAAGTAAAGAATATGCTCTACATGGCTGAGGTGGACAAGTGTGAATCCAAGTGGCTGTAATTGGCAGCATTTGTACTCAGGTTGAGGGTAGTAGCTGCTACTGCACAACCGATGGGGGGGAGGGGTGTAGTCAATACAACAATACCCAAGTATCATGTACAGTAATACGTAATTAGAAATTCAGATAAAAAACACTTCACTTTTAGTTACATTTGAGAATTGTTATACAATGTATGCATAATGTTTTACTAAGTTAAGTAAATCTACACCCATTTTACTTACTGGAAGTAAACGGTATATAAAAAAAAACAGTATATAATATAGAAAATACATAATGTTTACGTTTTGATATATTTTCCTCATAAACAAATAGACACTTTCAGAATCTTCTCACTGACTCTTGTCATGACAATTCTAGCTGAACACGACAGTTGGTTTTTGGTTCTCTTTACATAGTGCAGAATTACTGCATCCAAAATATGTATCTTTTATCCACAGCTCTTGGGGTCCCTCCTGTGGCTAAGATATGCACTAGAAATGAAAATAAGCTGTAAAACAGTCTAATAATTTTCATATTTATACTTCTCTATTGTACCATTCTTAAAAAACTAACTTTTGTCTGTTTTAATTCAAGCACATTGTCTACTAAGTATTTTAGCTTTAAAAAATATCAAGCATGACTGTTCCCACCTTTTGTCATCAAACTTAAAAAGGCCTTCCTTCACAAGAACTTTCAGATTCTCACAACAGTCTCATATTCAATGCATTTGGTCTGGCATGTACTGAAAACAATCATAAGTGATGCTGATAATCTATTGCCTCTACTGCCCCCCCCCCCACAAACTTAATTAGATGGAGACAATATTAAACAATAATAATAATAAGGCTTGCTTGCACATTTATTTGTTTGCTTTCTGGCTAGTTTGTTTTGTTATTTGTTAACTGAGTAAGAAAATGGCCCATAGACCCTTTTTCAGTCATGACCTAAAGGCATATACAAGTTTAATGAGCATGGAAAAATATTATATCAGTATAAAATGTTTTCGAATATCTCCACATCATACATAATAATATCAGTATAGAATAGTCTTCTTTATTTATACATCATTCACAGGTGTTTACAGATATGAAATATTATTAGAATAACGTACAGTAATTTTTTTATCCTGCATTAAGCAGGTTATTCGTGCTAGACTAGTAACTTCTTTTTAGGGAGTTTTTTTTTATACTACTTGGGAAGATTTGGCCCTGCCCTTTTAAATAGGTACCCTGGAATTTTTTACATCCACCTGCGCTACCACCAATGGTTTAACGCCTCATCCTCTCCATGAGTGCAGCACCTGACTAATGCCCCACTACACTGCAAACCTTTGAAATGAATCAATCACCTACAGTGGGAAAAGAATCCACAGCCTTCTGTGCTTCAGCACTGAAATCAAGTAGACTAGTGGTCGAGCCAGTGACGCAGTGTACATTTGTTAAGAGGAAGTAACAAAGCAACAAGCTTATATATCGTATATCTAACAATTCACCTTAATTTGATGTTGTTGTTGTTGTTGTGTCTTCTGGCTTATCCCGGTTAGGGGTCACCACAGCGGAACTCCGGTCCGCTAATGTTTGGTAGTGGATTTTTACGTGCCGAGTTACCAGCCCTGACGCACAACCTTCAACGAAGGCACGCCCATTCACGCATGCCTCCACACAGAAGACGCTCTAGCTGAGAATCGAACGTGACAACATCTTGCTGTGAGGCGACAACACTACCGCAGCACCACTATTTGATAACAATAAAAAAAAAATAAAAAACTCTAATAAAGTAGTCATTAGTGGTGTTTGGAACTTTTGAAATCATCCATTATCCTTGTAACTCTGACATTTTAGTAACTGTATGGACAGCACAGTGGTGCAGCAGTTAATGTTGTCACTTCACGGAAAGAAGCTCTCCAGTTCGATTCTTGGCTGGGGCGCCTTCTGTATGGAGTTTGCATGTCCTCCCTGCTTTCTTGTGGGTTTCCTCTGGGTGCTCCGGTTTCTTCCACATTACTAAGGCATGAGTCTGGAGCATTTCTCCCCAGGCCTCTGCTGAAAATTGGCTCGTTCCAAGTTAGGCTTTCCCTTTAAACAAATGTTAAATAAATAAATGATAAGTTTTGTTTTACATTTTGACAAATTCTAGTCTCTGCTTCTATATTTCTGTAGTATCTCTGTATTTACCTTATTTATGCTATTATTTAGGAATTTAGAGCCATCTTTCTTCTCACGGTGCTCCTGATTCAGTGTAATATAAAAAAAAAATGAGTAGCACGTCACATTCTTATTGAAATGACACCTTTCCCTGTATGCACTTGAAGTACACCTGGGATGTCATTGTGCAGATGTGGGTGTGACCAATATGACTGATACACGAATGAACTGATACCGTCAGCTAATTAGCCATGAGTGACAGATGTGGTGATTTCCCTGTTACATCATGAATATATTGTACACTAAACATTGTGTTTGTCTGAACCTGTACAAGAAAAGAAACCGGTTCTATGAATCAGATTATCAGACTTCAGTATGTATTTTTTGAAAATTAAGAAGTACAAAACTATAATGACTGATCTTATTGACTGACTTTAATCATCTGTGAAAATCAAAAAATATAAAAATATTCAAAAATGTAAGGTAAAAGCAGGGACTTTCTGCAAAATATAGGAGAGCTGAGATGAATGGGATTCCAAGTTTACCGAAGCAAAAAGATTAGGGAGTACATTAAAGTTCCTAGCACGAGCCATATGGCTCATGCTAGAAAAGCGTCTCTCTCGTGACATGCTAGCTGTGACAAACAAACACCTCATAATTATCTTATTTGCATGCTTTTTGAGTCATAGTTATTACCACAACATGCAGATCATGGCTGATTGCCGCATTATGGTAGTAACCGGCTACTGTTGTGGGAGTGGCTTTCCTACCTCAGCCACTCTGTCACACACACAAGTACACAAAGATGAACGAACACACACACCACAGTCCCTGTCTGTACCTGTCCCTACAAAATCTATCCTTCCATGGTTCCCACCTCCCCTGTAATACTTCACTGCCATTATGGCATGTATGCATTAGGCTGTGGTGGTCCTGTGTATCACCCCACCAGCCAATCTCTTTTATGATGCTGGTGCCATTCTGACACTTTAATGAGTCATCTTGGGTGGTCTAGTGGTCTCCCTCACCCCCAGTCCTCGTACTACAGTTGATGTCATTATGGCATTTTAGAGTATAAGCCCTGGGTCCAGTGGTTCTTCTCATCACTGTTATGATGTATGTGTCTTAGGGTACGTTAAGGAGTATTCTCTGGTGGCTAATGCATCCCCTCACCCCTGGTTCCTGTAGTAATATTAGTGATGATAGTGCACTTTAAGGAGTATTCCCTGGTGAATAGTGCATCCCGTCACTCATGGTCCCTGTAGTAATATTGGTGATGACCCTGGTGTCTAGTCTATCCCCTCACCCCCCAGTCTCTCTAGTATCATTGGTGATGATAATGCACTTTAAGGAGTATTCCCTGGTGAATAGTGCATCCCCCCCACCCCTGGTCCCTGTAGTAATGGTGATGATAATGCACTTTAAGGGAGTATTCTGTGGTCTCTAGTCCATCCCCTCATCCCCCAGTCCCTCTAGTAACATTGGTACTTTAAGGAATATTCTCTGGTGTCTAATGCATCCCCTCACCCCTGGTTCCTGTAGTAACATTGGTGATGATAATGCACTTTAAGGAGTATTCCCTGGTGAATAGTGCATCCCCTCACCCTCAGTCCCTGTAGTAATGTTGGTGATGATAATACACTTTAAGGAGTATTCCCTGGTGTCTAGTCCATCCCCTCACCCCCAGTCCCTCTAGTAACAGTGATGATGATAATGCACTTTAAGGAGTATTCTCTGGTGAATAGTGCATCCCCATCATCCTCCAGTCCCTGTAGTAATGTTGATGCCAGTGCAACATTTTAAAAATGAATCCATGGGGGTCTATTTTGTCCCCCTACCTCACCATTCCCCAATCTGCTGTTAGTGCCATTATGGCATCTTAAAAGTCAGCCCTGGTATCTAGTGGTCCCCCCTCCCCAATAATGTTCATGTTTGGTAGCTAAACACAGCCAACCCACTGTGACATGGTTGGGTTTGCCATGCTAAACTGTATGGTTGAGAGCTTTTCTTGAATTGCATGGCTGTGAAGATGCTTTCCTGGAGGCATTTGCAGGGAAAGAGCATGCCGCTAATTAGCATGTGCATCTCCCCCAAGAATGCTTTATTAGCATTCAGCACATCCACGGGCCCTAGCCCTTTTTGGTGCTGCATGTCTTGATGTTGGAGAACCATGCAGCACCGTGTAAGGGTGGTTACTGAATCGGGGAAATTTATTTATTTGTTTATTTGACATTTGTTGACTGGGAATGTCTGACTGAGCTTGCACCCTTTTTCAGCAGAGACCCGGGGAGAAAAGCCCCGCAAAGTATTACATACACCATAAAAATGTTTACAAACTGTACAGTGTACATGAGGTAATATAAACATGCATTATAATGACTGGAAAGATTACTTAAAAGCTACTTATTTCTTTCTTTAAAGTTATTAAGGTACTACAATGCGTACACCTCCGAGTACATGTTGTGATACATATGGTTCCAAGAAATTATTTTTTGCAAATTTGATATAGCTTCTATGCTCAGTAATTTATTTACTTATTTTACATTTGTTGGCTGAGATTGTCTAACTGAGCCAGAGCCCTTTTTCAGCAGAGTCCCGGGGAGAAAAGCTCCATAGTAATACAACCAAAATAATCACAGTTATAATAAGTTAAAAATTAATAAAAGCTCCATAATAATACAAACAACCAAAATAATCACAGTTATACTAACAAGTTAAAAACTTAAAATAGTGATTTAAGACTAGACTCCGTATTCTAGACATTAATAAGGTTAAAAGAAAAGAAGAAATGTCAGGGATGCATAAAATGTTTTATAGTAAGTGAAACTGAAACTGTAGCAGGATGGTATTGCAGGGAAGGTAAGGAAAATTAGAGTGTACAGATAATGGGAGGGAGGGAGAAGGAAGGAGTAGAATACGGAGAGTGTACAGATAATGGGAGGGAGGGAGAAGGAATGAGTAGAATAAGGTAAGTGTACAGATAATGGGAGGGAGGGAGGAAGAAGGAAGGAGAAGAATAAGGAGAGTGTACAGATAATGGGAGGGAGGGAGAAGGAATGAGTAGAATAAGGAGAGTGTACAGATAATGGGAGGGAGGGAGAAGGAAGGAGTAGAATACGGACAGTGTACAGATAATGGGAGGGAGGGAGAAGGAAGGAGTAGAATAAGGAGAGTGTACAGATAATGGGAGGGAGGGAGAAGGAAGGAGTAGAATAAGGAGAGTGTACAGATAATGGGAGGGAGGGAGAAGGAAGGAGTAGAATACGGAGAGTGTACAGATAATGGGAGGGAGGGAGAAGGAATGAGTAGAATAAGGTAAGTGTACAGATAATGGGAGGGAGGGAGGAAGAAGGAAGGAGAAGAATAAGGAGAGTGTACAGATAATGGGAGGGAGGGAGAAGGAATGAGTAGAATAAGGAGAGTGTACAGATAATGGGAGGGAGGGAGAAGGAAGGAGTAGAATACGGACAGTGTACAGATAATGGGAGGGAGGGAGAAGGAAGGAGTAGAATACGGACAGTGTACAGATAATGGGAGGGAGGGAGAAGGAAGGAGTAGAATAAGGAGAGTGTACAGATAATGGGAGGGAGGGAGAAGGAAGGAGTAGAATAAGGAGAGTGTACAGATAATGGGAGGGAGGGAGAAGGAAGGAGTAGAATACGGAGAGTGTACAGATAATGGGAGGGAGGGAGAAGGAAGGAGTAGAATAAGGTAAGTGTAGAGATGATAGGAGGATGAGAAAGTAAGAGAGGGGTGGTATAAAGAAAGCAGAGGTAGGTGGAAGTGAAGAACAACAGAGAGTGGAGTGCTAGTGGTATGTTAGATAGTTGAATTCAGGGAGGGTTAGAGCAATGGGAGATTCATTGTTGTTTGAAATACTCTTTTAAGGCCAACTTACATTGTTTGGGAAGCTTTATATTTCTGATTTCAAGAGGGAGTTTGTTCCAGGCTATAGAAGGGTGATAGCTGTATATATTTTGACCTGATTTGGATTTAGGTTTATAAATATCTAATAGATCAAGGGATAAACTCCTATGATTTCTAGTAGGGGAGTAGTAAGTGATGAGAGAAGATAGGGCTGGACAATAGGTTGGCTGATACAAAATTGAGTGTATGGTTTGGAGCTGGGAGAGCATGAGCAGGTGGGGTAGTTCAAGCCAGTTTAAGTGTTTCAGGGATAGACAGTGGTGGGATTTATATGTTTGTTGAGCAGCAAATCTAGCTATATTATGGTATGTAGATTCAAGCTTTGTTAGTAGAGAGGAGTTTAAATCAGTGAGAATTTGGGAGCAATATGTTAAGCAGGGTAGAAAGTAAGCATGTGTAAGTGTGATTCTAGCTTCATGGGTGAGAAATCTTTTGTTTCTGTATAAGAGTACTAATTTCTGGTGAGTTTTCTTGATACAATTATTAATTTGATGATCGAATTTTAGCTGATCATCAGTGGGAACACCGAGGAGTTTTGTGCTTGATTAACTACAATAGGGGTATTGTTAAGTGACATTATAGAAAAGGAAGATTTGATATGGTTAACTGTTTTGGGGAGAAAGAGTAGTAGTTTTGTTTTTTTAGGGTTGAGGATGAGCTGATTGTTAGAGAGCCATGTCTCTACTGAATTAAATGAGGATTGGGTGGCAGATAAGAGTTCAGAGAGAGAATTAGCTATGGTTATGACTGTAGAGTCATCTGCGTATTGGACTATGGAAGAATGTGGACAGGAGGAATAGAGTAAGTTGGTAAAGATATTAAAAAGTAGTGGTCCGAGAATGGATCTTTGAGGGACACCCATTTGTACTGGAAGGGGAGTAGATAGTGCAGAGTGCCATCTGACTGATTGCAGTCTGTCTGTGAGATAGCTAGAGAACCAAGCTACAGTGTCAGGGGAGAAATTAAGATCCGACAGTTTGTTCAGTAACAGAGAGTGAGAAATAGTATCAAAGGCTTTTGAGAGATCAAAGAATAGATAGGACATGAGTTTGTGATTGTCTCTCGCTAAAAAAATGGTGTTAAGGAAGGACAGAAGAGCAGTAATGGTGCTATGTTTTGGTCGGAATCCATGCTGTGTAGGAGTGAGTAGTTTTTTCCTGTAGGAGATGTTGTATAACTTGTGTGTACATGCATTTCTCTAGGACTTTGGAGAGAGGGGAGGGAATAGCAATAGGTCTGAAATTTGAGATTTCAGAGGAGTTACCTCCTTTGTGAATGGGTAAGGTATAGAATTATTTCCAGATAGATGGGACTTTAGATTCAGAGATAGAGTGATTAATAATGATAGATACAGGCAGAGCAAGAAAGTGGCCAACTATCTGGAGAAAGGTTGAGGGTGGATACAGAGCTTGGTTTTAGCCTAGAGAGCAGAGTTTTTTATGTAGGAAGTGGGAACAGGTTTGACGGAGAAAGTCTTAGGAGAGCTAGCAGTAGAGGAAGTCTCATGGCAGTTGGAAGGAGTAGTGTTAGAGAGGTTGGGATTAAATAGTTTGGGTATAGATTCTATGAAGTAGGTATTAAATGAGTTGGCAGTTTCATCTGGTGATTTGTCAGGAGATGGGTTGGGTGACTACGATTGTCTGGATGGTAGTATAAGGTTTATTACATTCCAGAATTTTTTTTGGATCTAATTTTAGTGTGGATGGGGAGTTGTGGTAGAATTATTTTTTGTCTTAATTAATGAGTTGTTTTACCTGATTTCTTTGTTCTTTGTATCTTTGTAGGTGGACAGGGTCTTTGGATTGTAGCCATGTTTTCCAGGCTCTATCTCTGGCTTTCATAAGGGTGTGAATAGTTTTTGATAGCCAGGGAGATATGTTTACTTTGATCCTTATTTTTCTAAGTGGTGCTATAGAGTTTAGGATGTCAAGGAAAGCTTTTTTAAAAGCTTGGACCAGCTTCATCTACTGGGAGCTGGGTAAGAAAGTTCCAATTTATTCTGGAGAGGAGGGTTTTGAAAGTTTCAGGATTAAAGTTAGAGAGACTGTGGCAGGTGATGTATTTGTGTAGTTTAGGGAGGTGGTCAGTATATCAGAGAATTTTTATGGGTGAGTGGTCACTCAGGGAATCAGGAAGCATTTGGGGTTTATGATATTTTGAGTGATTAAAAACAAGTATCCAATCTATGAAAGTACTGGGAGAGTGAGAGTTATTTAAATGGGTTGGTTGAGAGATTAGCTGAGTAAATCCATATAGATTTATATGATGTGGTGAGGAGATAGGGTTATTAAGGGTTAGCCAATTGATATTTATGTCTCCAAGGAGGATGGTTTCATTTGGTATGTTTTGAGAGAAATAGGAAAGTATGCTTTCCAGCAGGGGAATATTATCACCTGGAGGAATGTAAATGGCTACTATGGTAATAGTAGTATAGCTGTTGAGTAGAAGGTTGACTGTTAGTATTTCAGCAGGAGAAAAGGATGGGATGGACTGTGAAGGCTGGGAGATAGTGAGGTAGTTTGAGTAGACAATAGTGACTCCACCACCCTTTTTTTGGTACGGTCAAGATGGATTATATTGTAGCTGGGTGGGAGAATATCATTGTCTAGGTTATGGGGTTTAAGTCAGGTTTCTGTTACTGAAATAATATCAGGGATGTGATTAGATACCCATGCATGGAATTGGCTGACATTGTGAAGGATGCTTCGGGTATTAATAGAATAGAAAGATATTTGTTTGTTGAGGAAGGGTGGGCAGAGTTTGAGTGGCTAATTAAAAGTGAGCCAGTATTGGAGTTTGGTCCAGGATTTGGGTGTATGTCACCCGATATCAGTAGTCTAGTTGGGTAGTATTGGGTCCAGGATTTGGGTGTATGTCACACGATATCAGTAGTCTAGTTGGGTAATATTGGGTAGAATCTTATATACTTTTTGTTTTTAGAGGTTATTGAATGAAAGGGAGGAATTTTTATTTTGGGGAGTTGGGTATTGATTGAAAAGATAGAGGCAGATGTAATTATAGGCTGCTGTAAGTAGGAGGAAACATTTATATGTGGATAGATAGGGTGTTTATGAAAATGAGATAAAGGAGTGGAAGGTGATGCAATGGTAAGTAGGAGGATTAAGGAGAGCAGCAGTAGGGTAGAGGGGATTGAGATGTGCATGGTAGAAGAGGGAAGTGTATCTGTGGGTGCAGTTAGGGTGAAGGTGGGAGAACTTAACAAGTAAGCGATATGGGAGTAATAAATAGAAACAGGTTGGTTGTTTATATAGTAGGTTTGAGGGTGTGGTATGGCAAAGTTTGATATATGAAATGTAAATTAGGGGGAAGGTAATAGGAGTATGTGAGGTTGGAAAGAGGGAGGAGGGGTTTGTGTGAAGGAAGAACCAGGTGGTTAGGTATAATGGAAATGGTATGAGGGTGGCTGGGAATGGGGGTGGGAGATGAGCGAAGTGAGTGGGCTACACTGGAAGCAGAGGATATTCCCAGAAAAAAAAAACAATCAGTGAGTAAGACAAAAAAGTGGAAGAAAAGGTAATTGTCCAATTTAGAAGAGTAGGTAAACAGTTCTAGCCTTGCTAGCCCAATTTACAATGGGGTAATTTTAATTTGCTAGAGACATTTAAAACAGGGATAGATCAACAACAGGCCAGGTTTCAAAGTTAATGCAGGAGTCATGGATAGGGAAAGATTCACAGAGAAGTGAGTCAAGGGGTAGGGAGGCCAAGCAAAAGTGATTTTGTGCTCACTGCAGTTGTCCTGTACTAACAGTAGTCACTAGTTAGGATAGTATTACATTTGCAATAGTTTAGGCAGATGAACTATTTTTCATACTTTTAGATTTATTTTGAATGGTGACGCTGTCCAATGAATACTTTGGCCACGCTGTTAAATGGCTCCTTTATCCCAATACTGGCACTGAGTTACTGGCTTGCCATGGGGTAGAGGGGAGTTTGATTTATTTTGACTAAGTTGTACAGAATGTCATTGATTTGGTTTATAGCAAACTTCAAAACATGACAAAATCATCTGTTAAAACAGTATAGAATTACATTTCAGGATTTTATTAATAAGAAAGCAGCCTTATCCAATCATTTGTAATATTTCTTTCTTAAATTTCTAACAATCATAAGAGCACCCAACCCCTTTATGAAATTAACAGAAGATTTTGCCTCATAGGCTTGCATAAAAGAAAACTGACCAAACAGGTTTATTCAAGAGGTCTGAAAACTTAATCCTACTGATGCCTGATCCCTGAAGGGGTGCAGTGTGACCAAATTATGTAGAATATCTTCTTGAACTCCACAAAAGATCAGCTGACCGATCGGCTTAAATATGAAGATGCACAGATAAAATATTAAATTATAGGCAGACATAAAGCATACTGAAGGGAGTGGCATATAGTGAGGGGTAGCTGTGAATCTTCATAGCAGTTTAGGATTAAATAACTTTTAGAGAACATATACAACACAGAACATAGGAAGTGATTCAAAATGTACTTGTCACCCCCTCCCTCAAGGTGCCTGTCAGACTAGTGGTCCAGAGTTTCATAGTTTTTCCAGATTTTTTGTGCCTCTTATTTTTGCTCTGTTCCTTATCATATTGGTGGTTTAGTGGCAATTCATTGGGGACTGAATTGACTAAATAACAGACAATTGAGTTTCAAACTTCATATCCTTTAGAAAAATGCATGTCATTTATTGATTTTGCTATTTTATTTTTTACATTTTCAATCCTTTCATAAAACCATTGATACCTACATGATGAATATTCATGTGAAATACCTGATCAAATGTTGTGGATATTCATTAGGCATGCATTTATATAATTAGTGGGCAGTGCACCATGGCATTGGAATCGGTATTTGGATTGCGTGGAGTTTGCTACTGCATGACTTGGGGGTAGTTGAAATGCATTCAACCAACGCTTCCTGTAAAATAGTTCCAGATGATAGTCAAACCAAGAAAATTGCTTGGCTGTCAGATTCAAAGTAGGTATTGCCATTTGGTGTAATATATCACTTTTTACATGCATGGTAGCAGTAATTGCCAGAGCAAACACATCCTTCCATAGTAGAATTATTTTGTTAAATTGATGTTTTCCATCGCTAAAAAAAAAATAGTAATTTTAAGTATGCCACCAATTAGGAAATTAATCAGTTCCTGCAGAAGCTACTCATATGACCTTGTGGACGTTTACTGAAAACTCATGCATGGTTTCCTTCTGCTGGTGTAGACTTCACCTTATAAAACAGCCTGCAACATTCCTACTAATAAATCCCTTCCTCATGCAAATGTATCACAGAAAAACCCAGTGAGATATCAGTTTCCAGATAATGAACAGCATTTTCATGAAGTCACAAATATCTGGTAACCATCAGCAGTTTTCTAAAACAAGAATGTAATGCTGTTATGCTTAAGGACCTGTTGTATACAGACCTGGCATTCATCAACACTACATTTTGGACAGTGACAGACCAGAGACTACTATATCTGACCAATATGGTAAGGTGTGGCTTTCTTTGCTATCAGGTGGAGACAAGCTTGTCTATACTGAAAGATCAATTTCAGTACAATATGCATATTTGAAGTTACACATGTACATTTGTCTCACACATGAAATTTATTACTGACCTATGATGCTGTAACAAGCAATAATGATTGCCACATTAGGCTTTAATGGAATGGATAATGACAAATTCCTGACTTACAGGGGTAAATAACCCCAGGGTGACTGATGCAAAGTGAAGCATATATCCAGGGCAGGCTGTAACTCATTCCACACCTTTCAGCCCCAGAACTTGGACTGAAGTTCCAAAGGTGGTGGTGTTTCCATATTCATAAAGGATGCGCACACCTCCAGACTGGTAGCCCAACATAACGCATCAGAGATACTTCAGGTGCAGCTAACATTGGGTAAGACAGCAATTCAGGTCATAGCCTGCTATAGGTCCCCAACCATGTCCCAAGACTCACACTCTACGTTCCTAAGCACCCTGGAGAATATTAGGGTCCAACCTAGCACTCTCTCTTACTAGGCAACTTCAACTACCCCTCCATTAACTGGGAAAACTACTCATGTACCAATACACTTGTCCAACGTTTCCTGGAGTTCATTAATTTCGGTGCCCTGGACCAGCTCGTTCTTACCCCCACTAGAGGTAGCAACATCCTTGACCTGGTCATTACTAACATGGGCAACCGTTGCTCTACACCAATAGTCAGCTCCTCCCTGGTTAGATCCAACCACAAACTAATCACCTTGGAAACCCACATCCCTCCCACCCTCCCCCCACTCCCGCAAAGGTAACCACCATAAAAAGCTTCTCCAAAGCTAACTTTGGGCTCCTAAAAACAGAGATGGCTAACTTTATGGCACCCATGCAAATGGAGAATACTTGTGTGACCACCGAATCATACACCAATGCACTGTATGAACACATACACAAATGCATGGCTCTCACCATACCCAATAGAACCAAGATGCTCTCCTCCAAAAAAAGGAAGCCAATCTGGTGGTCCCCTGCCATAAACAAACTCTACAACAGAAGAGGAAACTGATGCAGAATAAGGTGAAGCCCCAAGACTGGAAAAACTCCCTTATCAGCCTTAACAAAAAGTTGAGATCACTCAACAAATCCTCTAAAGCTAGCTATGAAAACAGAATTGCAGCAGATAGTAAAGACAACCACAATGCCTTCTATAGTTATGTAAAGAATCTCCATGGCAATACCCAGATTTGCTCTGAGCTACTGCACAATGGTACCTCCTATACCGAGCCAACAGATTTTGCCAGTATACTGGCCAACAGATTCAGTGCCAACTTTACCCCCCCCCCAAAGGACCAATCACAATACCAGTAGATTGCCAGGCACCCAGTATTACTGCTGCACAGGTTAAAACAACACTGTCCAAGGCCAAAAATACAGCTTCTATGGGACCTGACAATATCCCTGGCTGTGTTCTACATGAACTACAGAGTGAACTGGCACCTCACCTGTGTGCTGTGTTCAGTCACGGCCTCATCTCAGGCTTTGTCCCTACCGAATGGTGCACTGCTGCAGTCATCCCTCTCCACAAAGGAGGAGCGACCACAGAAACTGGGAACTATCGTCCCATTAGCCTGATGAGTCTGATATGCAAAGCTGTGGAATGCATCATCATGGACCTAATAAACAAGGATATAGAGAATCTCCAAACTCTGGATCCCACACAGTTTGGTTTTGTGAAGGGTAGATCATGCCTGCTCAACTTGTTCAACTTCTTTGAGTCAGTCACCAGAACTGTGGATGAAGGCAAGGTGATTCATACAGCCTACCTTGATCTGGGCAAGGCGTTTGATACCATTACCCACTCAGGAATCATGGAAAAACTCATTAAGCTAGGCATCAACCCCTATATTACTAGGTGGGTTGCAAACTGGCTCACAGATAGAACTCTCAGTGTGAAAGTAGCTGACTCCAAGTCAGACTGCCGACTAGTAACAAGTGGAGTCCCACAGGGTTCGGTCCTGGGTCCTCTCCTGTTTGGAATCTACTTCTCTGAAGTCCAGGCCAACATGAAGGGATTCTGGCTGACAAAGTTCACAGACAATTACAAGTTGGGAACTATTATTTACTCCCCAAGTGATGTTGACATCCTACAGAATGGCTCACTGTGACCAACAACTGGTGTCAGAACCATGGCCTTAACTCAATGCCAAAAATGTGTCATCATCCCCTTTGGGAAAATCCCAGTTCCCATGAATTACCACATAGATGGTAGTCCACTGAACACAGAAGGCGTTATAAGAGATCTGGGAAAACAGGTTGACAGCAACCTCTCTTGATCACCACATTGCCACTGTGGTCAGAAAGTCCTTCTATGTGGCACATCTCATTACTAAGGGTTTTGCATCCAGGAAGAAAGAGGTCATTGTCTCCCTCTACTCTTCCCTCATTAGGCCAGTCATCGAGTACAATGCCCCATTTGGCATGTACCTCATTAGACACCTGCAACAACTGGAGAGGCCACAAAAGTAACTCACAAAGAGAATCCTAGGCCTTAAACACTTGTCCTGTATGGACAGACTCAAAAAACTCCAACTATTCTCTGTCTCATATTGCCTACTTAGAGGTGATTTCTGCTTGACTTACAAAGCCTTGTCTCACCCAGCTCTGTTAGAAATGCTACATCTAAGGAAATCCCAATCCCTCCGCACCACACACTCCAGAGACCTCAACCTCACAGCCACAATTAACAGAACATGCTGGAGGGACAGGTTCATAACCCAGAGACTGACCATGCTATGGTATAGACTTCCCATACATGTCAAGCAGAGTACCTCACTGACCCTCTTCAAGTGAAATCTTGATGAGTGGATGGGAAAATTCACCCTGGGGATAACTCCAGTGGCTCTGCTCAACAGAGGCACTAGGAACTAAGGTCAGGTGGCACTATGCCAGAGTAATCCTATGGCTAGGCTTGTAAAAGCCCCAGGGTCATTAGCCTAGTATACACCTATGAACCTATAGCATTTGTTTCTTTTTAATGGTTTAGGAGTACCAATAACAAAACACAGCACATGAATAAACTGGTATAAATCTCTCTCCTACATGTACAGGAAAATTACCAAGTATGCAGAAATAAGAAGGGAGGGTCTGTAAATGGGCTTGGTGGATAGTAAAAGCTGAGATAGGTAGTTGTAAATTATATGATACGTAGAGAATGTACATCTGATGTTAATCTTCATTCATTCATTACTGATGAATATCGGTTCCGTCCTCGGAAATGAGTTGGCCGTTATAACAAGCTCGCTCCAGGCAAAAACTCTCGAGCTAAGCTTACCCATAGTGCCCCTCTCTCTATCACCTCAGATCTCATTTGCCACATAGATTATCAAGACACATCAGGCCAGCTCTCAAGCTAAGTGGTTTAGAATTTATATTTCAGCTTAATTTTTCTCTACATTTGAGATTTTTCTACCTTAATAATAGTCGTATACTTTGCTTATCCTTGCTACCTGTTGAGTGACACTTTTCTGTTTGTCACATTTTGGTATTTCTTCGTACCATTGCTGGTATAGGCCTCCTTTACCTCTGTAGTAATCTCTAATTCCATTGTTGGTCCCCCCCCCCTTTCTCTCTCTTTTCTACCCGTTGAATATTTTTTCATTGCCATTGTTGGTAATTAAAGAAAAAAAAAATCAGTCCTTCCCTTTCTTGAGTGTGTGTGTGTGTGTGTGTGTGTGTGTGTGTGTGTGTGTGTGTGTGAGTGTGTGTGTGTGTGTGTATGTGGATGTGTTTCGTATACTGTTATATTGACAAGGCTTTTCCTTCACTGCTGACTTGTTACTTCAATAGTTGATAATGGCTGATAAGAAGGGGACAACAGGGTTTAAGCAATGCGATCAGTGTGGAAGGAAAATGCTGAATTCTGATGGACATTTGTCCTGTGTTTATTGTCTCAGGATACAGCAATTGAAAGTTTCAACCCCCATGCAACTTATGTAAGGGCTTTAGTGCCCACACTTTGACTGGGAGGAAGAATAAATTAATACTGGAAGGTCTCCTAAAAACTCCTTTCTCGGAGGCTCTATCTGAGGTGGAGGGCTCAACCCCCCCCCCCCAAGAAGGAACTTAAAAAGAGGAGTCAAGCTATACCTTTCTCACCACATATCAGTAAGACTAAATCTGTTAAGTCCCCCATGGAACCAATGGCAGAACATCCTAAACTGACTTCTGCAATCTCAGCACTGGGACATCAAACCCCTTCTATGGTGCTGTCTTCAGCACCGGGGCCTCTAACCCTTTCTACGGTGCCGTCCTCGATAATGGAGCCATCCAAGACTTCAACTCCTATGGTACTAACCTCTACTATGGTACCAATGCCCCTCTTAGCACCAAAAATATCCTTCCCAATTCGGGTCACTAACCCCCCTCCTACACAACCTACTGGTTCTTTGACCCCAGTGCCAAAGGGCGAAACCTTACCTCGGACCCTATACTCCATGACGGTAGATCCCTTTTTGGACAACAATTGAGTCCTTTTCTATAATGTCCTGATTTTCCATCTGGGATGTCAACCTGCTCCTCCAGGAACCTTTCGGAACTTGATGTAGTGAGACTTGTGGACTAGCTCCTGGCGGCCAGAGGAATTCCAACTCCTTCTAAATCCTCCCTCCCACCTGGAGTCGAGGAATTTTCTCCAAAGACTGTGACATATATTCCTCCTTCGACCTCTTTGGAGGTATCGAAGCCCATGACACTGACGCCTATCCCGGTTCCAGCTTCTTTGGTTTCATTGGTAGATCTTACCATGGCTCCGGAACCTATCCTATGGTCCTCAACTCAGTCAGAGCTGACTCATCCTAGGCATTGTGACTGGTCTGTCAGCACCGTGACCCCTAGTACAATGCCAATTTTTTTCTACTGCACCATCTAGTACAGTTCTGGTTGTCTTGGCAGCAATGAGTCTTCTCGTGGCTCCTTCCCTGGGGTTGGGCTCATCGGAGTGTGGTGTGACCCTGCTTCTGTGGTTGTCTTTCTCGGTTCTGGGCTCGCACCCCTCTTCGGGTGGGCCTGCTTTCCACGTGTTGTTCCAGCATACAGCTGGTTCCTTCAGCACCGGAATTCCACATATGCATGTCCTCTGAACCGCAGCTGACACAGTCCACGACTCTGGGAAATCAAGCACGAGAACCTCAAGATACACTTCCACAGGGCACCCACTCTTTGGAGTCCTCTTCAGATGCCCTCATTGAGGAGGTACCCCATAAGAGATTGTGCAAGAGGAAGCACGTGGATTCCCCTGAAGAATCTATTACCAAAGATATAGATTATGATGAGGGGGAAAGGTCCCCATGGTTACCCACTGAAGATGTCTCCTTTGGAGACATACTAGAAATTTCAAAGCAGCGGGGAGACTGGAAGCCCACCAACCCTTCCTCTGAGGAGTCTGTATTCTTGCAGGCTTTCCGTGCTTGACCCTCTACTTCCTGGGTGACCCCACCTGCAGACAATCTAGTTCAGCTCATCATGCAGCGTGCTTGCAGGAATCCTGACGCCGTTGAACCTATCCCTTGGAGACCAGACAAAATTCTTTCCCTTCCAGATAATAAAGTAGATATTTATTTATTTATTTGACATTTGTTTAACAAGGAGGCCAGACCCAGGGAGAAAAGTTCAAAAGTACAATAAAAAGACAGTTGGCAATAATTACAAAAAAAAGTGTACAATCTGCTTAACAGCATAACATTGATCTACGGTGGTTGACAGGTAAGAAAACCTAATGGCAACCTTACTGATTTTATGTTTATAAGAGCAATATTTAAAATCTGTCCCTATTATTTGGCTCAGTCCAGCATGCCTCTCAACTGTACAGATTTCCACAGAATGTCCAGATTTTTGCCTCATATTTTTGGGCTTTTTCTCTTAAAATTCTTGATTTCTGGCAAATCACTGGCATATCATTGAGGCTGAAGTCAGAAAATGATAGACAGTTGAGTTTCATACTTCATACCCTTCAGAAAATGCACGCTAATGCAAAATCTGTATTACTATCAACTTTCGAAGTTTGTAAGAGCAGTACTTAAAAGGGTCCCTATTTTGGGCCCTTGTCCCCCCATTATTTTTAGCTTTGTCCAGACTTCTTGATCTAAGTAAGAGGCTGAGAGGTATTCATATCTCTCAAATGTCCAGATTTTTCCCTTTGAGTTTTGGTCTGTTCCTCATAACTTTTGTGATTTTCTGGCAAATCACTGGGATGATCTGAGGACTGAAGTCATTAAATAATGATATACATTTGTATTTCAGACCTCATATCCTTCAGAAAAATGCATGATAAGACAAATCCTGTTATTCTAGCAACTTTTTATGGTTATAAGAGCAATATTTAAAATCGGCCCCATTTGTCCCCCCATTCTGTTAGGGTTTGCCAGATTTTTTGCACTACTAAGAGGCTGAGTTGTGTGTGTGTGTGTGTGTGTGTGTGTGTGTGTGTGTGTGTGTGTGTGTGTGTGTGTGTGCGCGCGTGCGCGCGCCTGTTTGTGTCTGTGTGACAATTGTGTACCTTACGTCCATACCACATACACACACGCACACACACACACACACACACACACACACACACACACACACACACACACAGTCACTCCCTCATTCATACCTGCATTCATTCACACATCACTCTCTGTCAGACCCACATACCACACACCCACTTACATATTCATTCATACATCGCTGTCACTGTCACACCCTCATGCCACACACACACACACACACACACACACACACACACACACACACACACACACACTTACGCATCACTCTCACTCTCCCAATCTCACACACACACAGTCACTTCCTCATTCATACCTGCATTCATTCACACATCACTCTGTCTGTCACACCCACATGCCACACACCCACTTACGCATTTATTCATACATCGCTCTCACTGTCTGTCACACCCACATGCCACGCACCTACTTACGAATTCATTCATACATCGCTCTCACTCTCCTAGTCTCACACATACACAGTCAATTTCTTATTCATACCTGCAGTCATTCACACATCGCTCTCAGTCTTACGAACACACACACACACACACACACACACACACACACACACACACACACACACACACAGATTATTTTGCTTTCATGCACGTATTCACTCACACACGCAGACAGACACAAACACACACATACAGGCATTCACTTACTTGATGGCCTGGTACCAAGTGCTCCATGGCCCGGTACCGGTACGCGGCCCGGTGGTTGGGGACTACTGTCTCAGAGTACTCCGTTTTCCTCCCACATTACAAAGACATGCATCTGAAGCATTTTTTCCTGGGCTTCTGCTGAAAATTGGCTTTGTTCCAAGTAGGACTTTCCCAGTAAACAAATGTTAACTAAATAAAAATAGTTCCCAGAGGAGTGTATTTGAGAGACATGATAACTGTCAGACATCAGTGTAACTACCAGTCTTATGATTTATTCCTTTTGGAGCATTTTATCCAGATTCTGTCTAAATATCTACAAACCTGGACACTTGTGTATAAGCCAGCAGCCTCAAAACACACTGTTTTATGCCTTTTTTCAAGGATGCTGTTGGAGCATTGCTGTTTTAAGTAACTTAATCAGTGAAGGAGGAGCTAAGCAAATTAATATCAATGAACAACAGGACACAGCTTGCGTGTAGCTTAACATCCCGCTTACTAAACTACACTGCCAGACATAGTAACAGAAAAAATGGAAGATACGGGAAATAAGTTGAAAAAAGACCAGTAAACAAAATGAATTCCCCGATGGCAGGAAACCGATGAAGGCAGTCTCACAGTATAAGGCAGTCTCACAGTATAAACAATAGTCTCCAGATGTCACAAATTCCTCTCGCAAGACTCTGCAGTCCGTAATGACAAAGTAAATTTATTTTCACAAAACACAAAACAATTCAATTGAAGAGAGAGTGTGACCAGCGACAAGCAATGAAAAGGCTGTACTGTTGTTTTTATAGGAAGCTGATAGCTCAGAGAAGCTAAAACACACTGCACTTTATTTTATTTATTTTATGCTATTTGTTGATTGTGGTAGAGCACTGCTCCATTTGAAACATTTTCAGTCTCAGTAAATGTATAAAAGTATTCAAAAAACAAAGACTAATACACAGCAATGAAATGCATAGAATCATGCACAATAGTGCACATGACACACTGTGGCACTGATATGGTTTTAATCCCATCAGTGCACACCAAAATGTCATGAGTAAGAGGTCACTGCTTCTGAAATAGGATGGTTAATAGAGAGAATATATGAGAAATGCTGATGTGGACTTCCACCAGATATGAAGGAAAGGTCCCATCTGACACTTGAAGATGTAAAAGGGCCAATATTATAATGGAATTCAAGACAATAGTGTTCACATGTAACGTGTCGTTGATATGCATGGTGCATTCTGCTACTAAAACATCAGCTTGATAAACCGTTATAAAGGACAGAGCCTATGACATGCTGCAGGCAAATTATGGAGTGTCTTATGAATGTAGTACCAGCCCAGATGGCACTGTACATGTAGCATTCACACAGCAACATATTCTAACTGTATTGTAATGTATGCACAGTATGATTTTAGCATTTGCTATGCATTACAATAATAGATTAACACACTTATATGTGTTCTGCTATTAAAGCATGCATTAATACGCACAACCAGTTCTCTCTTATCTCGTAACAAAGCTTGTACTGCCTCAGGACACATAACATGGAGTCTCTGTACAGATTTATTTTTCAAAGGATTTTATAAAAGGGTTCTCAGTATTTGAATTCTGACAGCAGTCACAGATTATACCTTTGACTTATCCCACAAGTAGTTATTCAGGTTGGAATTCCCACTGTCAATGCTAATTTGTCAAAACAGAATGAATAAAAGTGGCAATTGATGCATGCTTCCTCTTTCTGTTTCCCACAACCAATCATTGTGTGCATCTCACTTAACAAATACTGCTCATGCCACTGTTCAAGATTTGTTTCAGCAGGTATTGAAGAAAGAATAGCATTTCTTGGTATCAAAATCATTTATCTTCATGGCCTTTGCTATTGCATATTTATATTTCTATGAGCCAGAAGCTGGCAAACTGATACTAGCAAAAGACCTTCACATACAGTGATTCCACTGCCTAGGGTTAGTGCATGGTAACCTGGTATCAATTACATTTAGTGATCAAAAGAAGGAGGCATGCACTGTATAGTTTTCCTTTGTCCCAGAAAATATATATTTTTTGGTCTCGTCAGACCTCATTGCTACAGGCCTGGTCCCCCATACCCAACATCCATGCAGGGACTACCAGCACTCTCCAACCCCCTTCCCAGACTTACTTCAGTTTTGCTGGGGCCGGTCATGGATCTTGAGGGTGTTCTGGAAGCTCTTCTTGTCTATGCTTCCATCCATAGGGATTTTTTTTCATCACCCTCCCACTTCCCTTTCCCTACCCACCACACTTGTTGTTTACATCCAAGGACAACTCCCCTCTTCAGACCACCCTCTCCTTTGGGAGCATTTCAGTGAGTGTCCTCTTGCCTGGGATGCCTTATGTCATCTGACAGTCCTGCAAAGTTAGCCCTAGAGAAATACGTTGGGGTTGTATGCAGTCACATGCTGGATTCTTAGAGAAATATGATGGCATGATGGTCTTATTTGAACAAGGAGGTGGAGACCTTTGATGCAGAACAGATCTGTGCTATATTAGTAAGAAAAAGCTTGAAGAGATTTGAGTTCTTAGTAAAATAAGACACTATCTGGTCTAGACAGTTTGCATTAATAAAGTTAAGGAACCACTGTGTATATATGTTGTTTGCTTGTCACTCAATGAATGGTTAGCTGAATTCAGCAGGGATCATTGTTTTGGATTCAATAGTTAAGGACTCTGATTGGTATAGGTAGATGCAATGGACAGCAACAGACATAGAGGAGTTTCTGCTGGTAGTAACAATATGATAATCAAATAGGTCAGCTGTCACCAGGATACCTAGGAGTTCCAGGTAAGTTTTATGCTGAATGTGTTATGTGGTAATCAGATTGTGCATGAATAGGGATGCACTCACCCCCTCTCACTAGAGGGTCGGAACTTGTTGTGGGCATTAAATCCAAGAAAAGGGTGAATGTTATCACTAAACTGGAATCAGGTTTCTCTACCTACACAGATGTATATGTACAATAGGGACATGAGTCTCAGTAAGGCATTTTCTTGTTTAGACGTTTAACACTGAGCACTGCCAAAATGATATAGGCCAAATGGGATTTGTTAATTTGGAAGGACTGGAAGACAGACTGTTCCTAAATAAACAGCAGTACTTAGGATGAAACTGTTTTAGCCAATATGTGGAAGCCCTGAAGGTGGAGATGCAGGCCATTCCTGTTAAAGCAGGCTGGATTGGCAACCTCTTTCTCTCAAGCCAACATACATAGTATCCCTCTCAAGTAACTCCAGTTACTGATTCAGTTGTTGAAGTCAGTTATTTTCTGTTTGCGTTGTGATATCATTTGTAATAAGGGAAAGATGTTATTCAAGGCTATCTGCTTCATAACCTCAGATGCATACTTTGAGAATTTAACACCTCTCTCTTCATATCCCCCAGGGTGGATAATCAAACATCATTAACTTCCAAGGGGGCAATGACCAAGCTGTATATGTACTTGAAGTGAAGACATCTAAGGGCCCTAGTAACATCATGGATTCTGGCACTGAGAAGACAGCTAAATGTCATTCTATCCTTGCTCATCCTGGTGATAGTCTGTATGTCTGTCTGAGTCACCTGTGACTAGGACAGTTTACTATCAAAATCTCGCTGCTCCAAAGGTCACGTGTACATATCAGCATAACCTTTTCTCAAAAGTCGGCATGCTGAATACCAACGTGCATGAACAAACTCTGAACAGCAAAACTCCCTACCACTCCCAAACCAGGAAAAGTGCTAATATGGGTCCAGATGGGCAGCAACTTTGGACAGATGGTAGTACCAGTATTCAACATTCTGACTGTCATCATGCGGGATTCGGACAGCTGGACTCAACCTTTGGAGTAGCGAGTTTTTCATGGTAAACTGATTTGGACATTGTCATGTATGATAATAAGCTAAGGCAGTCTAAGGGGCTTAGACATACAGCACAAGTGACTCTTATTAGGAGATGGTGTAGTGGGACATTGTGTGTGTGTGTGTTGTAGTGGGAAAAGTGTGAATATGTGGCTGAGGTGTGGGTCTAGTAGCTGGGAAGGGATTTGTTTTCAGTATCTCAGCATATGTAGGCTCAGTGCTTGAGTTAGATTGTGGTAGGGTGGGAATATGCTATTTGCTGATAACTGTGGGAAGAAAGTGGTTTGCCTCCAATTTGTATAGATATTTACACTGGTGACAAATAGAATCCCAGTCATGTAGCAATAAGGGATTGTCAGTGAACCTGAAACAGTATCTACACCACCTCAGGGTATCTACTGTTGTTAAACTGTCAGCTGAAGAGGTAAGGGCAGGCTGTAGCCCCATGTTGGCAAACACAGTACAATAGATTAAATAAAGGCTCATCCGAGGAGCTTGAGGGGGCATTCATCTAGGTGTTCCCTGTGGGAAGGAATAGTCTATAGAGGGTAGAAGCTGTCAGGTGTAAACAGGGAAATGAAGGGAAGGAGGGAAACCAAAGGGTATGTCAAATGAAAATCCCCTGGTGGAAGCAGTCAATGGCACAGTCCCCCAGGATGCCGTAGGTTCTGCACCAGGCCCAACCTTAGAATGGAGATAGTCTGGGGGCTGTAGGAGAAGCTGACAGACCAAGTGATAGGAAGGGGCACTGGGATGAGCCAGAAAGAATAAACCAAAAGGGAATAAAAAAAAATGGCTTGAGAATTCAGCTATGCGTGCCACAAGTTACTAAGAGTTCATGATGCAGTATATCTGAAATTGCTCAAAAATGCAAACCACGGATATTACAGACACAATATATGTGGGTTTATATGCTAGTATAAGCAGGAGCAGGAACATGGTAAGGTGCAAAGTAATCGAGTACAGTAATTTAGTACTGCTAAATGATATAAAAGTGCAAAGCAGATTGGCTTGGGAGCCATGAATAAGCAGGCCTAGAAGCACAATAATAGTGCAAAACAAATTAAAGTGCAAAGTAAGTACAGTTTACCAAACATAAACCAGGATATGACATAAGTAACGGGGAATGTGCTCCAGTCTGAGCTAGATATAGCCATATAAACCAGGATATGACATAAGTAACGGGGAATGTGCTCCAGTCTGAGCTAGATATAGACATATAAACCAGGATTTGACATAAGTAACGGGGAATGTGCTCCAGTCTGAGCTAGATATAGCCATATAAACCAGGATATGACATAAGTAACGGGGAATGTGCTCCAGTCTGAGCTAGATATAGCCATATAAACCAGGATATGACATAAGTAACGGGGAATGTGCTCCAGTCTGAGCTAGATATAGCCATATAAACCAGGATATGACATAAGTAACGGGAATGTGCTCCAGTCTGAGCTAGATATAGCCATATAAACCAGGATATGAAATAAGTAACGGGGAATGTGCTCCAGTCTGAGCTAGATATAGACATATAAACCAGGATATGACATAAGTAACGGGGAATGTGTTCCAGTCTGAGCTAGATATAGCCATATAAACCAGGATATGACATAAGTAACGGGGAATGTGCTCCAGTCTGAGCTAGATATAGCCATATAAACCAGGATATGACATAAGTAACGGGGAATGTGCTCCAGTCTGAGCTAGATATAGCCATGTAAACCAGGATATGACATAAGTAACGGGGAATGTGCTCCAGTCTGAGCTAGATATAGACATATAAACCAGGATATGACATAAGTAACGGGGAATGTGCTCCAGTCTGAGCTAGATATAGACATATAAACCAGGATATGACATAAGTAACGGGGAATGTGCTCCAGTCTGAGCTAGATATAGCCACATAAACCAGGATATGACATAAGTAACGGGGAATGTGCTCCAGTCTGAGCTAGATATAGCCATATAAACCAGGATATGACATAAGTAACGGGGAATGTGCTCCAGTCTGAGCTAGATATAGCCATATAAACCAGGATATGACATAAGTAACGGGGAATGTGCTCCAGTCTGAGCTAGATATAGCCACATAAACCAGGATATGACATAAGTAACGGGGAATGTGCTCCAGTCTGAGCTAGATATAGCCACATAAACCAGGATATGACATAAGTAACGGGGAATGTGCTCCAGTCTGAGCTAGATATAGCCACATAAACCAGGATATGACATAAGTAACGGGGAATGTGCTCCAGTCTGAGCTAGATATAGCCATATAAACCAGGATATGACATAAGTAACGGGGAATGTGCTCCAGTCTGAGCTAGATATAGCCATATAAACCAGGATATGACATAAGTAACGGGGAATGTGCTCCAGTCTGAGCTAGATATAGATATATAAACCAGGATATGACATAAGTAACGGGGAATGTGCTCCAGTCTGAGCTAGATATAGACATATAAACCAGGATATGACATAAGTAACGGGGGAATGTGCTCCAGTCTGAGCTAGATATAGCCATATAAACCAGGATATGACATAAGTAACGGGAATGTGCTCCAGTCTGAGCTAGATATAGCCATATAAACCAGGATATGACATAAGTAACGGGAATGTGCTCCAGTCTGAGCTAGATATAGCCATATAAACCAGGATATGACATAAGTAACGGGAATGTGCTCCAGTCTGAGCTAGATATAGCCATATAAACCAGGATATGACATAAGTAACGGGAATGTGCTCCAGTCTGAGCTAGATATAGCCATATAAACCAGGATATGACATAAGTAACGGGAATGTGCTCCAGTCTGAGCTAGATATAGCCATATAAACCAGGATATGACATAAGTAACGGGAATGTGCTCCAGTCTGAGCTAGATATAGCCATATAAACCAGGATATGACATAAGTAACGGGGAATGTGCTCCAGTCTGAGCTAGATATAGCCATATAAACCAGGATATGACATAAGTAACGGGAATGTGCACCAGTCTGAGCTAGATATAGCCATATAAACCAGCTTATGACATAAGTAACGAGCTATGTGCACTACACTGAGCTAGATATAGCCACATAAACCAGGCTATGACATAAGCAACGTGGAATGTGCCCCACTCTGCGCTAGATATAGCCTTATAAACCAGGATATGACCTAAGTAACGGGAATGTGCTCCAGTCTGAGCTAGATATAGCCATATAAACCAGGATATGACATAAGTAACGGGGAATGTGCTCCAGTCTGAGCTAGATATAGACATATAAACCAGGATATGACATAAGTAACGGGGGAATGTGCTCCAGTCTGAGCTAGATATAGCCACATAAACCAGGATATGACATAAGTAACGGGGAATGTGCTCCAGTCTGAGCTAGATATAGCCACATAAACCAGGATATGACATAAGTAACGGGGGAATGTGCTCCAGTCTGAGCTAGATATAGCCATATAAAGCAGGATATGACATAAGTAACGGGGAATGTGCTCCAGTCTGAGCTAGATATAGCCATATAAACCAGGATATGACATAAGTAACGGGAATGTGCTCCAGTCTGAGCTAGATATAGCCATATAAACCAGGATATGACATAAGTAACGGGAATGTGCTCCAGTCTGAGCTAGATATAGCCATATAAACCAGGATATGACATAAGTAACGGGAATGTGCTCCAGTCTGAGCTAGATATAGCCATATAAACCAGGATATGACATAAGTAACGGGAATGTGCTCCAGTCTGAGCTAGATATAGCCATATAAACCAGGATATGACATAAGTAACGGGAATGTGCTCCAGTCTGAGCTAGATATAGCCATATAAACCAGGATATGACATAAGTAACGGGAATGTGCTCCAGTCTGAGCTAGATATAGCCATATAAACCAGGATATGACATAAGTAACGGGAATGTGCTCCAGTCTGAGCTAGATATAGCCATATAAACCAGGATATGACATAAGTAACGGGAATGTGCTCCAGTCTGAGCTAGATATAGCCATATAAACCAGGATATGACATAAGTAACGGGAATGTGCTCCAGTCTGAGCTAGATATAGCCATATAAACCAGGATATGACATAAGTAACGGGAATGTGCTCCAGTCTGAGCTAGATATAGCCACATAAACCAGGATATGACATAAGTAACGGGAATGTGCTCCAGTCTGAGCTAGATATAGCCACATAAACCAGGATATGACATAAGTAACGGGAATGTGCTCCAGTCTGAGCTAGATATAGCCATATAAACCAGGATATGACATAAGTAACGGGAATGTGCTCCAGTCTGAGCTAGATATAGCCATATAAACCAGGATATGACATAAGTAACGGGAATGTGCTCCAGTCTGAGCTAGATATAGCCATATAAACCAGGATATGACATAAGTAACGGGAATGTGCTCCAGTCTGAGCTAGATATAGCCATATAAACCAGGATATGACATAAGTAACGGGAATGTGCTCCAGTCTGAGCTAGATATAGCCATATAAACCAGGATATGACATAAGTAACGGGAATGTGCTCCAGTCTGAGCTAGATATAGCCATATAAACCAGGATATGACATAAGTAACGGGAATGTGCTCCAGTCTGAGCTAGATATAGCCATATAAACCAGGATATGACATAAGTAACGGGAATGTGCTCCAGTCTGAGCTAGATATAGCCATATAAACCAGGATATGACATAAGTAACGGGAATGTGCTCCAGTCTGAGCTAGATATAGCCATATAAACCAGGATATGACATAAGTAACGGGAATGTGCTCCAGTCTGAGCTAGATATAGCCATATAAACCAGGATATGACATAAGTAACGGGAATGTGCTCCAGTCTGAGCTAGATATAGCCATATAAACCAGGATATGACATAAGTAACGGGAATGTGCTCCAGTCTGAGCTAGATATAGCCATATAAACCAGGATATGACATAAGTAACGGGAATGTGCTCCAGTCTGAGCTAGATATAGCCATATAAACCAGGATATGACATAAGTAGCACGGGAATGTGCTCCAGTCTGAGCTAGATATAGCCATATAAACCAGGATATGACATAAGTAACGGGAATGTGCTCCAGTCTGAGCTAGATATAGCCATATAAACCAGGATATGACATAAGTAACGGGAATGTGCTCCAGTCTGAGCTAGATATAGCCACATAAACCAGGATATGACATAAGTAACGGGAATGTGCTCCAGTCTGAGCTAGATATAGCCATATAAACCAGGATATGACATAAGTAACGGGAATGTGCTCCAGTCTGAGCTAGATATAGCCATATAAACCAGGATATGACATAAGTAACGGGAATGTGCTCCAGTCTGAGCTAGATATAGCCATATAAACCAGGATATGACATAAGTAACGGGAATGTGCTCCAGTCTGAGCTAGATATAGCCATATAAACCAGGATATGACATAAGTAACGGGAATGTGCTCCAGTCTGAGCTAGATATAGCCATATAAACCAGGATATGACATAAGTAACGGGAATGTGCTCCAGTCTGAGCTAGATATAGCCATATAAACCAGGATATGACATAAGTAACGGGAATGTGCTCCAGTCTGAGCTAGATATAGCCATATAAACCAGGATATGACATAAGTAACGGGAATGTGCTCCAGTCTGAGCTAGATATAGCCATATAAACCAGGATATGACATAAGTAACGGGAATGTGCTCCAGTCTGAGCTAGATATAGCCACATAAACCAGGATATGACATAAGTAACAGGGAATGTGCTCCAGTCTGAGCTAGATATAGCCACATAAACCAGGATATGACATAAGTAACGGGAATGTGCTCCAGTCTGAGCTAGATATAGCCACATAAACCAGGATATGACATAAGTAACGGGAATGTGCTCCTGTCTGAGCTAGATATAGCCACATAAATCAGGATATGACATAAGTAACGGGAATGTGCTCCAGTCTGAGCTAGATATAGCCATATAAACCAGGATATGACATAAGTAACGGGAATGTGCTCCAGTCTGAGCTAGATATAGCCATATAAACCAGGATATGACATAAGTAACGGGAATGTGCTCCAGTCTGAGCTAGATATAGCCATATAAACCAGGATATGACATAAGTAACGGGAATGTGCTCCAGTCTGAGCTAGATATAGCCATATAAACCAGGATATGACATAAGTAACGGGAATGTGCTCCAGTCTGAGCTAGATATAGCCATATAAACCAGGATATGACATAAGTAACGGGAATGTGCTCCAGTCTGAGCTAGATATAGCCATATAAACCAGGATATGACATAAGTAACGGGAATGTGCTCCAGTCTGAGCTAGATATAGCCATATAAACCAGGATATGACATAAGTAACGGGAATGTGCTCCAGTCTGAGCTAGATATAGCCATATAAACCAGGATATGACATAAGTAACGGGAATGTGCTCCAGTCTGAGCTAGATATAGCCATATAAACCAGGATATGACATAAGTAACGGGAATGTGCTCCAGTCTGAGCTAGATATAGCCATATAAACCAGGATATGACATAAGTAACGGGAATGTGCTCCAGTCTGAGCTAGATATAGCCATATAAACCAGGATATGACATAAGTAACGGGAATGTGCTCCAGTCTGGGCTAGATATAGCCATATAAACCAGGATATGACATAAGTAACGGGAATGTGCTCCAGTCTGAGCTAGATATAGCCATATAAACCAGGATATGACATAAGTAACGGGAATGTGCTCCAGTCTGAGCTAGATATAGCCATATAAACCAGGATATGACATAAGTAACGGGAATGTGCTCCAGTCTGAGCTAGATATAGCCATATAAACCAGGATATGACATAAGTAACGGGGAATGTGCTCCAGTCTGAGCTAGATATAGCCATATAAACCAGGATATGACATAAGTAACGGGGAATGTGCTCCAGTCTGAGCTAGATATAGCCACATAAACCAGGATATGACATAAGTAACGGGGGAATGTGCTCCAGTCTGAGCTAGATATAGCCACATAAACCAGGATATGACATAAGTAACGGGGAATGTGCTCCAGTCTGAGCTAGATATAGCCACATAAACCAGGATATGACATAAGTAACGGGGAATGTGCTCCAGTCTGAGCTAGATATAGCCACATAAACCAGGATATGACATAAGTAACGGGGAATGTGCTCCAGTCTGAGCTAGATATAGCCATATAAACCAGGATATGACATAAGTAACGGGGAATGTGCTCCAGTCTGAGCTAGATATAGCCATATAAACCAGGATATGACATAAGTAACGGGAATGTGCTCCAGTCTGAGCTAGATATAGCCATATAAACCAGGATATGACATAAGTAACGGGAATGTGCTCCAGTCTGAGCTAGATATAGCCATATAAACCAGGATATGACATAAGTAACGGGAATGTGCTCCAGTCTGAGCTAGATATAGCCATATAAACCAGGATATGACATAAGTAACGGGAATGTGCTCCAGTCTGAGCTAGATATAGCCATATAAACCAGGATATGACATAAGTAACGGGAATGTGCTCCAGTCTGAGCTAGATATAGCCATATAAACCAGGATATGACATAAGTAACGGGAATGTGCTCCAGTCTGAGCTAGATATAGCCATATAAACCAGGATATGACATAAGTAACGGGAATGTGCTCCAGTCTGAGCTAGATATAGCCATATAAACCAGGATATGACATAAGTAACGGGAATGTGCTCCAGTCTGAGCTAGATATAGCCATATAAACCAGGATATGACATAAGTAACGGGAATGTGCTCCAGTCTGAGCTAGATATAGCCATATAAACCAGGATATGACATAAGTAACGGGAATGTGCTCCAGTCTGAGCTAGATATAGCCATATAAACCAGGATATGACATAAGTAACGGGAATGTGCTCCAGTCTGAGCTAGATATAGCCATATAAACCAGGATATGACATAAGTAACGGGAATGTGCTCCAGTCTGAGCTAGATATAGCCATATAAACCAGGATATGACATAAGTAACGGGAATGTGCTCCAGTCTGAGCTAGATATAGCCATATAAACCAGGATATGACATAAGTAACGGGAATGTGCTCCAGTCTGAGCTAGATATAGCCATATAAACCAGGATATGACATAAGTAACGGGAATGTGCTCCAGTCTGAGCTAGATATAGCCATATAAACCAGGATATGACATAAGTAACGGGAATGTGCTCCAGTCTGAGCTAGATATAGCCATATAAACCAGGATATGACATAAGTAACGGGAATGTGCTCCAGTCTGAGCTAGATATAGCCATATAAACCAGGATATGACATAAGTAACGGGAATGTGCTCCAGTCTGAGCTAGATATAGCCACATAAACCAGGATATGACATAAGTAACGGGAATGTGCTCCAGTCTGAGCTAGATATAGCCACATAAACCAGGATATGACATAAGTAACGGGAATGTGCTCCAGTCTGAGCTAGATATAGCCACATAAACCAGGATATGACATAAGTAACGCGGGAATGTGCTCCAGTCTGAGCTAGATATAGCCACATAAACCAGGATATGACATAAGTAACGGGAATGTGCTCCAGTCTGAGCTAGATATAGCCACATAAACCAGGATATGACATAAGTAACGGGAATGTGCTCCAGTCTGAGCTAGATATAGCCATATAAACCAGGATATGACATAAGTAACGGGGGAATGTGCTCCAGTCTGAGCTAGATATAGCCATATAAACCAGGATATGACATAAGTAACGGGAATGTGCTCCAGTCTGAGCTAGATATAGCCATATAAACCAGGATATGACATAAGTAACGGGAATGTGCTCCAGTCTGAGCTAGATATAGCCATATAAACCAGGATATGACATAAGTAACGGGAATGTGCTCCAGTCTGAGCTAGATATAGCCATATAAACCAGGATATGACATAAGTAACGGGAATGTGCTCCAGTCTGAGCTAGATATAGCCATATAAACCAGGATATGACATAAGTAACGGGAATGTGCTCCAGTCTGAGCTAGATATAGCCATATAAACCAGGATATGACATAAGTAACGGGAATGTGCTCCAGTCTGAGCTAGATATAGCCATATAAACCAGGATATGACATAAGTAACGGGAATGTGCTCCAGTCTGAGCTAGATATAGCCATATAAACCAGGATATGACATAAGTAACGGGAATGTGCTCCAGTCTGAGCTAGATATAGCCATATAAACCAGGATATGACATAAGTAACGGGAATGTGCTCCAGTCTGAGCTAGATATAGCCATATAAACCAGGATATGACATAAGTAACGGGAATGTGCTCCAGTCTGAGCTAGATATAGCCATATAAACCAGGATATGACATAAGTAACGGGAATGTGCTCCAGTCTGAGCTAGATATAGCCATATAAACCAGGATATGACATAAGTAACGGGAATGTGCTCCAGTCTGAGCTAGATATAGCCATATAAACCAGGATATGACATAAGTAACGGGAATGTGCTCCAGTCTGAGCTAGATATAGCCATATAAACCAGGATATGACATAAGTAACGGGAATGTGCTCCAGTCTGAGCTAGATATAGCCATATAAACCAGGATATGACATAAGTAACGGGAATGTGCTCCAGTCTGAGCTAGATATAGCCATATAAACCAGGATATGACATAAGTAACGGGAATGTGCTCCAGTCTGAGCTAGATATAGCCATATAAACCAGGATATGACATAAGTAACGGGAATGTGCTCCAGTCTGAGCTAGATATAGCCATATAAACCAGGATATGACATAAGTAACGGGAATGTGCTCCAGTCTGAGCTAGATATAGCCATATAAACCAGGATATGACATAAGTAACGGGAATGTGCTCCAGTCTGAGCTAGATATAGCCATATAAACCAGGATATGACATAAGTAACGGGAATGTGCTCCAGTCTGAGCTAGATATAGCCATATAAACCAGGATATGACATAAGTAACGGGAATGTGCTCCAGTCTGAGCTAGATATAGCCATATAAACCAGGATATGACATAAGTAACGGGAATGTGCTCCAGTCTGAGCTAGATATAGCCATATAAACCAGGATATGACATAAGTAACGGGAATGTGCTCCAGTCTGAGCTAGATATAGCCATATAAACCAGGATATGACATAAGTAACGGGAATGTGCTCCAGTCTGAGCTAGATATAGCCATATAAACCAGGATATGACATAAGTAACGGGAATGTGCTCCAGTCTGAGCTAGATATAGCCATATAAACCAGGATATGACATAAGTAACGGGGAATGTGCTCCAGTCTGAGCTAGATATAGCCATATAAACCAGGATATGACATAAGTAACGGGGAATGTGCTCCAGTCTGAGCTAGATATAGCCATATAAACCAGGATATGACATAAGTAACGGGAATGTGCTCCAGTCTGAGCTAGATATAGCCATATAAACCAGGATATGACATAAGTAACGGGGGAATGTGCTCCAGTCTGAGCTAGATATAGCCATATAAACCAGGATATGACATAAGTAACGGGGAATGTGCTCCAGTCTGAGCTAGATATAGCCATATAAACCAGGATATGACATAAGTAACGGGGGAATGTGCTCCAGTCTGAGCTAGATATAGCCATATAAACCAGGATATGACATAAGTAACGGGAATGTGCTCCAGTCTGAGCTAGATATAGCCATATAAACCAGGATATGACATAAGTAACGGGAATGTGCTCCAGTCTGAGCTAGATATAGCCATATAAACCAGGATATGACATAAGTAACGGGAATGTGCTCCAGTCTGAGCTAGATATAGCCATATAAACCAGGATATGACATAAGTAACGGGGAATGTGCTCCAGTCTGAGCTAGATATAGCCATATAAACCAGGATATGACATAAGTAACGGGAATGTGCTCCAGTCTGAGCTAGATATAGCCATATAAACCAGGATATGACATAAGTAACGGGAATGTGCTCCAGTCTGAGCTAGATATAGCCATATAAACCAGGATATGACATAAGTAACGGGAATGTGCTCCAGTCTGAGCTAGATATAGCCATATAAACCAGGATATGACATAAGTAACGGGAATGTGCTCCAGTCTGAGCTAGATATAGCCATATAAACCAGGATATGACATAAGTAACGGGGGAATGTGCTCCAGTCTGAGCTAGATATAGCCATATAAACCAGGATATGACATAAGTAACGGGGAATGTGCTCCAGTCTGAGCTAGATATAGCCACATAAACCAGGATATGACATAAGTAACGGGGAATGTGCTCCAGTCTGAGCTAGATATAGCCACATAAACCAGGATATGACATAAGTAACGGGGAATGTGCTCCAGTCTGAGCTAGATATAGCCACATAAACCAGGATATGACATAAGTAACGGGGAATGTGCTCCAGTCTGAGCTAGATATAGATATATAAACCAGGATATGACATAAGTAACGGGGAATGTGCTCCAGTCTGAGCTGGATATAGACATATAAACCAGGATATGACATAAGTAACGGGGAATGTGCTCCAGTCTGAGCTAGATATAGCCATATAAACCAGGATATGACATAAGTAACAGGGAATGTGCTCCAGTCTGAGCTAGATATAGCCATATAAACCAGGATATGACATAAGTAACGGGGAATGTGCTCCAGTCTGAGCTAGATATAGCCATATAAACCAGGATATGACATAAGTAACGGGGAATGTGCTCCAGTCTGAGCTAGATATAGACATATAAACCAGGATATGACATAAGTAACGGGAATGTGCTCCAGTCTGAGCTAGATATAGCCATATAAACCAGGATATGACATAAGTAACGGGAATGTGCTCCAGTCTGAGCTAGATATAGCCATATAAACCAGGATATGACATAAGTAACGGGAATGTGCTCCAGTCTGAGCTAGATATAGCCATATAAACCAGGATATGACATAAGTAACGGGAATGTGCTCCAGTCTGAGCTAGATATAGCCATATAAACCAGGATATGACATAAGTAACGGGAATGTGCTCCAGTCTGAGCTAGATATAGCCATATAAACCAGGATATGACATAAGTAACGGGCAATGTGCTCCAGTCTGAGCTAGATATAGCCATATAAACCAGGATATGACATAAGTAACGGGAATGTGCTCCAGTCTGAGCTAGATATAGCCATATAAACCAGGATATGACATAAGTAACGGGGAATGTGCTCCAGTCTGAGCTAGATATAGCCATATAAACCAGGATATGACATAAGTAACGGGGAATGTGCTCCAGTCTGAGCTAGATATAGACATATAAACCAGGATATGACATAAGTAACGGGGAATGTGCTCCAGTCTGAGCTAGATATAGACATATAAATCAACTAAGATAACGCAAGAAACACAGGAGACAACATAAGTGAAACGGTTAATAAAACAGTGTAGTTAGCTCAGCAAGGTAGCATAATAAAAGGTCTTCATTATCTTGCAGTTGGAGGAAAAAAATCAGCAAAGTTTTACCTGATACCGACCCTGTAGTTAAAAGAATAAGAAATGGTGCCCACTGAATACTATAGAGAGAAATGCCATTGCACAGTGCACGGTACAGCTGATCAGGTCACAGCTGAAAAATGAGTTTGATTGTAGAACACACACACACATATACACACCACACACCACACACACACACACACACACACACACACACACACACACACACACACACACACACACACACACACACACACACTCACACACCTCCTCTGTCAGAAGAAAAACAATAAAGCCCTTATTAATCATGCAAAAGAAAATATGTGGTGACAGGCTGTATTGGTACCAGTTCACAAAGGGGAGGAAGTCAGACCAGATCCAGATAATTTTAGACCCATCAGCCTGAGCACTATTCTATATATATAAACATGGAGAACATCATAATGGAACTTATCAAAAAATGGAACAGGTGACTAGAGCAGTATGTTTGTTAAGGTGAGATCTTGCCTTTTGAATCTTGTGGCATTCTTTGAAGACATAACAAAATGTGATGAAGGATTGACAGTGCATACTGTTTATCCTGACCTTGCTAAGGTTTTTGAGACTGTTCCATACAAGGGAGTAAATGACATATTAAAAACTTAAACTGTCCATCTGCGTATAATTCATAAGGTAAAATAGTGGCTCAATAAATGGATGCAATAAGTCCGGGTAGGTGGTTTACCTGTCTTAATAGTGACTTACACTGTACTATATTGGGATCATTTCTTTTTAGACTATTCGTAACAGACATGAAAGTGGGAAATCTGCTCACAACAGGACATCAAAGGAAGATGGAAGGAGTACTTCCAGCAGCTTCTAAATAAAGAAAAGCCCACAGAAACTGTACTGCTCTCAACACAGCCCACTATGAGAGAAGAGGAGGAGCCCACCATACAAGAACAGCACAAAGGAAAATAAAGTCAGGGAAAGCAGCAGGCTCAGATGAGGTCACAGCAGATATGGTAAAGATGTTGGGTGAGACAGGGGAGAAATGGCTCCTGAGGGTACTAATAGCAGTGTGGAGAGAAAGGTGTATCCCAGATGACTGGAGAATAAGCATACTCATACTAGTGTACAAGAACAAAGGGGGCATCCACAACTGTGGAGAGTACAGAGGCATCAAACTGCTGTCACACTGCATGAAAGTTCTGCAGAGGGCGGTTGATAAACGAATACGCAGAGCAGTAGAATGTTAAGATGGGAACGGGTCAGTTCCGATTCAAATCAGGATGCCACACGACTGACCTGATGTTTGCAGTGAGACAGATACTTGAGAAGAAGCTAGAAATGAGAAGAGTCCAACTGGGCATTGCTAGACCTGGAGGTCCCAGGAAAGCTGTTTTGGGCAGCCCTAAGGTGGTTCAAAATCCCAGAAACATTGCTAGAATTAATGCAAGCTATGTACAATGGCCCAACGACTCATTTACAAAAAGTGTTCAGTCTCATAGAGGGGTTCTCAGTGGGAGTGGGTGTGCACTAGATTTCAGCTCTGAGCCTATTGATTTTCATACTGGTAATGGACTACATTAGTAAACAGGTAAGATGGGGATAGATCAGCAAAGCTGCTGTATGCAGATGATGTGGTATTACAGGCAGATTCTGAGCAAGAACATAGGATAGGGGAATGGAATGCAAAACTGAAGGCACACGGGATGAAACTGAGTACAGATAAGACAGCTGTAATGACAGCAAATAGGGAAATCAGAAGAATCCAAGAATTGAGATAGAAGGGAAAATAACAGACAAGGTAATAGCGTCAAGTATCTGGGAGGTGTTGGGAACTCTGAATCAGGAAGTCAAAGCTAGAATCAGAGGAGCTGCAGTCACCTGGCACCAGAGTGCACTATATGATAAAAGAATGCCAAAGAAGCTGAAACACAAGGTGTACAAACCATTGGTGCAACCAGTTCTGCTGTATGGTATAGAAACCTGGGTAGTAAAGGCAGAGCAGTTGAGGAAGCTAGAGGTGATGGAAATGAAGTACCTGACACAGGTAGTAGGATGCACACTGTGAGTCAGAGAAAGAAATGAGGACACAGCAGAAGCCAATTGCAAAACCAATCAAAGAGAACAGATTACAGTGGTTTGGGCACATGTATAGAAAAGCAGAAGACAATCTGGTGAAAAAGATTTGGGACAGACAGGAGGAAGGCAAGAGGATGAGGGTGACAAGCAAAGAGGTGGATGTATTGTGTTGAGAGAGGACCTGTGGCAATGAGGCATGAGTGTCAAAGAAGGTAGGAGAGTGGCACTGAACAGAGAGAGATGGTAACAGTTGTCACAACACCTCGACCCCATGTAGAAAAGGGGGGGGGGGGTTGATGATGGCTGCAAATATGATGTCAGGCTCCATGTATGCCTTGTGCTCTGTGATGCTGACCAAGCTCGTCGGCAGTTGGTGCACAACTGCAGCCAGGGCATTGACTGATGATACTCCTTTTTAACATATCACTTCCATGTGCTGCAGGATATGCTGCGGCTGCCAATGGTGACTTGGTTGGTGTCAGCAAAAATGATGGTTACTGAAGTCATTTTAGCTCCTATAACACGTTTTCCTGAATTAGATGACGCAATTATCAGATATGCAATGAGGAATTCAGATAATGGTGCAGTCAGTAAGAGCAGATCTTTCTTTCATTGTGGTCACTGCTTTGTCAGCAAAGTAAGAAAATGTTGTTTGCATGTTGTATCACATCACACATCAATCATGCCCACCTAAAACACCTTATAACAGCATTTCTTTAAAATTATTTTGTGTATTTTGCACAGGATCCAGAGACAGTGCACTGTAAATAAAGAACATAAAAGTATGCACTCTGAACTGGAGCTATAAACTTTCTGGGTGAAAATAAATCCCTGAAGTGCCTACTTATTCTTTAGTGTAAGATTATTCCATTCTTCCATTTTTTTAATACTTGTCCTGGTTAAAGTCACAGTGGTATTTAGTTAAACTAGACAGACAAGACTTAACTATTGCCAGCTATAAAGTCAGCCCCATGGTGCAGAAACAGTGCATCCTTCTGAACCACTGACAACCTTAGTTAAGGAACAGACTTGGGCTGCCAGTAGGACTGGCCACTCAGGAATACGCTGTAGCATCTGATAGCCAGCTGTTCTATTCCAAGAGGAGGAGGAGGGAAAAGCGGAATGCATGGACAACTTCTGGTAGAGAGCAGGAGCTTTGCAGGACATCTCATGTTTTGGACAATGACAGCAATGGCATCTTGATGTTACTGCAAATGCTGCCTCCACAGTTAGTGTAATTGACTGACCACTGCAGGTATGGTTGCCAGGCTTTACATATGTTGTTCCCCAACAGATTCTTCACCCAGTGCCTAAGAATGAGTACCATTGAGAATAGGAGAAGTAGGAGGCCCACATGGTGAAGGATCACATCTTGGGTACCCAGAAAGGAGCAACTGAGGGATTCTGGGATGAGCAAGTGTGTATGCCAGATAGTACAACCTTAAGCTCTGTGGAATTGAGAAGGGGTTAGCAGAGAGGGGTATAAATATATTGCCAACAACAATTCTGTGTTGTGAGATCCCCAGGCCTTCTCATGCAGGGCAAAAGGTATAATCTCTCTAGTATGTCCTAGGTTTTTCTTGGGATCTATGTCTGGCACACTTCCTCTGGAAGCAGGTAAGGTACCTCCCCCAGATGCTCAAATTACCTGAACTGACTCCTCCTGAGCCAAAGGAGAAGCAGGACCTGTAGAGGAGCAGAAAATGTTCTCTTAGATCCTTCTGTATTGCCAAGGTCTTCATCATATACACTGAGGTCGAAGAAACCCCATTTCTGACATTTAAAGACCAATCGCCTCTGCTCTGTCACTATGCAAAACTCATGACCATAAATAACAATGTTAATATAGACTGTCAGTTTCATCCTTTGACTCTGCTCTTTCTTCAGTATAACAGTCTGGGAAAACGTCTGAAGTTCTGCTGCCGCAGTACTTGTCCATTGGTCAGTTTTCCAGTCCACTCCACTCCCACTTAGAATAAAACTCTTAAACTCATCCTCCTGGTGTAGCTGCTTTTCACCTGCAAAGAGCATTGCATTCTTATTTAGAAAAGAACTATGACCTCTGATTTGGAGGTGCTAATTTTCTATAATGAGGGTTACTCTTCCTTCAAATTATTTCTATTTGAAAATTTGAAATATTTATGAAATTTTATTTATATATTTTGTTAATCAAGCTGTCATGTTGAGAGAATTCACATTTTCTTTGATGTCCTGACACTGTCTGAGCAAGTTTATTTGCTCAGAGTCACACAGCAGGCAGCTAGAGACAGAGAGAATCAAACCCAGGACTACAGACACACATTAGGCAGATGGAAACAGAGGGATTCAAACCCAGGACTAAAATATGAAGGACATTAGTAGCATGGAGCCTTAATCCTCTATGCTAAATTGTCATACTACAAGAATAATCAAATGTTTTGTCTTGTATACATGTTGTAGCTTCCAGGTTGTGTTTCCGTTTGTTCAGCAGGCACATATTGCCCTAGTACGGTAACATACTTTCTCAGTACCTCCTGAATTACTTAATTTCTCTTTTAAATACATCATCTTAGAATATAACACAATGTACCAGATGTGGCCTTATTGGAATACATGAGCTTTAGCGCTGCAGATATCACTAAAACAGGATCAGCCAATTAGATTTCATTTATTGTTATTTATTTTGAAGAAAGACAATGTTAACAATGAGATCATGGAGCTGTGCATACCTCTTAAGTGTCCACATTTTCACAGAATGTTCAGACTTTTGCCTCACACTTTTGATCTGTTCCTCACAATATTTGTGATTTTCTAGCAAGTCAGTGAGGATTGAAATCATTAATGACAATTATTTAGGTTTCAGTCTTCATATTCTTCTGAAAATGTCTGCTAACACAAGCTTGTTATTCTATCAACTTTCTAAGTTTATAAGAGCCATATTTAAAAATTGTCCCAGGTTTTGGGCCTTTGTCCTAGCCTCAGCACATTTTTGATTTTGTCCCTATTTCTTGCTGTTTGTTGTTGAGAGCATATGTGAGGGGCAGGAAGCTACCTTACCCACAAGGTTACATGACCTCATAGTTAGTATATTTAGACAAATGGGAGGTGCATGATTTTTTTGTACTATTGTTAAAGTTGGCATTATGTATTGTCAGCTTCTTCTTTATTTTGCAGTTTTGCTGTAATTCTGTTCATGGAATCCAAATTAATCAAAGATGCATTGAGGGGCAAGATACATTTCTTCATCCTAAATGCAACTTTGCACTTCTGCTCCTTGTGTTTCTGGGTTCCCTGAAAAGTCAGTGAGCACTGCCTTGAGATATTAATGGTACTTATAGTGATCACTCATCTTTTTTCCCATTTTGTTCAGAGGATAACAACCATTGCTGTATTTTATATTCCTAGTTTCCCATTTCACTACCCCAGTATAAGAATATATAATGAATTACCACAGAAGACATTGTTCAAAAGTAAAACAACAAATAACCTGAGATGCAATAACATTCTGTGCAAATTAAAATAGTATAACTAAAGTGATTGTAGATGTAAATCAATGGGTACATTGTGATTAGCCAAAAATAATGCAGAAACTGCTTTTATGCAGGGGGGACTGACTTCACCCCCACACCCTCAGAACTTAAATAAACTAACTCTAGGGTCACCTAACTCTGAAGAAGGAAAATGTAATTATGTTATGGTTGATCTCCTGAAGTTTGACCGCAACATAATTTGGCCAATTGTACCACCAACGAACTTTCTTTAAATTTCAGCCAGTGATCAGTGCGTGCAATGATCAGTCATATAACACCAATAATATATCTATCTATATTTCTCTCTCTCTCTCTCTCTCTCTATATATATATATATATATATATATATATATATATATGTGTGTGTGTGTATAGACATTTTCTCACTGAATTGCATCTTGCATGTTTTTATCATTAACTAAACTCTATCTAAATCTTGTAGGATTTATTGTGCTTCCTTTCCACCTATGCCAGCAGTAGTTCATAAGTTTAAGCCAGCTACAAATGCAAATAGTTGCAATTCTAATCTGTAAATCTGTAATCCCTCATTAAGGTGAAGAAAGAAAATTACAAAACCATGCTGACCCCCCCCCCACACACACACACACATACACACATTTATTATGTCTCAGGTGGCAGCTCTTCTGTACCACCATTTTTTGTCATAGTTTAAAATAAATATGCAAGCAAACAAATGAATAAATAAATAAAATCACACCTAGTTTCATAAATTTAAGTCTAAACCCAGACCATAAGTTTCCCAACTGTATTCATAGTCCTGTATGTGGGAATGTGTTGAAATTCCTGTCTATTTCCAAACAGACCATGTCTATGTCTTGTCTTGTCTATCACCCTGGTCTCATAATTTAGTATGGACTGGAAGCAAATATGCTAACAGTTTTATACAGCAACTAATTACATTTTATACAAATTTATTGAGTAACTGAAAAATACTCAAGGGCCAGATTTAAACATTTAATGATTTTTAAAAAGCATTTTTAAAATTATACCATTTTGAGTTGGCACTTAAAAGTATTTCATTTTGCTAACGGTTCCCAATCTAAGCTTAATATTTTAGGGTTAAAACATGACTTTGAAAGATACTGTGGTAACTTTATTTGCATGCATAAGGATTTGTTGTGTTGCAACATATGTTACCAGAATAATGTATAAAGACATTATTTAGTCTTAACTGTAACAAGCAAGACAAATACAAATTTAGATCACCTGCATAAGTTCAATGGGAAATCTCTTGTTTGAAAATGCTTATTATCAATAAAGTCTTGGTAAGGAAAACTTGCAAGATGTAGTACAAATGTTTTAACTATGAAGTGGTTAACTGATTTTCAGAAATATAAAGCAGGGCATATCACTCCTGCAGTGTGTATGGTTTAGCAGGCATCTAGCAAATAATGAAGACAGAGTACAACATTCAAACAACAGCAAATGGCAATTGTAGAAAAATTAATTTACTTGCCAGCACATTTAAGGACTATTAAATGACCAGTAAGAGACCCATGAGTAAGACAGAGAAGGATGACAATTTGGCAGTTAAAAGCAGAAGTGGATTTGTAATGTAGTAAAATACAGCACTGTTATTACCTGTACACCTTAAACTTTAGAACTTTACCTAAGTAGTGCAGTAACTTGCTCATGCATGACTGTAGCCCCTTTTTTCTGCTGTGACCCTCTGTTAACTACTCCATAGCTGTCAATAATGTCCTTCATTAGTGTGTTCCCAACAGCTGAACATCTTGTTCTGAATTTATTGGTGCATGACACACATTTAATTGACACTAGTCTCTTTGGGATTTCTGAATTTCAGTTCCATTCATATAGTGGAAAAAAAAGGCATTTACCCAGAAATACATGCCTTGTGAAATTCCCTTTTCTGGAAAACTGAGATACTTGGGATCCTTAAAGAAATGTTATCTTTCTTTGTATTATTTTTTGTAGATTTTGCAGTCTTATCATTTAAAGGTAGTGCAAATCATTCAGTGCACTTGTCTTTGATTAAAGATTAGGAAATGATGGGTTCTTTCTGACACCAGACACTTGAAAATACCACCAGGAGAAGAAATTCTGAATCCATGCGGTGTAGTTTTTCTGGTGAGCTATTGCAGACAGGTCTCACCTGCCTCTTCTGACATTAGCTGGATGTTAAAGAGACTATAGTGTGTATATGTGTTTGTGTATGCCTGTGTGTGTGTGTCTGTGCGCGTGCATGTACGTGTGTGTATGTGCGCGTGCGTGCGTGCATGTGTGTCCCATATTCCCTCCATGACTATCATTCTGATATTCATTGATGAAAAGATGTACTGGGTTTATGTCGTTAACAAAATCTGGAATGCAGTTGCTCATTCACAAGTATTTTGTCTTGAATCTTGTTTACTAATTCTTCTAATTATTATTATTTAGATTCAAATGAAATCAAAACTTTTGAAAGTACAAAAAGTCTCAACAAGAAGATCACATAGATATTTTTGGCAAGCTGCTATTAATGCAGGCATTGAAAAACTTATGTTTCATCAAACTGTACATCAGTAACTGTAGTAAGCTATACAAACCGGCATTTATTAAGTTTTATTTACGTTCTGTGATGACAAAGTGTTGCCTATTATAATGCTGTCCAACTTACTTAGTTAACATTGTAAAAAAATCATTAATTAATGTAGCTCATTTGATAGTTAAACAAATAAATATATATAATTACTGTTCAAGAGATTCATGTAGTTCATGAATAAAAATGAATGGCAAAGGTCTTACAATGTTTTGTTTATGATAAGATTGTTCTTATAGATACCTAATTTTGTACTCCTGTATTACTCTGTAAAAAGGTAAAAATTAAAATGTAGCATTTTAGTATCTTCACCTTTCAAATCTAATCTTTAAATGACTTATATCAACTATAAGATGTACTGTTTTTCTTGTTTTCATAGGGTGATATAACTAACACTGTAATTTAATTTGTTTACAATTTCTCTGGGAATAAAGCTTAAGTTTTATTTTGACATTCTCCATATTTATGATTATTTTATTGGTAGTAAACATCCCTGACTTATTGGCATCCATTTATCCTTATTCCTTGCTTAATTGGGTCTTGGGTAGTCCTGGTTGAAGTTCATGAATTAATGCAATAAACTGGTCAACAGCAAAGATGCTGCTTATTTAGTTTAAATTACAAACCCAGTTGATTTAAAGTGTACCTCAAACTTATATTGTGTTTATTCTCAGTGAATTTTGCATAACCACACAGCACACAAAGAACTGTCTCCAAACAGCCTAGTTTAACCTCTTCTGATGCTTCTTAGCTGAGAAGTTTCTACCCCCTCTGATTTTCCCACAAGCTAAGACACTGTTTGTGCTGTTTTCATAAGATCGCTCCAATGAACTACTTTTTTTTTTTATCCTTAACTGTGTTTAGGTGTCATATAATACAGCAGAACCACGTGGGCACCTGGGCTGGGCCAGTCTCTGGTGTTACTGCAAGTTCGGTTTTCAGATTTGCTAAGTTTTCCCACATCATTCACAATCTTGACATAATCAGTAGACAGAGGCAGTAGGGTGAGTGAAAAACGAAAAGGAACGAGAGTGTTTGAGACAAGATGAATAGGACTATGGAGTCATCTGAAAGCACCTTAACAAAAAGCAGTAGAAACACAGCTTTGAATGTGAGTAGGTTACATGTATATACAGTTTCAAAAACTGCATGCAGCCAGGGTGTGTTACACACTTTGAAATCAGTACTTTAATTGAGATTGTTTGGATGTAATGTTACACCAAGATTATTTTTGGAAAGTAGCATTTTGTCTTTCAGTAGACAAAATTTGTAAGTATAATTAGTCTGAAAGTTAAAAGACTGAGGCAAAGAATTAGCATTTTTTGAATGTACTGAAGAAACTGAATCCATCACTGCTTATAGTTCAAAGAGAAGCCTATTCAACATTATTCTGCTGTAGAGTTTTTACATCAGACACCTCACCTGTTCTCTTTATTCTGTATTTATTCTTTTGCAGGAAGAACAGATACCAGCTCTGAAGCCTAAAACAGCATTTAGCATATTCTGGAGATCCATGATTCTAATGTTATTCTGTGTTATACTTGGGATTACCATTCTAGGAATTACAGAATTCAAGCAAAACAAGGTCAAGGTAAGTGTCTGAATTGACCCATTTATGTTTATTTTGTTTACAGCTATTTTCTATCAATGCACTAATAAAATATAAAAATGTGTTGAATAGTAGCAGGTGTAGGTGACATGCATAGGTAAAGCAAGTAAGTGTAATACATCCACATTTATGGGTTAAACTATATGCCATTTTTTTCTTTTATGAGCTCACTCAAAATTCGATTCACCTCTTGTACCCTAATGTGGGATAATAAATGTATTGCTTTATTCTTCATAAATGAAAGAGTTTAATCTAAATTTGACTGTAAATCAGTGTTGTCAAAACAGCATTAATCTGTAGTGACATTTTATTTAGTTTTATAAATATAATACTTTATTACACAATTGTATCCATTTACACACACACACACACACACACACACACACACACAACTCAGTGTATCTATTCATCTTTCTTGGTATTGCATATTTATTAAACCTTAGTTAATGGGTGTCTGCATCAGGTTTTCATTTTGCTCAGAACAGATATCTACTTAGAACAAATGTTTTTTTTATTCAATGATATTTAATATTTATACCATCCAGCAAACACATCCACACAGTAAAACAACAGCTGCATTTCTAGTATTCAAATATCTGGCGAGTAATTTCATTTTAATAATTGTGTACTAAGAATGTTTTAAACCGAATAGCTAAAAATCAGTCAACAGCTAGTACTGCACAAAAACGGATTATGGTAGAGCGCATTTATTACTTGGGATTTAATGTACAAGCCCACGGTTAAAAAGGGATAGTGGTCACAAGTATGTGGTGTCTGCCACTACTGGAAATAATCTGCTGTGTTGCTAATAACTGAAACAAATAGCATATCAAACAAGAGTCACTTCCTTTACACAGCAGCAGTGTCTACATCACTTCCACAACCTTTAGCTATGCAAACAGCATGCACTTGCAGTTACTGTTTCTTTCTCACATATAAATGTGTTTGTTCAATGATTCATTTTAGAATTTTACTAGTTTTTAATGTCAAAATATACACACACATTTCTTCCTGTTTGGAATAGTAACCTTTTCAGTTTGTCCAATAATTCATTCCAGTGTGCCATCAATTTTTTTAATCCAAAAAAAATCATTTTGCTCACATCTTTCATGTTCCAAAAGAGACCAAGTGTTGAAGTAAATCGTTCTTTATTTGGCTGCATACTTAGTGAGTATTAAAGGCATTTCATTTATGTTCATGGGCAAAGATTTCCTAACACTACCTATATTTTATAAAGCTGAAACCTAGGTGACACAAAACTCTCACGCCATTCTTAATACTAATCAGTACCATTTTCTGCCTTAACTAATATTTCAGAGTGAGAAATAAATTACAGGAACTGATTCAGTAATTTTTATTACATTCATAGTGGGATACAAGATACTAGATTACTGAAGAACAATAAACCTTCACTCATTTGTTGCATGTTTCACAGAAATGCACTACACTGAGCCATAGACTAGTACATCTGTAAATGATTAATTAACAAAAGGCATTAAATGGTGAGCAGTGACAAGATATTAGTAATTGATATTGCTTAGGAGCAGTGGACTAAAACCCTAGCGACCTTAATTAAAATGCATCTGTTTATATTGTTGATCAAATTATAAACCAGGAAAAGCATTAATAATCCTAGTATGCTTCAAAGGATATAACTACAGAAATACACTTTCATAGTAACAGAATATATTCGGCCACATGGAATTCACAAATAGTGTATTCCACTGCCAAAAGTGTGGCCATGTTTTCAGCAGGGCAATAAAAAGTGTCTAGCACCTTCTGCCATGCTAAAATGTGTTTGGCATCTTCTCCCAAAGTGTATTCAGAAGTGAAAAGTCCTGTGAGGCCCCTCGCTGGTTATTAGGGCACCATTTTCTCTTTGATAAGCTCTGTGATTGCAGCAATAATTGGCACTGCTATTTCTTTTTCTATACTCACTAGTCACAATTTAGTGCAATTTACCCAAGTGAATTAATGGGCAGGACAGACCATGAACATAATGGGTATTTCTGCTGTGTTACAGATGGCAGTAAAGCTCTTCTTTATTTTACTTTATTTCTGAGAGGGGAAGAGGCCTCAGTTTGCATCTGAATTTCTGTTTCTACTGATAACAACTTTAACAAGTAGTCACCTTTGTGACTCTGTACTCACATTAATCCTCCTGCAACTCATTTGTGTGTTTTAAGTTGCTTCAAGAGGAAGGCTGTTGTGCATTCTTCTTTTGTCTGTCGAGGTATTCGCTGTGTCAAGGTATTCGCGTATGTGCTCTTGTCATTTCTCTGATGCCTTCCTTACTGTATTGGGGAACAGTAATAATTCCTTCATTTCAACCTATTTGACATGCCTAAAGTATGGAATTCCACTGCAAGCAGGATAAGAAATACTAAAATGTGGGCTGATTCAATAAAAAGTGAGATACTGGTTTCTCACTAGCTATGCCAATTACTGTAGCCTTAAACTGACGCTGAAGTGTTTTTAAGAGGCATTGAATGAATGAAACTGCGGTGGTTGTGCTGCGGTAGCGTTGTCGACTCACAGCAAGACGTTGGCCGTTCGATTCTCAGCTAAAGTGTCTTCTTTGTGGAGACATGCATGAAGGGGCGTACCTTCGTTGAAGGTTGTGCATCAGAGCTGGTAACTCGGCACATAAAAATCTTCTACCAATCATTAGCGGACCGGACTTCCACTGTTGCGACCCCTAACCGGGAAAAAGCCGAAAGACACAAATTCATTCTGAATGAAATTACCCACTTGCATTTCAATACTTTCTCTTGTTATTGTCATTCTTACTAATATTGTTACAGTATTTCTGTATTTACTCTTCATGTCTGATGATCTCATCTATTATTTTATTTACTGCATTTTGTCTTATAACTTATTAATAAGTCTCACTGTGCAGATCATATGGATACTTTTAAGCTTGTTTTTCAAGGCTTCAACTGAGAATGAGCTGTATTCAGTAATACAGGACCATTAGATGCAGGACATCCAGATTCTGACAGCTTCTTCCCACACGCTATCAGACTGCTGAACAACAAACCCATAACCTAACCGGCTAAATGGGTAAAACATTATTTATGTGCAATTATGTCCTTATTGTTTACATAAGTCTCTGCATAGCTTACTTTATACGCCTCTGCCTGTACTATGAAAACTGCAAACTGTAAGTTTATGGCATATATTGGTGGTGGGTAAGTTTTGCATGTGTACTGCTTTATTTATTTATAGTACTGTTTGTTGTGTATCCTTATATTTTACTGAGTCTGTTCCTGTTGTTGTTGTATTTGTTTTGTTTCTGCTGTAAAAAAGCTTTAATTTTTTTACTTTATTTTTTTTAGTATCTTAGTTTGATTTTTATTTTTGCTATTTAAATTTTTAATAATTTAATCTATCTTCCTTCTGCAAACTCATTCTTATGGTATGAGCCTGAGTATCAAAATTTTGTGTAGTAATATTCACTTTTTCCTCTGTGTTGATCTGTATGACAATAATGTTTACTTTGACTTTGACATCCCTGTCAACAAAATATCAATATTGTTTCTTAAGTGTCTTGGTTTTTCATGGCTATCTCTGTTTTTATGTCAATATTTTCTCTTTTCTTCATAAGATCTGTGCTTTTGTAATGGAATAGGGACTTCATTCAGTAAATAAGGATGTATGAGAAATATTTCTCATTCCTTATAAACTACAGGTTAATAGAAATTGTCAGACACTATCAAACTTCTATCTGAATAGTTTCAATTATTAAAGTATGCATGAGTTTAAATATCTGTTTATGATTATTTTAGACTTTTTTTTATAGATTTTTCATCTAAGAGGTTGAGAGCTATACATCTGTTTAAAATCATTTATGCAAACAAAGCCTGTTACTGGGACAGTGTTTTTTATTCTGGTCTAAAAAAACAGGTGCACAACTCTGCAATCAATTGTATCTGTTCATCCAAATCTCTGATCTTGAGGTATAGACAACACATTAACAGTTATCACTAGTCTTTTAGTTTCCCAGTGAAATTATACATTTTCAGTCTGTCTATATGATTTTTACTGGCACTTACTACATTAGTTGTGTTGTATATACTGTAGTAACTCAAACCAGCTGTCACCTAATGGCAATGTAATCATTGCCTTCTTGTGTTGGTATCTCATAATAACATGCACAGATCTTGAAATGGACCTGTTTGTATTTGACTAAAACAGAAAATTCATCCAAGATGTCAATTTTCTGAGCTATTTAAGGTAGATGTTACACAAATCTGTTAGAAATGTGTAAAATGAGAGAAGGATTTATTTCCTTTCTATTGCAGAAGCTGCACTTTGCCTCTGCCCACACAACCTTGCTAGCCCGGGTTTCAAATATGCCACAGGTAATTAACCACTTCCAAACTCTGTCAGGTAAATCTGTAAGGACAACAGATATTCAGAACACAATTATAAAATATAAGAGAATGTGTATATTAGTGTTGTAACACTAAACCAATAATTACACTTTGATAAATGTGGCTTTTGCAGACAAATGACAGCACAAAAGCTCTGCAGTATTATTTAGACAGCTATCAGTTTAAAGTGACTAGCATGACTTGAATGATTTAATTTGTAGCCAAATTCTTAAAGCAGGTAGCTACAGAAAATGTCAAAGACCTGGTTGTACCTGTGTGGAAACAATATGCCCTTTGTGACTGCTTTGTAAGGAACAAGTCAGTTTTTGTTTAGATTAGGGCACGCTATGCATACTGCATTCCAGCATTGGAATAATTTGTTTGGCCACAGTGATTCCGCATCAACTTTTCTTCCAAACAGATGGCTGTTAAGAGCATATAAAATGATCCTGCTTGACAATAAGTAATATATGCAGTAGAGCAACACTTTTATCTAAAATTCCAGTTTATAATATTTGTCCTAGCAGTATTTGTATAAACGTTACACAGAGATAAGGATGTACATTGCCTCTGCCTTAATTTGTTTATGAGTCATTCTTATTAGCCAATCCATATAATGAAGTACATATTAAACTGCATTTATATAGAACGGAGCAGCTATACTTGTAATAGGAGTGAAACACGCATGACATCATTACCTAACTAATAAATAATTGTGAAATGTATGCTCTATACTTTGCTGTGGCTTTTGACTCTATGTTGTTCTGTTTTCAATGCTAAATGACCTGGGTCAAGCCTGAACAGGGTCCTCGGACCAATTTATCTACCTGATTATCAAATGGTAAATAAATCAATAAATGAAACAATTAATTAAATAGCTCTGAAACACAGAACATGAGCTATATAGAACTATAAACCAACAAGATGTTATCCAGTCTCACTTTTAGCCACAAATTACAAACTATCATGCATATTATATGACAGTGCATGTTATTTTAATCAAAACAAACAGTCAAATCCCTTAAAACAAACCTTCTCAGATTTTGTTAGTGTGAGCCTCTTCCAAACTATAGAAAAGATCTTAAGCATCCATTAGATATCATAAATCTGCTTTGGGCTACCTGAAATAGAAGAGATTGCACCTCCTCATCTCACACACACACACACACACACACACACACACACTTACACTTGAAATAACTATATACATAATCATTGACTGTTTTGGCTTCATCCTGTAAGAAAACAACTTAGGATGGTTAGTGCTTTAAGTACAGCCTTGGATAGTCTGTTTTGACTCTAAAAATGGCCAAAATGCCAAAACTCTGACAGTCAAATATGCAATAAAAGGCTGGTCTTCTGTCCCTTACTAAACAACTGCACGAACGTATGACCACCCACTTTAGCTGTATTTTAATGTTGTTGTGTCTTTCGGCATTTCCCGGTTATGGGTTGCCACAATGGAACTCCAGTCCGCTAATGATTGGCAGTAGATTTTTACATGCCGAGTTGCCGGCCCTGATGCACAACCTTCAACGAAGGTACGCCCATTCACACATGTCTCCACACAGAAGACACTCTAGCTGAGAATTGAACAGGACAACGTCTTACTGTGAGGCGACAATGCTACCGCAGCACCACCACCGCAGTATGTATACTGTAGTCCTGAAACAACATTTTCTAGTGAAAAAATTTAGGTAATCTGTTATTCCTTGCAGTGCTACAAGGTGGTTTACAGCACAGACTACATTACTTCATCTTTCTGAGTCTCTGAATGAAACCCTAAACTATGAAGCAAGATATAACTCACAGCACAAGTGATAATTCATCCGACAGACTTTAAAATAGTAGCTTACTTTATAAACAATTATCTCCCTTTTCTTCCTAAGACTAAGTTCCTCCTCTTCTCCATATATTCAAAATTCTAGCTCCCAAAATCACAAATTGGACATAGAAAATACAACTTGCAAAAAGATACAAGTCAAAACACCCTACCCATCATATAAGAACTTTAATAATTCCACTGTGTTTGGTCATTCAGTATTTGCCCTTCTGACCAAATCCTAGCAGTCATGGACATATTCTAGCATAACCCACAAATTAGCTATATATTAATGCTATGTTATTTGTTGTCTCTGCTGCTTTTTTCCTTGGAACTCCCCTGCAAATTTAGTCTGCCTAGATGTTCCTCCTAGTTATAAAAATAAAGTAAATAATACACTTGTGAAACATTTAAAAAACATTAAACATTATACGTTAATTGATAATTAATAGTAAGGAACTCATAGTCCATGCAATTGTGGTGATAAAGGAATGAGGCCACAATCTGGTTACTATAGAGTAGCCAAAAAGACCAGATGTGACATCACAAAGATTACTATGTTGTGCTGAATAAGTGATATGTTAGGGCCAACATGTCTCTACCACCACCTGGAGGGCTCTTGTGTTACTGCAGCCCAGAGCAGTGTGGGAGGTAGGCTGCAGTCTAATGCCTTCACATGCATATATCGATCCAAACATACACATTTAATTGTACCGTGACTAGCCACACATTGGCTCTAGATAATTTAATCGCATTAACTAAGGTTAATGTGGTAATGTGACCCCATGTAAAAAAAAAAAAAAAAAAAAATGGAAAAAGGGGTGTGTCGGTAATGAACACAATGACAACATGTAGTTGTGTCATACAACATGAAAGAAAATGAGACACCAAACTAATGAAGGCTTACAAATTGCGCATAGACTTTGTCACCCTGAATTCTTTGTTGAATATCAACTAATTACTTAACACATGCAAAATAATAATATCAGACAAGTTTTACCCCCTTGTCCCATTGCTCCATTTACCACTCTCTCCGTCAAGGAATGTGATAGTCAATGCCATAGATAACCTGGCAGGAAGACTGGACTGAGTGAGAAAAGCTATGTGAAGCAGTTAATGTAGAGGATTAAGGCTCTGAGTTATAAACAAGCTACTAAATGCAGTCAAGGGAAAAAGGTTTGATTCATTGCAGTTCCCATCTCCATTTATCCACTGTGTGACTAAGCAAGTCACTTGACCAAAGAGCGCTTCTGGGCCACACAAATATGAGAGGTATAAAAAAAAAAACAGGAAGGTAAAGGACAGGATGATATAGCTAAAGACTGTTAGAGAAGTACAAGAAATTGAGGTGCAGAGAGCAAGGTTTAGGGTAAAAGGAGAAAATGTGTGAATCAGCAAAAAAAAAATAATAATAATAAATAAGATAGGGCTGAAGACCAAGTCCAGACATCAGTGACAAGTTTTGAAGAGGCAACCAAGCCAAAGGTGTACATACAGGAAAAAAAAGAAAAAGAGCAAGATCAGGGAGAACTGGACAGGAAGGGCAACCCATCCAAATGTGATGGAGGGGCAGAGTAGAAAAAGAGGCAGAAAAATAGAGGGCCTGTAGAAGGAGGACAGTATGGAGAGAAAAGGGAACACGTGTAGCATGGTGCTACAGACAGCACAGACAGGGGGGGAAGGGCTGTAGCATGGTGGTACAGACAGCACAGACAGGAGGGATGAAGGGCTGTGGAATGGTGGTACAAACAGCACAGACAGGAGGGGAAGGGCCGTGGAATGGTGGTACAGACAGCACAGACAGGAGGGGAAGGGCTGTGGAATGGTGGTACAGACAGCACAGACAGAAGTTGGAAGGGCTGTGGAATGCTGGTACAGACAGCACAGACAGGAGGGGGAAGGGCTGTGGAATGGTGGTACAGACAGCACAGACATGAGGGGGAAGAGCTATGGAATGGTGGTACAGACAGCACAGACAGGAGGGAGAAGGGCTGTGTTATGGTGGTACAGACAACACAGGCAGGAGGGGGAAGGACTGTGGAATGGTGGTACAGGCAGCATAGACAGGAGGGGGAAGGGCTGTGGAATGGTGGTACAGACAGCACAGACAGGAGGGGGAAGGGCTGTGGAATGGTGGTACAGACAACACAGACAGGAGGGGGAAGAGCTGTGGAATGGTTGTACAAATAGCACAGACAGGAGGGGGAAGGGCTGTGGAATGGTGGTACAGACAGCACAGACAGGAGGGGGAAGGGCTGTGGAATGGTGGTACAGACAGCACAGACAGGAGGGGGAAGAGCTGTGGAATGGTGGTACAAACAGCACAGACAGGAGGGGGAAGGGCTGTGGAATGGTGGTACAGACAGCACAGACAGGAGGGGGAAGGGCTGTGGAATGGTGGTACAGGCAGCACAGACAGGAGGGGGAAGGGCTGTAGAATGGTGGTACAGATAGCACAGACAGGAGGGGGAAGGGCTGTGGAATGGTGGTACAGACAACACAGACAGGAGGGGGAGGGCTGTGGAATGCTGGTACAGACAGCAGAGACAGGAGGGGAAGGGCTGAGGAATGGTGGTACAGACAGCACAGACAGGAGGGGGAAGGGCTGTGGAATGGTGGTACAGACAGCACAGACGGGAGGGGGAGGGCTGTGGAATGGTGGTACAGACAGCACAGACAGGAGGGGGAGGGCTGTGGAATGGTGGTACAGACAGGAGGAGGAAGAGCTCTGGAAGTGGAGATGAAAAGGTAGGGAAAGACAAGAAGGTTTAGGTAACTCAAGAGAAGTATTTACAGTGAAACTAGCCTCAGGGCCCAAATTTAGTAAGATGGGAGAGGAAGTGACACAAGAAAAGAGGAGGGCATTTTCTGGAGGAGACAAATAATAGCAAGCAGAGTCAGAGAGGGCTATAAAGGTTCCAGGATAGGAGGCTAGTAAATACTGGCAGCCAGATCAGCCCTGTGCCAAGCATAGGCTACATCGTAGCCCAGAAGACAGTGGTGCCTAGAGGCAAACTGGAAGATTATATCTCAATTACTATACATTTAAAATAATTTGGTAAGAGCCATGAGCAGCTCACAGAAGTAGAAGGAGCAGTTGGCACTTACACAGTACACAGAAGAACAGATGTACACAGTTTATAGTAATACTAAAACAAACAATGGTGACTCAGTATATGGCAGGATACTATTATTGTACAAGACAAAATGTATGAGTAGAAACACAGAGCAGCTGCAAGTAAAGATACAGGAAGTAAGGATGGATGGATGTTGCAGGTGCTTACTAATAAAGGTTCGTAGGTGCATACTAGGCTAAAGACCACTAGAGCTTTTTAATCCTAGCCATGCATCCCATATCTCTGACAAGTTCCTATACCCTTGTTGCTGTAAGCGGGGATTGGGAGGAAACATTTACAAGCAGGGGCCAGGGAGATGAACTATTACAGGCTGCCTGTATCCATTGGAGACATAGGTGCCAAGCCATGGATGAATTTACTATTCCCCATCCAATTGTCAAAATTACACTTGAATTGGGTTAGGGAAGAACTCTGCTTCACATGGATAGGGAGCCTGTTCCAGAGAGGGGATAGTCTCTGGGATACATACCTGTCTCTCCAGCAGGTTCCATTTATATCATAGACAAGGTTTAGGTCTTTAAAATGGGTAATTCTGGTGCAGTTTGCTTTGTGGATAAGCAAGAGAGCCATCAGGATGGGGTCCAACAATGCCTTATATGACAGGTATAGATTTCTCTTCAACAGCCCACAGGAGACAGAATACAGGGATAGGACTCTGAGGTGATCTGCATAGGACATGTTACTTATGTCCTGTATACTTTTAGTAAGGAATGCATGTAGACACTACAGTTGCATTCTACTCAATGACATGACTGATGAATGACGAATACAGTGGAATAATGACTTTCTTGCACCTAGATGCCCTACCTTTGTTTATAGGTTGTACAACATAGAATGATTCCCTCATTACTACAGACACATGATAGCCAAAGGCTAAATTACTGTCTACATGTGTCCCCAAGTCCCTGAGTACTGGGTTGACTTTTAGGTGTGTGCTGTCAATATGATCATTACCAGGGGTGGATGACTTCCCAAAGGATACTATTATGCATTTCTTGGCATTTAGTTTTAGTCTAAGGCTCTGACACCAGTTATTTGTCTTGTGTCAGCCCTTCCTAGAAAACATTAGTGTCAGTGGGGGGATTTTGTGACTGCTCATAATTTGCAATCATCTACAAATTTGGTCAGCCAGAAGCCCTTCACATTAGCCTTGACTTCTGAGAAGTAAATGGCAAAAAGGAGCATTCCCAGGACCAATCCCTGGGCACTCCGATGGTGACTGGCCTCTTTGTAGAGGGGGACTCCAGAATTCTAACTTCCTGGGCCCTGTCTGTGAGCAAGCTGACAATCCACCAGGTGACATAAGAGTTTATACCTAAATTCTTGAGCTTGCTAACAATGCCCGAGTAGGATTTTGTGTCAAATGCCTTGGCCAGGTCAATGCAGGCAGTATGAACCATTTTGCCATCATCCATTGCCTTGGTGACCTTCCCAAAGAAGTCCACCAGGATGAGTAGGCATGAGCTGCCCTCGTCAAAACCAAAATGGATTGGGTCCGCTATCTGGAGGTTTCCTGTGTCATTATTTATCATTTCCATGATAATTCTTTCCATGGCTTATGGGTCTGTATTTTCCAGACTCTGTAGATGGCCTGTCTTTGTGAAGAGAGATGGCAGTTGCTGTTCTCCATTTGTGAGGTATGAAGCCTGTTTGGAAGCTACAGTTAAACAGTGATTCCAGAGGGCCTGATAGGTCATGTTTCATGTTGTTTAGAAGGCAGCCTGGGATATTGTTTGGGCCCATCAATGCATTGTCCTTAGCTTTAGACAGAGCATTGAGGACCAATTCCCTACTGATAGCAGGGAGAGTTATGTTTGAGGATGTTTCCTGAGGGAAGGTTGAAGGGGAGTGAGGGGTAAAGTTGGAGTGAAATTTGTCGGACAGTAGATTTGCTATATCTTTTGGCTCAGTATAGGTGGCTCCATTAACAATGAGCTCTGCACACAACTGTGCATTGCCTTTGAGGTTGTGGACATAGCTGAAGAATGCATTGTGGCTGTCCTTTACCTGGGAGGCCACATTTACCTCAGATTTGACTTTGATAGTCTTTATTTGTCCTCTGAGTTGTTTGTTTAGTTTGATGACAGTGCTTTTATCTTGCTGAGTGCTACATCTTCTAATTTTACCATGATTTTCTTCCTTCTATTATACAGCCTATTGATGCTGTGATTATACCAGGGTGGCTTGTTTTTTGAGTTTGTTCTCTACTTATTCCTGGTAGGTACAACTGCCTCTATGCAGCTATTGACATGCTTGTGCAGAGTTCCAGTGAACAGTTCTGTGTAGGCATCAATGTTCTCAGGGTTTATGGAGGCTTACATTTTGTCAGGTTATCACTTAATAGTAGGCAGTTAGCCTTGAAGCAGTTCCTGAACATTCCAGAGTTATCTGGGGTCCTGTGTTTTATTTTTATTTCAAAGGAGATCATTATGTGGTCTGACCTTACCTGGGAGGACATTACACTAGGGGTTGTGCAGAGCTTTCCCAAATTAGTGAAGACTAGATCCAGTATGGTTGGCGTACTAACAGTCTGGTCCAGGCAGTTTGTGTTTACAATATCCAGGAATCACTGTACCTGTATGTCTGATGTTGCAACTGGATTCCCACTTAATAGTGGGGTAATTAAAGTCGCCCATGAATATGGTATTTGGTTGAATGATAAAATTTTCCAATAAGTTTAAATACATTTTATGCGTTTTCTGGGTCATAGAGGGAGACTTATAGCTTGCAAGGAAGTGGTATGGGATTTTGGCTATGGCGATTTGAATGTGGAAAAGCTCAGTTGCATTCTCCTGCTTGACCTGCCTTGAGGTATATTTATTTTTAATTTAAATGAAGTCACCTCCACCTTTACCCCGCCTGTGTAGTAGCTGTCCTTCTCTTGTCTGACAATGCCATGCTTCATCCTCTTGACTCAGTGATTCATTCAGTCCATTCTTCCTCTTCATTCTTTCTCCGTGTTTCCCAGACTGGGGATCTCATCCTTTGGTCCTTCAGGAAAATACAAGAAATGAAGTTGCCCAAGACCTTGAAATGCAGTTGCCCAAGACCTCATCATTATATGCTGATATGGCTATATGTCATCATTCTGCCCAGGGCTTTCCCTCCCTTTTGCTTAACTGCTGTGACTGTGTATTTCAAGAAGCTGTGGAGGTGCCCATTGACATTTTGAGGACCATAACTGATGCTTGGAAATGCAGAAATGTAAATGTTAATTAGGGAGAATGATGCAGAAATGTAAATGTTAGTTAGGGAGAATGATGCAGAAATGTAAATGTTAATTAGGGAGAATGATGCAGAAATGTAAATGTTAATTAGGGGGAATGATGCATGGAAATGCAGAAATGTAAATGTTAATTAGGGAGAATGATGCAGAAATGTAAATGTTAATTAGGGAGAATGATGCAGAAATGTAAATGTTAGTTAGGGAGAATGATGCAGAAATGTAAATGTTAGTTAGGGAGAATGATGCAGAAATGTAATTGTTAGTTAGGGAGAATGATGCAGAAATGTAAATGTTAGTTAGGGAGAATGATGCAGAAATGTAAATGTTAGTTAGGGAGAATGCATACCGAGTCAGCAGTCGTACCTTGAAGTATTCTCCCTATTTCAAGTTGCAGTGATCTCAGAGTTAGTATAATATAAGTAGCAAAGATGTATGTTTGGGGGTGGGTGGGGGATGGAGGGGTAGCCCTCCATTGCACAATGCACCTTAATAGTGTAGCAGAACAGTCCAATATTCACTATTTGTTGCTTGCTTGGACTAACAGTACTAGGCCTTGTATGTCCAGCAGATGGCTAGCCCTTGGCCCCTTGTTTTATTCCCACTGCCAGTTACTTTTCTATCATTGTTTTCTCCAATCTGATCTCTTTTATTACCCATTTCCAGTTCATATGTACTACCTTATTTCAGTTTTCCCTTTCTAACCATCTTTTATGCACCTAGTCCTTTTTCTTTGCAGCTACCTTGACTGTTCTTTTAAACCACGTTAATATATTTTCATTCTCTCTCTTTGCTGCTTTTCCTTAATTATTTTTCATTTTCTGACATTATTCCCTTTACTCACAGTTCTGACATCTTCGTGTGTGTGTGTGTGTGTGTGTGTGTGTGTGTGTGTGTGTGTGTGTGTGTGTGTGTGTGTGTGTCTGTGTGTCTGTCTGTGTGTGTGTATGTGTGTGTGTGTGTCTCTGAGCATGTTTTGCTTTTCCTTTGCTGTTTATCTCTCAGTGCCCTTCATGAAACTTTACTAACCGATCTTTCCTATCTCTGCTGTCAGTTAGTAACCACCAGCCACCATCCCTACAGTGCCTTGTACCTTGCATAAGATTACTCTGCCATTGTTCACAAAGCCATACAATGTAGCACTCCATCATGTAATGTGGAATTTAGTTCTGTCCTAGTTTAGGTTTTAGTTCCCTTTTTGCTTTGTTTGAGCATTAAGCACTGCTGACTACAGATCTTGCGGCTGTGTTCTGTGCTGCCTCTGCACTGCTGACTACAGATCCCATGGCTCTGCTCTGTGCTGCATCTGCACTGCTGGCTGCAGATCCCACAGCCCTGCTGTGTGCTACCTCTGCACTGCTGTCTACAGATCCTGTGGCTCTGCTCTATGCTGCCTCTGCACTGCTGATTCCTGTGGCTCTGCTCTATGCTGCCTCTGCACTGCTGACTACAGATCCCACAGCTCTACTCTTTGCTGCCTCTGCACTGCTGACTACAGATTCCGCTGCTGTGCTCTGTGCTGCCTCTGCACTGCCAACTACAGATCCCACAGCTCTACTCTTTGCTGCCTCTGCACTGCTGACTACAGATTCCGCTGCTGTGCTCTGTGCTGCCTCTGCACTGCTAACTACAGATCTCACGTCTCTGCTCTATGCTGCCTCTGCACTGCTGACTACAGATCCTGCTGCTCTGTTCTGTGCTGCCTCTGCACTGCTGACTACAGATCCCACAGCTCTACTCTTTGCTGCCTCTGCACTGCTGACTATAGATCCCACAGCTCTACTTTTTGCTGCCTCTGCACTGCTGACTACAGATCCCACTGCTCTGCTCTGTGCTGCATCTGCACTGCCAACTACAGGTCCCACAGCTCTACTCTTTGTTGTCTCTGCACTGCTGACTACAGATTCCGCTGCTGTGCTCTCTGCTGCCTCTGCACTGCTGACTACAGATCTCATGTCTCTGTTCTATGAAGCCTCTGCACTGCTGACTACAGATCCTGCTGCTCTACTCTATGCTGCCTCTGCACTGCTGACTACAGATCCCGCAGCTCTGCTCTGTGCTGCCTCTGCACTGCTGACTACAGATCCCACGGCTCTGCTGTATGCTGTCTCTGCACTGCTGACTACAGATCCCATGACTCTGCTCAATGCTGCCTCTGCACTGCTGACTACAGGTCCCGTGACTCTGCTCTTTACTGCCTCTGCACTGCTGATTACAGATCCCACGGCTCTGCTCAGTGCTGCCCCTACAATGCTGACTACAGATCCAATGGTTCTGCTCTATGCTGCCTGTGCACTGCTGACTACAGATCAAGCAGCTCTGCTCTGTGCTGCCTCTGCACTGCTGACTACAGATCTTGCGGCTCTGCTCTGTGTTGCCTCTGCACTGTTGACTGAAGATTCCCACAGCTCTGCTCTGTTTTACCTCTGCACTGCTGACTACAGATCCTGCGGCTCTGCTCTATGCTGCCTCTGCACTGCTGACTACCGATTCCTGTGGCTCTGCTTTGTGCTGCCTCTGCACTGCTGACTACAGATCCTGTGGTTCTGCTCTGTGCTGCCCCTGCACTGCTGACTACAGATCCCGTGGCTCTGCTCTGTGCTGCCTCTGCACTGCTGACTACAGATCCCACGGCTCTGCTCTGTGCTGCCTCTACAATGCTGACTACAGAACCAGTGGCTGTGCTCTGTGCTGCCTGTGCACTGCTGACTACAGATCAAGCAGCTCTGCTCTGTGCTGCCTCTGCACTGCCGACTACAAATCTCATGGCTCTGCTCTATGCTGCCTCTGCACTGCTGACTACAGATCCCACTGCTGTGCACTGTGCTGCCTCTGCACTGCTGACTACAGATCCTGCTGCTCTGTTCTGTGCTACCTCTGCACTGCTGACTACAGATCCCGCAGCTCTGCTGTATGCTGCCTCTGCACTGCTGACTACAGATCCCACAGCTCTCCTCTATGCTGCCTCGACACTGCTGACTACAGATCCCACAGCTCTGCTCTGTGCTGCCTCTGCACTGCTGACTACAGATCCCATGGCTCTGCTTTATGCTGCCTCTGCAATGCTGACTACAGATCCAATGGCTCTGCTCTGTGCTGCCATTGCACTGCTGACTACAGACTGAGCAACTCTGCTCTGCGCTGCCTCTGCACTACTGACTACAGATCTCATGGTTCTGCTCTGTGCTGCCTTTGCACTTCTGACTACAGATCCTGATGCTCTGTTCTGTGCTGCCTCTGCACTGCTGACTACAGATCCCACTGCTCTGCTCTATGCTGCCTCTGCACTGCTGACTACAGATTCCTGTGGCTCTGCTCTATGCTGCCTCTGCACTGCTGACTGCAGATCCCATGGCTCTGCTCTGTGCTGCCCCTGTACTGCTCTCTACAGATCCCGCGGCTGCTCTGTGCTGCATCTGCACTGCTGACTACAGATCCCATGGCTCTGCTCTGTGCTGCCTTTGCAATGCTGACCACAAATCCAATGGCTCTGCTCTGTGCTGCCTATGCACTGCTGACTACAGATCGAGCAGCTCTGCTCTGTGCTGCTTCTGCACTGCTGACTACAGATCTTGCAGCTCTTCTCTATGCTGCCTCTGCACTGTTGACTACAGATTCCCACAGCTCTGCTCTGTGCTGCCTTTGCACTTCTGACTACAGATCCTGATGCTCTGTTCTGTGTTGCCTCTGCACTGCTGACTACAGCTCCCACTGCTCTGCTCTATGCTGCCTCTGCACTGCTGACTACAGATCCTGCGGCTCTGCTCTGTGCTGCCTCTGCACTGCTGACAAAAGATCCCATTGCTCTACTCCTATGCTGCCTCTGCACTGCTGACTACTGATCCTGCAGCTCTGCTCTGTGCTGCCTCTGCACTGCTGACTGCAGATTCCGACTACAGATCCATCAGCTCTGCTCTGTGCTGCCTCTGCACTGCTGACTACAGATCCCACGGCTCTGGTCTATTCTATTCTGCCTCTGCACTGCTGACTACAGGTCCCATGGCTTTGTTCTGTACTACCTTTGCACTGCTGACTGCAGATCCGGTGGCTTTGTTCTATGCTGGCTCTGCAGTGCTGCCTACAGATCCTGCAGATGTGCTCTATGCTGCCTCTGCACTGTTGACTGCAGATCCCACGTCTCTTTTCTATGCTGCCTCTGCAGTGCTGACTACAGATCCCGCAGCTCTGCTCTGTGCTACTTCTGCACTGCTGACTGCAGATCCCGTGGATCTGCTCTGTGCTGCCTCTGCACTGCTGACTACAGATCTCGCTGCTCTGTGCTGCCTCTGCACTGCTAACTACAGATCTTGCGGCTCTGCTCAATGCTGCCTCTGCACTGCTGACTACAGATCCCACGGCTCTGCTCTGTGCTGCCTCTGCACTGCTGACTGCAGATCCCATGGCTCTGCTTTATGCTGCCTGTGCACTGCTGACTACAGATCCCACGGCTCTGCTGTGTGCTGCCTCTGCACTGCTGACTACAGATCCTGTGGCTCTGCTCTATGCTGCCTCTGCACTGCTGACTACAGATCCGGTGACTCTGTTCTATGCTGCCTCTGCAGTGCTGACTACAGCTGCAGGTCAGAGTTATAATCCCTTGTCCCCAAGCATTTCATCAACTTTAGACTACACTCAGTGCCTTCCAAGGCAATTGAAATCTTACTAACAGTAATTAAAACTTGTCTAAAATTATTCTACACACACACACACACACACACACATATATATACACACACACACACACACACACACACACACACACACACACACACACACACACACACACACACACACACACATACACGCACACACACACACACACACGCACTTTTTCCAAAAATTGGAGGCAAGTGATAACTCTCCAGTATCAACATGCTCTCACCAGTTTATAGTAACGTTGCCATCTGGCAAAACTAAGAACACAAATGACTGTTTAGCCTTAAAATGCACCAACCCTTAAATAAGTCAGTGCTATCGTTTAGCTGTGAGCAACTAGTCTTCGGTAGGTGCGTACCAAACAGTCAGTAGTACAATTCAATGCACAAACTCTCAAGTTCATAAGTCAATACATCACCAGCTGCAATAGTAAAATTCTTTAGTTCAAATGAATAAAATAAATAATTTCATCTGAAAAGTTCATGCACAAACATTTTTGAACAGAGATATACCATACAGCACATTTTAACTATATACTATTCTTACCTATCTGCTGATACATTTCAAGATCGATAAAGTTCTTACAAGCCTTTTTTTCTCTATGTATGTTTCAGCAGGAAAAATGCAGCAATTCTCATGCAAATAATCTAAGTATCAAATAAGTCCCAGACAGGATTTCCTGTCGGTGTCAGTTTTGAATTTTGGAAGAACCTTTGTTGTTTCTACAATTACATACTTTTGGGATGAAAGCTCCAAATAAGGTACCGTCCTTTGATCTCAAATAGCCTGTTCAAGGACTATTAGGCATCAATCACTGCAGAGGTGTGCACAGCTGAGGAGCAGAGTTAGTTTCACTTTCCAACTGAAGCATATTCCCACAGTGGCAAATGTACATTTTTTTATATATAGTTCCCCATCTTTATTTTAAGCATTACACATTTACTGAAAAAGCAAGTATAACACAGCCTCTTTTATGTTTTAAAAAATGTATTTCATTTTTCTTAATTCAATACAGCTTTAGTATATTTTAGTTCACTTCTCCTCATTTCTGTTATGAAAGAACAGTTTTCCAGCTTGTTAGATCTTTTCATATTATTAAGTAGCTCTTGCATACATTGTCTATGCTTGTGCAATTCCACGTTTTCATCTGCAGTATTTGCTCAGTGTTGCTGGTTCACCAAAGGTCTTTTGTTCACCGACTACCCTCGTTTGGACACAATTATGTCTTCCTTTACTGTCCCTACTATTTTTTAACTATATTATATTGATACAAGTTTTAACTTATTATTACATTATTACTTCATTGTACTTACATGCTTATACCTGTATAGAGTATCTTACACATCTTCATGACACACTGTAATTGTGATTAATTCTAATAAGTAGTATTGTCTTACACTGAAATAAAGCTTTTATCACAGGATTGTACAAAAAAACAGTTATTCCATTGTGGATATTTCTGGTAAACAAGTGTAATTAATTAATCAATCGTTCATTAATTTACTGATATGCAAGTTCTTTACTGGTAGCACATCTACAGCTCTGTCATTCTTGTATCTATGGGATTCTACACTAGGTGAGATGGGGAAGACCCCCTTGTTATTGAGATGCTATGCTTGTGACAGGTTGGCATGCTTATGTTGTGGTTATGGAGACCTTCTCTATGTGTGCTGGTGATATGATGTGCTATAACAGCATTGCTCTACTTACATACTTTAACACATTGCAAGATGACAGTTCTGCCTCACACACACATACACCCACACACATGCACATACATACATACACTATCATGCACCCATAAGCACTAACACATGGATGCAGTCACAAATACACACATATGTATACACATAGGCTGCTGTGTTTTATGGATGTCACTTAGTTGGGAGTTCTTAACCACTCAGATTTACCACCTGTACACACCAACCAATTATTTCCATTAGAGGAGTGTTCCTGTCCCACTGCTTGATGTTTCATCATCAGAGATGAGTTCAAGTCTTTGAAATAAAGCATAATGAGCCAATGCCCTTTCTCTTGGCCCTAGCAGTCCCATATGCTGTTTGAATTGTTTGATTAGCTGCAGAATTTATTGTACATTATCTCGGCTCTTGATTCTGAGCAAGTTCATATTTCTGTATTTTTTTAATTTCTCCAAATCTTTTGGGTTTCTAATACCATGATTGGAATGGACCCCATTCCTAAGTCAAAGTACAATTAAAGTTTATGAAATTAGTATTGTTTCAAAATCTTTAATGTTAGCCAAAGGTCTCTTCGCAGCACCCGCAGTGTGCCCAGTAATGACTCCTGCAGTTCCTATGGTGTTACATATATTAGTAATATATCCAAGTATTATTGTAAATTCTTTTTTATAAGACCCATTGCCCCTACTACTACTGGAACTGCCCGAGTATCCTTCTTTCACATTGCCCTCATTTCTGCCTTCAAATCCTGGTATTTTATGACTTTGTGTGTCTCTGTATGTAAGACTCTGTAGTCACTGGGTGTAGCAATTTCAATAATCAATGCTACTTTTGTCTTCTTTTTGTGGACTACTATATCCGGTTTTCTCGCATCTATTTTTTGAACTGTTGGTAATGGATGATCCCATGTGATATAAACTTAATCATTTTCTATGATACTTTGTGGCTCGTGTTTCCAATGTTTTTCAGCTACTTCAATATTATAATGTTTGTACAATCCCCAGTGCAACAGTCTTGTCACATTATTATGCTTTTCAGTGTACAATCTTTCTGCCAGTAGTATATCACAACCAGTTACAAGATGTGAGACTGTTTCCAGTTCTGTTTTACAAATCCTACATTTGTCCATTTCTACCACATGTTCAATAGACTTTATAAACCAACGTGTACGTAGTCCACTGTCTTGGAAAGCTAATATTAACCTTTCATCTTTTGTTTTAAATTCACCTCTCCTTAACTATTCCTACATTTGATCCTGATCAACCTAAGGATGTTCCAAGACTTTCCTATACTTGCAGCTATATTTATGCATTTTCCACATTTCTTGCCTTCTCATCTGATCCTTCACCCTATATTCTTTCTTTTGCTTTTTTGGCACATTCAGTTGCCGCCTGATTTTTATCTACTTCTGGTTTGATTTCCATTCCTGCTTGACACAGATATGCTTCTGCTAAACTAAGCAGGGAAGTCATCTTAGACTTTCTCCTCATGTTTAAGAACTTTCACTACATTTGGGTCTTGTGAAATCAACAGGTATGTGTGCAGTCTCACGATTACAGATCTATATATGTAATGAATTTCGAGGAGGCCCATACCTCCTTCAGAACGTGAGATATATAATCTTAGTATGCACTGATTTTTATAAATCAGTCGATGTGCATGACGCATCCTTGTTTTCCTATCTGACCTGTCCAACATGTTTTGGGGCCAGTCAGTCACTCCAAAGCTGTAAGTTAAAATGGGAAGAGCAGATTGGTTTATAGCTTGGACTTTATTCCTAGATGTCAGTGCTGTTTTTAGTATTAATTTAAGTCTTCTAAAATAGTCCTTACTGAGTTTTATTCACATTTGTTCATGTTTTATTGTTGATCCTTCATCAATTCCCAAATATTTATACATCCCCTCTTGCTCCAGTTCTTTTATATCACCTTCCTGTCCCAAACTGATGTTTTTTGGTGGTTCAGGTTTCGTGCTTTAATGGTTGCTTTTGCACATTTATCAAGACAAAATGACATTCTTATATCATCTGAAAAAGTATGGCAGTTACTATGAGGATTAAGGCTGTAAATTATTAACAACTTACTTCCTGTGATCCAGGGTTTGATTCCCTAAGCCTTCATTTGCTTACTGTGTGACCTTGAACATGTCATTTAAGCAAGCAGTGCTTTGAGGCAATTGGGAATTTTGGATTGGCTCTTTAATGGTCTCCTGGACTACATTCTTAGTAACCGCCTATGAACTTAAAATATTAAACTAACTTTCTCTCTAGAAAAAGAGAAAAAAATGAGCAACAAAAAAGTGTGCGGATTTCTTTACATTTTAATGGAAATGACCATAATGGTAATTAATGTTAAACAATGGGATTTAATACAAACATATTTTGCAGCATTTTATTTTGAAAACAAGTTCCAATTTCAGTGTGGCAGCAAACTGTGTAATAAATTTTGTATTACAGAAAGCCAACTTGCATCTCACCTCTCTCCAGTCTGTTCTGCAGGTTGTTCGAATTACATTTCAAGACACTCAAGGGGTAGCACTCAACCAGTCTGCTTTTGTTGAAAAGGGGAAGGATGCTGTCACGATTTATGTAACATCTCAAACCAACCATACAACAGCAGTACTGTTCGATGGAAGAAATGTGAGTATTGTTAATCAAGTTAAACCTGACGATTGCAGACCCAAAATCTCTGCCGTGCACAGTACAGTACTTTCATTCAGCTGAATATCATAATGCTGCATTTCTGTTAGTGTAAACTGCAAGATATAGACACAGAAGGTATAGAGCTATTGATGTGGTGAAGGACTGACAGGTTTAAATCTAGGTAGCAGCTTGTCCTGTTAGAGAACAGATATTTGAAGCGGGGAAGTACCAATATAGTCACTTATGGTCATAGAACAAGCTTTGTTAAACATCCAAATTACTTGTTTGAGAACTGAATACTTCTAAAGGAATGAGATTTCAAAACTTTCCTACAAATTCTGCTTATAGTGGCATCAGATGATATAGCAAAACTGAAAATCTGAATGCATTTAAACACACTTTGATACTTTTAAACTTAAGTTTACTAATGACTCTGTGTGATTAGGGAACAAGTAAAGTGAGAAACTCCAGCTATAAATTGTATAGAACTGAGGAAGACATTTAGCACCATACCTCATGAATGAACTACTGAGTAAGCAGATCATAATAAATATTATAAATAAGGAAATATTTGGTTGTGTGAAAAGCTGACAAAATTGCAGCACATAACAGAGAGACATAAATGAGATCCACTCCCTGAATATTTCAGGCATCCATACTATGATATAACTACATTGATATTTTTCTAAAGCATTTACTTCTGAGGGACCATGAACCTTTTAGCAGAGGACACAAAGCTATGCAACATGGTACCTGTACAAGAATCAGTCATAGTTTTACAGACTGGTCCTTGGAATGCCATTACTGAATACAAAAAAAAGTTGAGGCTCTCTTCTGATTCTTGTTGCAACTCATGGTTGATATTTTTAAGGTAGGGGTCCCCCACACACACACACAGTACAAGCCTTTGCAGATTAACTTTGATGTATGCTAAGTTATGTTAACTTTATTTACTGAAAATAATCCAAAACATCCAAAGGTAAGACACTTGACTAGACTGTGATATATTTAAAAGTGGTAAAGAGAGCAACAGAGAAGTTATATTTGATAATTTAGGTAAACAGTGATTGCAAAGTTCAAAAAACAGAGAAATAGTCAGGATATAATGTTTTATTCCTACTGGAAATACTTTGAGAATTTTTTATAGACATCATGTGAATGGCTTTGCAATGAAACATCGACTCACACAGTGCCAAGGAACTACAATGCCAACCACAAGTGCCAAAAATAAGAAAAGGACAAAAATATGCATACTGTACCATTTTATTTTGCATTGAAACAAGCCACTCTAAACCTCATTGTGGAAAGCAAGCCCAAACCTATATATATATATATATATATATATATATATATATATATATATATATATATAAAGTAAGGTCTTATTTTTTAACACTCTACATATTCGATTTACTGAAATCTCGATCATATGGTTTCGACCATATGAAATTTGAGATTTCAGTAATTCGATTATGTGAAGTGTTCCCATACATATATATATATATATATATATACATATATATATATATATATATATATATATATATATATATATATATATATATATGGCACTTACGTATTATTGCAACCAGATTTTAGCATTTGCGACCTTTGCATACTTCCACACAAACGAGACCATGAAACACTGTAAGGTGGTGCTGTGAGTCAGTTTGGACTAACTTTGCATTACCTTCAGGAAGGCAAAACATTTGAGAAAACCCTCTTCCTATTTTCAGCGTGCATTACATTTACACGCTTGAAATGTCATGCCTGCTGCCGTTCTGACGAATGGATTTCTTTTGCGTGTCTGGAGGGAATCCTTCAGAGAAGGCAAACACACTCACAGTAGTGATGGTTTTGGTCCCTTTTTTTGGATGGGGGAGGCAATTTAGAAAGATATATTCAGGTGAAAATAAAAAAGCTGCTACCATCCACAACGTACAGGAAGAAGAGCATGTCCAGCAGTGACACGTATTTGGAAGTGCACTTAGTACCTGTAATAAAGAGGCGATTTTGAGTTTCAGTCTTTATTTTAAACTATGTCCAGTGCTTCACAAACAGAGACACTTTGTTACCACCAGAAGTGAAGGCATTCACTGCAGTTTATGTAAATCAGCAGTTTGCCTGACCTAAGAAGGGCAGCAATCCCTGAACTTGAGAATTTACAGTCTGCTACCATCGTGGGGTGTATTTGATTATGTGCTTTTCCAGTAGCTGACATCGTCCTTTGAAATGCAGGTACTGCAAAGTTGAGCTTCACTGTGGAGTTACAGGAGCAAAGAGGTACAAATTTGCACGCTCTCTTCTCTTCCTGGCTCATACCCACAGTGACAGAGTAATGTTTTCTTCCTTACCGACCCCTTTTTAGCTGAAGCAGCCTGTTTCTTCACACACATACCGAATTATGGCAGTGCGGAAATCTGGTTGCGATAATGCGTAAGTATATATATAGTTCCCCTTTAAAATGTCAATTTCCCAAAACATCATCTCACTTAACAGTGAGTTGACAACATTGAAATGTCAAAAGAGCAAACTCCTGGAAAGGTGAATTTTGCCTCTGGGAAACTAACCACTTGGACACCACTGATAACGTTAGCCCTTTCCTCCACTGTAGTGCAGTCTTGGAGTTCGAATATTTAAGTGTGTGTGTGTGTGTGTGGGGGGGGGGCAAAGCCCCCCACTTCAATGGGTTTAATTTGTTTAGTTTTGTTTTTTTTTTTGTTCGTGGTGGCCGAGTGGTTAGTTTCCCGGAGGTGAAATTCTTCGTTCTTGGAGTTCTTTTGAAGTTTTGATGTTGTCGTCTCACTGTTAAGCGAGATGAGGTTATGGGAAATCAATGTTATGAAGTAGAACCATATATATACACCAATTACACATTGACACAAACATAAATGCACCCACTATCAGAGTAGACATACTTCTCATATCAGAACTTCGATTATCAGTGATCTAGTTGTTAAGGATCCATTCAGTTGCTCTTCCTACTGTCTTTATTTTGCATTTCATAAGTGGGGGGCTCTCCAAAATGTTCTGAACCTAAAAGCTGGAGTTTTAATGTTATCATGGATATCTGTCCTGTGTAATGTTATCCTTTATAAAAGTGAGGAAGATTGTCAGAATAGGACTGAACCATTTAGCTAGTCATTTTATCAAAAGCATTAAGAATTCTTTAGTTACATTTTTAATTAATGTGCTTAATTTCCTATTACAGAATGGTTATCTACCTTTGGACTGGAAAACTGCTAACATTATATCAATACTTAAGGATGGGTATTCTGATATTTTACTTAATCACCATTCCATCAATTTTATACATTCGCCATCAGTAAAAAACTATTTTACTACAAATAAAAGTTTAAGCCAGTCAGAGTTACAAATAACTTACAAAACAGGGAAGTAAAGAATATTTATAGATTATTTATGGGAATGAATGAACTAAAACATTCTTAAAATGAGGTCTTTGAAGGTGTGCACATTAAGAGAAGGCAAGTTGTGTTTGCTTATGCTACACGGGTTGTCTGAGGTAATATGTTTCGAAGAGCTATCTACATTTAGAAAAATAAGAGGGGTGTTTCAGATGAAAAAGGAAGAATGCCTGTAATTCAGGAACTTTAATTTAGAATGCGGGGTTGGGGTGTTGTGATTTTGTAAAGTAGGACCTGAGTGGAAATGAGATCTTAGATGACAGGAAGAGGGTTTTTCTGGTGAGTTTTGTTGCAAGGGAAGAGTTTGTTCCTGCGTGGTGTAGTCTCAAGTGAAGCAAGCATAGCAGGAGTCTGCTGTTTGTTTTACTGCAAACTATTTGGATTTACTGGGAGTGTAACAGTAATGTTCTTAAAGGGAAGACTAGATGATGAATCTGGCTATTTCATTTATAGTACTTTGCAAAGTGACCATATTTTTGGAGGAGGCTCCCATTTTCCCATTATACTAGAAACCCTCCCTCACCCATTGCTGCTCTGGGCAGATTGGAGAGGAAGGGGAATATTATTCTAGCCCAAAATATTGGGTTGATTTTGTTTTTTCTTTTACCTTTATGAGATTAGAAGTTGAGTGTTTGGTCTAGACAAATACTCGGATATTTTAAGGCAGAGAGTATGTCATTTGGGATGTTACATAAATCTTTAATATCCAGGGGTTAATGGTGATTTAGCATGTTTCTGTTGAGTCCAAGACTCATGTTTTTATGGTTTAGTAGTAACTTATATTTTTGCAACCAACTATTGAGTGAGTGAAGACCATTCTAAAGCTGGGTTTGGGTAACAGAGTAAGAGGGGGTCTAATGTAAATACAACCATATCAAAGTCATATAAGACCAGAGGAGTAAGGGGGAGGTTATATGGTAGTTTGTTAATAAAAAATGAAAAGAGGAGAAAAGTACATGTGCAGCCAAAAATGAAAGTATCAGTAGAAAATCTTTTTAATTCTATAAAAAGTATATGACCAAAACTTATGTATATAAAGACATGAGAAAAATGTATGAACTACGTCGGCATCTTGACTTCCGCAGCCTTCACACATAGCTGAAGTAATCAGTCCAGTAACTACCTTACAGAAACTTAAGGTATTGCTCTTGTAAAGAAGGAACATCAACAAGATAAAATAAATGAAAGCTGTTTATTAACAGTAATTTCTTCTTCACTCACCCTAAACTGCCTTACAAATTTTTATATTCCCTTTCTAACTCTGTTTTATGTTTCACATATTGAGAAACTACCTAATATGAATTGGTTTGACTGTTTTGTGGTCTAGATTAAAATCTTTTGCGGTACGTTCATATGCAAGTACTAGGATAGTGGCCTAAAAGCCTTTACAAACCTTTCCAATAATACTCAGGATAATGTAACATCATATCTTAACTCTCTAGATCTGAGATGGGGTAGTATTGGGCCAGTGGGTCTTTGGGTGTTCGAGCCCTGAGCTATTTTACAGACTGCCACTGTCCAAAAGGATATGGGCAGTACCCCATGAGGGAATTTATGGCTCCCTTTCCATTTATCCATATTCTTTTTGAAGTGAGTGAGGGGCGAGCTTTGTTTTAAATGGGAAGTTTATTCCATAGATAAGGTAGCCTTTGGGATACAAATATGTCTCTCCAGTAAGTTCTGTTAGAGTCACAAATAAGGTTCCGGTCAATGGAACACATAACCTTGCATAATTTTTCTTGCGAATATGTAACATTTTCATCAGGGCTGGATCAGAGAAAGCCTTGTAGGTCAGGCATAAATCGCATAAGTCACCTCTTAATAAATGATATGCGATGGAGTAAAGAGATAGGCCCTTTAGTGGGTCTGCATAAGACGTGTCTTGCGCTTTGTTTTTTTTTTTTTTTTTTTTTTTTTAGTGAGAAACGTCTGGGGCCACTCCAATTGGTGTAAGTTTCTGGTGAGCTACATGTAGTAGGGAGCATTATACTTAATTATGGACCTCATGAGGGCTGAGTACAATGGCAGTATGACTTCCTTTGATCTTGATGCCATGCCTTTACTTATAACTTGAGCCACACAGAAATATTTCCTCACTACTATAGTTATTTGATGGTCAAAGTTTAAGTAACTATATATCTGTGTTCCTAGGTCTCTTACCACTGGGTCTAGTTTTAGGGGTGTGCTATCAATATTATAATTTGCAGGGATATCTGATTTACCAAAGGGTATGATTACACATTTTGTAGCATTTAAGACCATGGTTTTGGCACCAAGTCATTTGTCATTTTAGGCCTGTTTTTAGGATGTGAACTTTATTTGGGGATTCAGTGATTGCTTCCAGGTTACAGTCATCAGCAAACTTGGTGAGCCAGAGGCCCCCAACATTGACCTTCACTTTAGAAGGTTTATATATATCAGGCATGGTCCCAACACTAACCCCTGTGGGACACGGCTAGTAATAGCTTTCTTATCACAAGTGGATTCATCTGTCTGGACAACATGTGTCCTGTCAGTGAACCAGTTGGCTATTCATCTGACAATGTACTGTAGGGGTTTATGCCTATCTCAGTAAGTTTATCTATGATTCCCAAGTGTGGGATTGTGTCAAAATCTTTGGCCAGGTCTAAATAAGTAGTGTGTACCATTTTACCCTCATCCATTGCCCTGGTGACTGTCTTGAAGAAGTCCACCAGATTGAGCAGGTGACTCCTTCCATTGACAAAGCCAAATTGAGTCTGGGCTAGTTTTTGGAAAGTTCCTATGTCATTATTGATCAGGTCCCTGGTAATTCTCTTTGTGGCCTTGCAGATAAAACTGGTCAAGCTTATAGATTTGTAGTTCTGTGAGTCAGTTGATGGGCCCCCGTGTACAGAGGAACAACTGTTGCAGTCCTATATTCCTCTGAGACAAAGCCTGTCTGGAGGCTGTAGGTAAAGAAGATTTCTAGTGGCCCTGGTAGATTCTGTTTTAAGCTATTTAAGAAGCATTCTGGAATGTTGTTGGGACCCATGGAGGCTGTGCTTTTGGCTTCATCAAGTGCAGTAAGGATCTGTTCCCTCATAATGACTGGTAGGGGGATGGTTGCAGGTATTTCTTTGGGTGTGGTAGGAGATGATTGGTGGTGGGAATTTGAACTGAACTTGTCAGCCAGCATGTTTGCTATAGTTTCAGGCTGGGTGTAAGTGTTGCTGTTCATGATTAACTCAGCATGTTGCTGGGTGTTTTTCCTGAGGTTACGCACATAATTAAAAAAAGAAAGGTCGTGCATTATGGTTATCTTTCACCTGGAAGGCGATCTTATAGTTTCATAGGTTCATAGGTGTTTACTAGGCTAATGACCACAAGGGCCTTTTTAAGCCTAGCCGTGCATCCCAAATCTCTGACAAGTTCTGATACCCTTCATAGGTGTAAGCAGGGGTTTGGGAGATGAACCATTTACAGGTTACCTGTGCCCATTAGAGACATAGGTGCTAGTCCAGGGATGAATTTCTGGTTTCCCGTCCAATTGTCCAGGTTGCACTTGAATTGGGTTAGGAAGAAAATCTGCTTCACATGGATGGGAAGCCTGTTCCATAGATGTGGTAATCTTTAGGATACATACCTATCTCTCCAGCAGGACCTATTTATATCACAGGCAAGGTTTACATCTTTAGAATGGGTAATTCAAGTGCTGTTTGTTTTGTGGATATGCAGGGGATCAGTGACCTATATTTCGGGCACAGATCTCCCCTCAAAAGCCTGTAAGAGACAGAATACAGGGATAGGGCCTTAAGGCGGTCTGTATAGGACATTTTACTTATGCCTTGAATTATTTTAGTGAGGAACCTCTGTGGACGTTCCAGTTGTTGGATATGCCTGGTTAGGTACATACCGAAGGGGGCATTGTATTTAATGATAGGTCTGATGAATGCTAAATAAAGTGGAACAATGACTTCCTTGGACTTAGTTTATAAGTTGTGCAATACAGAATGATTTCCTCACCAATATAGGCACATAATGGTCAAAGGCTAGATTACTAACTATGTGTGCCCCTAAGTCCTTGACTGCTGGGTCAGCCCTAAGAGGTATGTTATCATTATGATAGTTACCAGGGATGGATGACTTCCCAAAGGATACCATTATGCATTTCATGGCATTTAGTTGTAGTCCATGGCTCTGACACCAGTTGCTTGTCTGTGTCAGCCCCTTCTGGAGAACCTTTGTGTCAGTGTGAGATTCAATGACAGCTCCTAATTTGCAATCATCTACAAATGTAGTCAGCCAGAGACCACTGACATTGGCCTTGACTTCTGAGAAGTAAATGCCAAAAAGGAGCAGTCCAAGGACTGATCCTTGAGGGACTCCACTTGTGACTGGCCCTTTTGTAGAGGTGGACTCCCCAGTTCTAACTTCCTGGGTCCTGTCTGTGGGCTAGCCAGTGGGTGACATACGGGTTTATTCCTAACCGCTTGAGTTTGTCAACAATGCCCAAATGGGCACAGATCTCCCCTCAAAAGCCTGTAAGAGACAGAATACAGGGATAGGGCCTTAAGACAAAACTCCCTCTCTAAACAACATTCTCACCTCCTGTTCAAATCTATCATCCCTTAGGTCATCCAAAATTAGTCAAGTATTGACCATCAAACCTAACAACTCAGGAGGGGATGCTCTCTATGCCAATTCCATTGGCAAGTTATGGAATGCCCTTCCAAGCAACCTTAGACAATTGACCACTCTGGACCAATTTAAAATTCACCTCCGAGCGTTTCTAAAAACCCAATGGTTATGCCCATGCCCTAACCCTGATTAATATCCCATGCCCATGACCCCATACGGCCTAGACTAGCCACTATGTCACCCAACGCAAATGGGTCACCTTATAACCTTTACAACCTATCTTACCAACTCCTTTCTTCCTAGGATTCCATCTTTTTTTTACTTACTTATTGTTCTAATCCAATATTAGAAGCGTACCAACTTATTGTACTAAATGTCTATTTTCTGTTGTATTCCTTGAATATTTGCTCTTGTACCACTATTCTTTGGAACTTTTCCAATATCTTAAGAGTATTTAACGTATTATACTAAATGTTTCAATTTCCATTGTAATATTTGTAATATGTGCTCTTGTACCTCTGTTCCTTGGAGCTTTTCTCCCCGGGCCTCCACTGAAAACGGATATGTATCCAGCTGGACTATCCCGGTCAACAAATGTAAAATAAAATAAAATAAATAAAAAAAATAAAAAATTGTGTCAAATGCCTTCGCCAGGTCAAGGTAGGCAGTGTGAAAAAATTTTGCCCTTATCCATTGCTTTGGTGACCTTCTCAAAGAAATGCACCAGGTTGAGTAGGTATGATCTGCCCTTGATGAAACCAAACTTGGTTGGGTCCAGTGTCTGGAGGTTTACTATATCTCTATTGATTATCTCCATGATAATTCTTCCCATGACTTTACATATAAGACAAGTGAGACTTATGGGTCTGTAGTTTTCAGGGTCTGTAGATAGCCCACCTTTGTGCAGAGGGATGACTGTTGCCTTTCTACATTCATGAGGCATGAAACCTGTTTGGAGGCTACAGTTAAATAGTAATTCCAGAGGCCCTGATAGGTCATGTTTCATGCTATTTAGAAGGCATCCTGGGATATTGTTTGGGCCCATTGATGCAGTGTTCTTGGTCTTACAGAGAGCATTAAGAACCTGTTCCCTAGTGATAGTAGGGGGAGTTATATTTGATGATATTTCCTGAGGGAAGGTTGAGGGGGAGACAGGGGTAAAGTTGGAGCTGAATTTATCAGCCAGGAGGTTTGCTATATCTTCTGGATTAGTATAGGTGGCTCTATTTACAATGAGCCCTGCACACAATTGCATCTTGCCTTTGAGGTTGGGGACATAGATAAATAATGCTTTGTGTTTGTCCTTGGCCTGGGAGGCCAAACTTACCTCAAATTTGGATTTGGTAGACTTTATTTGTCCTCTTGAGTTGTTTGTTTAGTTTGATGAGAGTGCTTCTATCCTGCTGCGTGCTGCATCTCCTAATTTTTGCCATGATTTTCTCCTCCTGTTATACAGCCAATTGAGTTTGTGATCCCACCAGGGGGGCTTGTGTTTTAAGTTAGTTCTCTACTTATTTCTGGTGGGTACAGCTGCCTCTATGCAGCTATTAACGTGCTTGTACAGGGTTTCTGTGAACAGTTCTGCATAGGCAGAAGTGTTCTCAGGGTTTATGGGGGCTAGGAATTTTCCCAGGTTCTCACTTAATAGCAGGAGGTTAGCCTTAGAATAGTTCCTGAATATTACAGGTTTAGCTGGGGGTCTAGGTTTTATTTTTACTTCAAAGGAGACCAGTCTGTGGTCTGACCTTACCAGGGAGGGCATTACAGTAGGGAGTGTACAGCACTCTCCCATATTAGTGAGGACCAGATCCAGTATGATTGCACCCTTGGTTGGTGTATTGAGTATCTGGTCCAGGGAGTTTGTGTTTACAAAATCCAGGAATCCATGTGCATGTACATTTGGTGTCGTACAGGATTCTCATTTAATAGTGGGGCAATTAAAGTCACCTCATAGTTTTCTTTAGCAGATTTGACCAGCTCTCTGATTTGTTGTTTAGACTGGTGAGTGCCTTTTTGCACTATTTTGTCTGTTCCTTCTTGGCTTTGGAGGGGATTTTTTTCTTTTGCTGAATAATCTATTTATGCTAGGGGTCCACCAGCGTGGTTTATTTTTGCCAGTAATCATAGGTTTGACTCAGAGAGGTACTGCAACCTCTGTGCAGCTATGAATGTGGTTGTACAGTGGTTTTGTGTACAGCTCAGAGTAGGCCTCAGTGTCAACCAGGTTCGGAGGGGCTTGGAAGTTTAATAAGCTATCACTTAGTTTGAGGTAATTGGCCTTAGCAAAGTTCTTAACAGGTTTGGAGCTTGCTGGGGGTTCTAGCTTAGATTTAATACTAAAGGAAATAATTTTGTGGTCAGATCTTATAGGGAGGAATTAATGCAGAGGAGGAAATTGCATACCCCCCATGTTCGTGAGTACAAGGTCTAGTTGCTCCAGCGTGTTTGCATCAACCAAGTCCAAAAACCTCTGAGTAAGTAGGTTATGGGTTGTATAAGTCTCCCACTTCATGGAGGGGAAGTTGAAGTCACCCATAAGTATGGTGTTAGGCTGAATGTTAAGAGATTCCAGTAGGTGTAGGTAGGAGGTGTGGTTTTTCAGACTCATGTTAGGGGATCTGTAACTAACAAGGATATGATAGGATGTTGCACCTATGATTAGTTGGGCATTGAGCAGCTCTAGTGAGTCATTTTGTTGGACCAGTCTAGCAGTGTACTTGTCCTTTATGAACACCGAGACACCGCCTCCCTTTGTTTTACCCTGAGCTGAGGGGGATCAAAATGTATGAAAGGCATTGTAGCCTTTAGTAGCGTGGGTGCATTCTATAGTTCTGAACCCTGTTTCCGTGACTTCACATATGTCTGTGGTGTCCTTCTATTTCTGTGTTGCAGAAATTCTTAACCTTTGGGATTCCCCACCTAGGCAACCCGAACATCCGGCCAGTACACAAAAGACTTTTGCTACTGCATGGTATGTGGGACATTCCACATAGCAAGGCAGGCAATGTAGGCCTTAAAGGTGACGTCAGCACTTACCATTCCTCAGAACTTCTCTGCTGCCAGTCTGACTGACAGCTTCTACCATTTGTCTGATTGCCAAGTATTTTCAGATGACTGCCCTTTTGGGGAAATCTCTGTTTTTTCTTTGCTGCTGCATATTTTTGCATTTGATGTCATCTAGGAAAAGCAAGTGTAGTTGTGGACATCAGATTCCACACAAAGACAGCAACAATCAGTGTTTGTTTTGCCCAGGGTCTGAGCATGATTACAAGTCTTGCCTGATTTGCCAGGCATTTGTCCCCAAGACTCTTCATAGTCATTTGTTGGCCTTGAGCTTTTACCTCAAGAACCAATGTCTGAAACAGCTTTTGGTATAGAGGGCACTGTGGGTCTATCCAATGAGCCACCAAAGAAGGCCAAAAAGGTCAGACCCAAATCTTCGGCTGCACCTCTGGATTCGGATGTTCCTCTTGAGGTCAGTTAAGGCCTGGAGGCATGTTCGAGCTTTAGTTCACAACCTGCAGTGGATACCATTTTGGAAGACATTAGGGTGGGTGGCACTAGCATGTCTGCAGAGGCAATGCAGATGTCCGTTCAGGGTGATAAGAGGGAATCACGGCCCACTATCTTGGATGTCCTAAGCAGTGTTCCTCTAGCCCCTCCAGCTCCCCCATCTATAGCAATCCCTTCACCTGACATAGAGCCAAGTCATACATTGGCTATTTCTTCATAAACTAGGGTGGATCTTCCTGATAAAAATAAGCAGAAGCAGAAACATATTTCCTGTACCCAGGATCCTTCTCCTGATTGGCAGGCCTTCTCACAGGGAATTTTGAATGCCTTCATGGCTTTAAACCCATCCTCAGGCCTTCCACCCATCTCTGTCCCTTCTCCCACTCCCAGGAGATCAGTGGAGGAACAGCAGGCCTCTGGTGAAGAAGACGACTCTTCTTCAGCTGATGAATCCTTGTTCTACACTTCCCAATTTGAGTCTCCCCTGGGTTATGCTTCCCCTGAATTAGATTCCAAGAGTGGAAATTCTCCTGAGGAAGATTTTTCCATTGGAGAAACTATTTCCAGGATGAGAGATAATTTCAAATGGGAAAGTAGTCAAGTATCTGAAGTAAAAAAGAAATATTACAGCTTGTTGCAGATAGATTTTCCTTCTTCCTCAGCCAACCTTCCTGTTCTCCCTGCATTTCTGAATGGCTTTCTCTCAGTGTCTAAGAGTCCAGATTCCCAACCTCCGACACCAAAAAGGCTTGACAGATTCGATAAGGTCCCTGAGGACAGTAGGTTCTTTTCAAATGTTCTCCTGCAGACCCTGTAGTTCTTTCTCTCTCTCTCTCTCTCTCTCTCTCTCTCTCTCTGCAGACAAACTGTCCAAATTGCTTCCCTATACCAATCTGCTCCCTTCAGACATGGATAGTAAAATGATGGAAAGGTTAGGGAAAAAAGTGTATACCTCCTCTACCTTGGCTTTCAGAGCCATTAACTACCAGACCCACATGTCTAAATATGCCCTGATTTGCTTTCTCAAGCTTCTAAGCTGGTATCAGACATTCCTGATGTTCCAGCCAAGGCACAGCTTGCCTCTCTACTGTCCACCTCAGCCCAGGTGCTTAGACACTCTGTTACATGCTGTTATGATGCAGCTGAGGTATCAGCAATGTAACAGCTTCAGGTTCTGTACTTAGGAGGTACTCAGGGTTTGACTATAGCCTTTGCCTGAAGATGTTAAGGCTAAAGTTATGGATGTACCTCTGGACAATGATGCCCTTTTTGGTGCTGAAGCTGCAGCCTTGTTCAAGTCCTGCATGACAAAGGGAAAGAACTTAACTCATTACACCCGAGTGATGCCTCCAGGTACATCTGCAGTTAATTCCTACTGACACCAATAGGCATGAAATATTGCTTGTTCATATTTGCATCAATAATTACTAAACCATGCTATGTACAAGGTTTTAAAATATTTCATCTTAAAGCTTACACAATGGCAAACTATTTGCCTCCCCAATGAACAAATAACTTCCAAAGTTTTGTGCCAGAGTTCCAGATCCTCTGGTATGTTGGGGATGACCTATCCTTCTCATGGAAGGGGATGTTTCTTTATGCACCACCCCCCTTTCCCACTCATCCAAAAGGTCCTGCTGAAGATACAGCAGGACAAGCCAAAGATCTTGTTGTTGACTCCCTTTTGGCCATAGCAGCAATGGCTCCCTCTTCTTCTGCATTTAGCCAAGAGAATTCATCACAAGTTACCCCACAGAGTGGATCTTCTCACACAAGACGACAAGGGGTTGCTTATCCATCTACACCTGACTTCTCTGAATCTAACTCTGTGGGTGATAGGCTTTTGATCCCTTTTCAACACCTTTTTTTCTGAAGATGTGCTTCTAGTCTTGCAGGAGACTAGGAAACCCAACACTAGGAGATCCTATTTCTCCAAATAGAAGAGGTTCTCCATCTGATGTCTAAAGAAAGACCTAGATCCATTTTCAGTGGACATTCCAGTGGTTCTTTCTTGTTTGTATGAGCTACTTAAAGCAGGGTTGGCCTACTCTTCTGTTAAAGCCCATCTGTCAGCCATTTCATCATGTCTGCCTTTATCTCCTCCTCTAGCTTCTAGGTTGGAAGTTAAGCTCTTTCCCAAAGGCATCCTTCACATTAGACTTCCCAGGAAACCTGTTCTTCCTCCCTGGGATCTAGATGTTGTCCTGGAAAAGTTCACTTGGGCACATTTTCAGCCTGTAGCATCAGCTTCCTTAATTTTTTTTTACTTGGAAAACAATCCTGTTAATAGCCATCACTTCTGCCATTAGAGCTTCTGAACCCCAAGCCCTTATGGCATGCCATCCTTTTCTGATTTTCCACAAGGACAGGGTATCTCTCTGTACTAACCCTTCCTTTATGCTCAAGGTGGTTAATGACTTGCCCCTAAATGAATCTATTCATTTGCCCATCTTTTTTCCTAACCACTTCCTTCCTTGGATGTGCAGAGACAACTCCATTTTTATCTGGACAAAACCAAACCTGTTAGGAAAACTGAGCAGCTGTTTATTTCCTTCCACCCCAGGGTGCCGGGAAAACCTGTCTCCAAACAGACTATTTCTACTGGATTCTCTAGGGCTATTTCTTACATTTATGTCTCCCATGGGAAGACTCTCCCTACCTCTGTGAAAGCTCACTATAGTAGAGTAGTAGCCTCTTCAGGGGCTTTCTTCAAAGTTCTGGACACGGTATCTATTTTGAAAGCAGCCACATGGTCCTCAGTCCATATCTTCACCAAACATTACAAACTGGACACTACCTCCCAGTCCAGAGCAGGATTTACTAGGGCAGTCCTGCATGAATTCATACAAACCTCCTCTGCTTCAGCCTCCCTTTTCTTTCCATGAGCTTTGGTATTCTCCCAAAGGTTAAGAATACTGCAACATGGGAATAGAAGGACATAGAATAGTTGTGTAAAATCTTACCATAACCATAGATGCCTTTCTCTTCCATGTTGCAGTATTCTATCCAACCCTCCTACACCCTTGGTGCTTGCTGTTTGCTGGATGATGTGATATACCGTATATCCTTGGACTGGTGTTCTGACTGGGGCATTCAGTTCTGAGGAATGGTACATGCCAATGTTACCTTTATGGCCTACGTTGCCTGCCTTGCTATGTACAATGTCGCACGTACCATGCAGTAGCAAACATCTTTTGTATACTGTCCGGACATTTGGTCGCCTAGGCGGAGAATCCCAAAGGTTAAGAATACTGTAACATGGAAGAGAAGGACATCTATGGTTATAGTAAGGTTTTACACAGCTATTCTTTCTTCAGAGTGAGGAGTGCTTCCAGGGAGTGCAGTTTTTTTTATTAAACTCCTAGCACTGAGCAGCAGTACCTTTAGGTAGTTGTGAGTGATTTTTGTTATGTTGGAGCATACAAAAGGCATTATTTTGGCATGGCATGAAAAAGGCACAATGGGGATGGAAAACGTTTTTGCCAGTAGCTGGAAGCCAAATGGTGACAAGTGCAAACCAGCTGTGGCAAAGCATCATGGTTTGTCAGTCATGTTTCCCCAGGCTGTCAGATATTGGACTTTTTTGTTGTGACAGCAGAAACTAAGCCAATGGTTGAAGTCAGTCATTTTTTGTTGGGACTATGGCATCATCATTGGTGAAGGTAGGTTGCTACTCAAGGCTAGATTCATACCTGCCTTGAACAGATATTCAGAGAGCTCCATCATGTCTCTCTTCATATAGTCCAGTGAGGTACGACCGTGTCATACTGGTACTTGTGGTTTAAAGACCTAAGTGCATGTGTGATTCTTTAGCCTGGTAATGGGACATCAGTATGTCCTATAATGGAATCCCCAATAACTAGAATACTTGGCTGTGCAGTGTGTTGCCTTATGGGCTTGGAAGCTGGGCTACTATGATTTTCATTGCTATGTGTTGTGTGAGGTGCCATCGTTTTGAATGTATGCTGGGACACTAGGACACTAAGAGATGCTTTTAGGAGGTCTTTAAGGTTTGGGGAGATTAAAAGTGAGTACCTCTGCATATGTGGGTCTGTGTGTTTGTTTCTTGGTACTGGTAGTGAGTGTTTTGGGCGTAAGACTAACAACTTGGTTTGCATTTTTCGTGTGTGTATATGTGAGAGCTTTGCCTCCAGTGACACTGTGTGTCTACATCTCTCACATGCTTGTTTGTCTGTTCTAAAATTAAATGGTTGTCAGTGAACATGAGGCAGTTACTACACTGCCTCAGGAAGCTCATATATACCAGGCCAGAAACAGAGACAACAGAGAAGCACCTATCCATTATACCAGAACCTTAGTGGAGGGGAATGATTAGGGGAGAGTCACTTAAAGGTTAAAGTGAGAGTGTTTAGTAGTATACTATTAGATGACCTGCAGTAGTGCTGCCCTCTTCACAAACTGGCAGCTCTTCAAGCAGCTGTGAACAGTGGGAGACTATGGAGAGTATTTCCTCTAGAGGATTTTAAACTGGAGAGGTTTGCTTATATACAAGGCAATGGTAACTGTGTTTGCACACAAGGCTTTTATACCAGCAGGATGAAAGACTTTTACACAGTTAAGCCCTTGGACCAATCAGATTAACACAGAATAAGCCTTCCTCCAGCATTTCCTTACTCAGATGGGTTGAATCAGTCCTCTGCTCCCACCAGAGTACAAAAAAAAGCATCTTAATGTAAAACAAACTGGTTTTGAGCTCAAGTGCAGTAGCAAATGCTTTACAATAAAAGACAGAACTCCTGCACTATCAGGAATCCTTGGAAATAAGTTCACAAGCCCTAAGAAATGTTCACAAATAAGTTGTACAAACATAGGAGAACTTCTACAAACACAGAAAAACTTTGCAAAACTTTGAAATATTGTGGAAAACTCAGAACAGCTTTTGCAGTATCAAAGGAGGTTAGGAAATATCAGAATATTGTTACAACATCCTAAGAGCAGTACAGTAACAAACAGATGGAGTTTCTTTAACAAGTGCAGGCTGAAAAACAGTGATAAATTCAACAAAATAAATAAATTCAGCACAGAAGTGTTAAATATCACTGAAGCAGAGCAAGTGCAAAAATATACCTATATCAGCTTTGTAGGTCCAGATGGTTTTAGAAGCAATCCAAGTTTTGTAGTCACACTTATCCAAGCCAGTCCAGGGAAGCTCTGAATAAATGAGCACAGTCTCACAAAAATGTAAGGTTTTTATACCAGTAGGATGAAAGACTTTCACAGTTAAGTCTTCAGGTCAATCAAATAAATATGTAATAAACCTTCCACCAGAAGTTCCCAAATTGGATGGGTTGGGACAGACTTCTGCTCCCACCAGAGTGCAAAAATGCCCTCTAAATGTAAAATGCAATCATTTCCCAAATAAGAGTTACTGTCATGCGTAACTAAATTTAAAAGTGAAGCACTGATGGCCTGACGTTAGTCCTGAAGTGGAGGCGGCCTGGCGTTAATCCTGGAGTGGCGGCGGCCGATGCAGGAGTGCTGGGCCTCTGGTGTTTGAGCTGACTGGGGGCTGCCCCCGGCAGGATGGCCCGGGTGTGATGACTGCAACAGTGAATACACTCGAACATCTACATTTATTGTAAGTGTGCACAACTGTACTTTCTGGACCCAGCTCCAGATGTGCTGTCTCATTCGGAGGGCATGGCTCATCTGAATCTCCAACATCTCAAGCTCACTGCGTGGCTTCTCCAGTTCCCATGATTTCCAGACATACTTCCTATTCTTCTCCTATCTGACAAATTGTCATTCATAACACAAAGTAAATGGGAAAAATGTGGTAACTGGGCCCTTGACAATGGACTAAAAACCCTTGTACAAGTCTATTCATATTTTTTAGCTATCCTTTATCAGTCTGTTTCCTCTGCTTCAATTAAAGTTCACCTAGCAGCAGTTTCCAACCTTCATATAGGTCTTAATGGTGCATCTCTAATGTCACACAAACTTTGTAAAGCATTCTTAAAGGGTCTCCTAATGTTAAGACCTCCATTCAAGCAACCCATTCCTCCTTGGGATCTAACTTTAGTTCTTCAGGCCCTAACTATGAACCCTTTCAAACCATCAGTGACTTGTGACTTCAAAAAAAGCATTTTTTTTTGTGACGACAGGGTTGCCCTTGGGATGAATCCAACCTTTTTTTTTACCTAAAGTTGTCTTTAACCAAACTCTTCAACTGCCAGTGTTCTTCGCTAATTTTTCTAATAAAGGGGAATATGCCCTTCACTTATTATACATCCACAGACAATTATGATTCTATCTTCACAGGAAAAGAAAACAGGACCAGCATACAAGGCACCTTGAAAATAAATTTATTGATTGAGGTTCTTGAAAAACAAACCAGTTTCGGCAAATATTTAACAAAGCCTTCTTCTTTTTCAAAAACCTCAATCAATAAATTTATTTTCAAGGTGCCTTGTATGCTGGTCCTGTTTTCTTTTTGTTTGAATACTTTGCTCTTTGGGACCCTGCAGCTGCCTCACTCGCAGAGGTTGTACTATTTGGTCTATCTTCACAGAACAAAGGATTTTAGAAAATCTGACCAATTACGGGTGGTGCAGTGCTTGCATTGTCACCTCACCGCAAAAGGTTCTCCAGTTCGATTCTCTGCTGGGGTGCCTTCTGTGCAGAGTCTACATGTCCTCCCTGCATCCATGAGGGTTTCCTCCGGCTGCTCTGGTTTCCTCCCACATTACAAAGACATACATCTGGAGCATTTCTCCCCAGGCCTCCACTGAAAATTGACTTTGTTCCAAGTCTGACTTTCCCAGTAAACAAATGTTAAAATAAATAAAAATTATTTGTGGCATTCTCCTCTCTCTTGTTAGGTAATCCAGTTTCAAATGGTTTAGAGATTCCATAACTTTTATCTGTCATTCTAGAGGACTCCCACCTTTTGCATCCAGTTAAAGCCCATTCCGCAAGAGTGATGACAACTTTTTTCATGCACAGCAGCCAGTTGGTCTTCTCATACCTTTAATGTTCATTACAAATTGGATCAGGTCTTGAGGGGACAGGCATCATTTGACTTGATGGTGGTGAGGAATATTCTTCCTTGAGACCTCCCAAGACTAAAGTAGCTGGGGAGTCTGTCCCACATTTAAGGATTGAGTGAAGATTGACTATATCCAATAAATAAGTTTTCTTACCATAACGTTCCATCTGTGTTGTCAGTATTCACTCATCCTTGACATCCCCAACCTGAGACTTAGTGGACCAGATTTTCCATGGCTAGCTTCATGTGAAGGACACACATCTGGTTTTTGACTAGTATATCTTATTATTTTGACTATAATTTCTGCTCATCTGTCTACCACTATGTTGGGCAAACTCGATCTGAGGTAATTTTGAGAGTAGCATTATGGGTAGAGCCTGGCTCAAGTTTGGACAGCGCATGCTGGAATGAACGACAGTCAGTTCTGAGGCTCAGAAGCAATCACACTGTCAAGCATTAGTGAAGATCAACAACGCAGATGTAGCATTTTGGTAAAACATAGCTTCTTTTTTGGCTCAAGTCTGAGAGAAAGTGGAAGTGCTTTGGGTGGATGTCTGATACTTTACAGAGACACTAACACAGCCTGTTCTGTTTAGGTGTGAAACATGACATAGTCATGCTCCATCTTTTTGGCTTTCAAACTTAAGAACCTTATGAGCCAGATTAGTACCCTCAAGCTCAGTCAAGAACAAACCGCTTAAAGTCCTTAAGCAACCTCCTAAGGAGTCTGTTGCTGGTACCTCTGGCATTCCCTTCAGTTGCCAAGAAAAGGGAAATAGATGGAGGGGGTTTAGTGAGGGTTGGATAAGAGAATGTTGACTGCAAAGTACAACTATGCTGTGGCCATGTTAGAGCCTTCTGACCATTCACTGGTGCTTCCAACCCCTCTGGTGATGCTCTTCAAGTAGCTACTAAGTCAAGAGTGTATAATGCCCTCAAGGATCAGACATACATCCAAGGTACACAAAGGAGAACAGAGTGATAGATTCTGAAGGGGGTGTAAACTTATTGAAGGTAATGGTTACTAACTAGATGCTTGGCACACTGCAGTGCCTAGAGCGGCAGCAGCTGAATCAGTCATGCAGGTTTGCATGGTTAAGGACCCAAGACTACCTAAAGATGTTAAATCTGAAGTTCTTGATGCCCTTTAGATAGGTTTTGTTTGGCACTTCTGGAGGTGCACGAAAGCTGGGGTCTCAAGCTCACAATCACTGGTGTTATATGAAGGCTAGCAAACTCTGTCAAGAACTGTAATCTCAAATACAAAAAGGATTGCAAGCAATGTAACTAGACAGGCTAGTGAACAAATACAAAAAGGAATGCAAGCAGTGTAACTAGAAAGGCTAGTGAACAAATACAAAAAGGAATGCAAGCAGTGTAACTAGACAGGCTAGTGAACAAATACAAAAAGGAATGCAAGCAGTGTAACTAGACAGGCTAGTGAACAAATACAAAAGGAATGCAAGCAGTGTAACTAGACAGGCTAGTGAACAAGTACAAAAAGGAATGCAAGCAGTGTAACTAGACAGGCTAGTGAACAAATACAAAAAGGAATGCAAGCAGTGTAACTAGACAGGCTAGTGAACAAATACAAAAAGGAATGCAAGCAGTGTAACTAGACAGGCTAGTGAACAAATACAAAAAGGAATGCAAGCAGTGTAACTAGACAGGCTAGTGAACAAATACAAAAGGAATGCAAGCAGTGTAACTAGACAGGCTAGTGAACAAATACAAAAGGAATGCAAGCAGTGTAACTAGACAGGCTAGTGAACAAATACAAAAAGGAATGCAAGCAGTGTAACTAGACAGGCTAGTGAACAAATACAAAAAGGAATGCAAGCAGTGTAACTAGACAGGCTAGTGAAGTCACTTTTTTCATTTGTAATTTGTTCAGGAAATTCACCTTGGGGATCACGTCAGTCGCCCTTCTAGACAGAGGTCCAGGGAAGTAAATATTGTGGGAAGAAATATCCAGGGAATTGTTATGGCTAGGCTTGTATAGGCCCTAGGGCCGATAGCCTTGTACCAACCTATGAAAGATGTGTTACACAACTAAGTTGAATATAATGCCAGTATTCAATACAGTCTAAGCCATAAAGTTTTGGTAAGTCTCCAAAGGCAAAAGAATATATATATCCTTTCCTCTCAATGTAAACAGCTGATATAAGTTTGTTATGCCTTTATTAATCCAGGTTTACAGAACAATCAGCTTCCCATCTATTAAAATATCATGATGTACCCAGATAAAAATTTCCATACCTTCTAAAAACCTAATTTGAATAAGTTTAGGAATGTGATTGCACTTCTTACAGGCAGAGTCTCAGTGCAGCAACGTTTATTAATAATTTCCAAATGAGGAGAAGTCCAGAGAAATGCTAGGTTAGAAGTGCTATCCAGAATAACGACGTCTAATTTGGCCCAAAATGGAGTGACATCTCCCCTGCACCCTGACATATAAAGTGACCAAGATCGAATATGATGTCGTTGGTCTAAAAGTCTAACACATCCAAACTTTGAAAATATAGTTCTGCAGCTTGCCTCACTGCAATACAAACTAAGAAAGCTTACAGATATTGACCAGGCCCCTGTGAATTAGAGTGACAGGTAAATGTCTAAGAATACAATATAATTTGGGAATTTTGATCATATTAATGGCATGAATTCTGCAAAAAAAAAAAATGGGATAATCTTAATCTATCCCATTCATGAATGGGATAAATAGGGATAATAGATAAATAGATCCCTAAATATTTTGGGGCCTTACTACTGGCATGGATAGAGATTCCTAAAGAGATCTGTGAACCCAATCCCTAGCTGTCTCAAGAATCAGAAGCTATTCAGACTTAGTCATACTCATGTTCAAACCTGAGTAAATGGAGAAAGATCTCAAAATATTAATAAGTAATGGCTGATGTCCTTCTATTCCTATGTTGTAGTATTCTTGGTGTGGGATTTCCCACCTCAGGTGACCCATACATTCGCTCCTATACAAAATCTTCAGCTTGGCTGCTGTAGTTGTGTGGGATGTCACACACAGGGCCATAAACCAGGGGCCTTAAATGTGATGTCTGCACACACAGACCTCAGAACTTTTCAGCCACAGACGACCGTCGCATCACGTGCTTCTGTTCTTCACCACAAGACATCTAAAAGCGAAGTACCCCGTTGGGGTTTTTTCTTCTTTGACTTCTAGCTAAAGCTTGGTTTGCTGTATTAACCTTTAGCTGATGTCAGCTAAAAAGGGTAAATGCCAATGCGGGCGCCAGATACCACATAAAGATACGCATGACTGCTGCATTTTTTGTCTAGGCTGAGAGCACAACCATACCACTTGCTCAATTTGCCAAGCCTTCGTGCCTAATACCCTACATAGCCATCTGGCTGCCCTCAATCTATACCTAGAAAACCAGCGACTTAAGAAATAGTGCTAAGGATGGATCCTATATCCGAAGTTCTGACTGAACTGCCACGGTGGTTCCAACTCAACCGCCATGAAAGAAGGCCAGAATTCCTAGGCCCACTTCCACTGCTTCTCCACTTTCGCATGCCCCACCAGTTACCAATCTAGTAGTTGAGGGATGTCCGTTAGACCCGTCTACTTTAACAGCAACCTTCAAGGAAGCCGCTTCTCAGCTGATGACTGGCATGTCCATGAAGCTGACTCCGACACTGGCTACAACTGATGTCGAGGGGGAACCAGACACAGCGGGGCCTCTGACTGGGATCCCTCCCTTTGACACTGCATCCCTTATTCATGCAGTAGATTCCAGGCCTTCACCTAAGGCTACTCCATTAAAAAAGAAACAGAAAAACAAGCATCTGACTACAACCTCTGAAGGCCTACCTGATTGGCAGCCCTTTACCTCCTCTTTGATGCAGTCCTTCATGGCCCTTGGGCCCATAACCTCTTCTCCTTCCACCCATCCTCTCCTCAGCCCTAGGCCTGCATCGATTACCTCTCAGTCTCCTCCCACTATGCAAAACAGGGAAGAAGAGCAAGAGGCTTATTATTCATCTTCAGATGAATCCATCTCATATGCCTCTCAAATAGCCTCTCCTCAGGAATACTACTCCCCAGATGAAGAGGCCATCGAAGGGTACTCCCCTCCAGAGGATATCACCTTTGGAGAGACTATTACAAAAATGAAGGAATACTTCAAATGGGACACCTCACAAATGTCTGAAACTCAAAAACGATATTTTGAGTTACTGCAAGTGGAATCCCCCTCCCCTTCTGCCATACCTCCTGCTATCCCTGCTTACCTAGATGCCTTTTCCTTAGCATCGAAGACCCCAGACTCACAACCTCCTGCAACTAAGAAGCTGGACCACTTCTACAAAGTGCCTGATGACCAGAAATTCCTAGTCAAACCACCCCTAGCAGATCCTGCTGTGATTGCACTATCACCAGACAAACAGTCTAGACTGATTCCGTATGCCTCTCTCCTACCTACTGACAAGGACAGCAACACTATGGAAAGAACTGGGAAGAAGGTTTGCACCTCTTCCACATTGGCCTTCAGAGACATCAGCTATCAAACCCATATGCCCAAATATGCTCTGGACCTTGTCTCCCAACCCTCTACTCTGCTGGCTACTACTCCAGACTGCCCCACTAAATCTGAAATTGCATCTAAACTGTCTCTGGCTGCTCAAGTAACCAGACATTCCATTAGATGTAGTTATGATGCTGCAGAGGCCTCTGCACAGTCTGCAGCCTCTGTCTCTGTACTTCAGAGATATTCCTGGCTACGCCTGCAACACTTACCAGAGGACTTCAAGTCTAAAATCTTAGATGCTCCTCTAGATCCTAACTTGTTGTTTGGTAAACAGTCAGCAGACCTTTTTAAAAACCTACAAGAAAATATTAAGGAATTGCAATACATTAAGCACTGTCTTGTGTCTCCTATTCCTAAATATTACAGAAATTACCCTGCAAAAGCTACCTTTGTCAGAAGAAACCCCTCCTCTGCTGGACCCTCCTCTTCCAGGCACAGACGAGGGGCCAGAAGGCAAACTTCTTCTAGGCTGGCTGTCATAAAGCCTCCAACTAGACAGCCTTTTCAAGACAGCGGAGGACCTAACAATGTGTGACTACCTTGCCCACCTTCCCCTGTCTGCCCACCTCTCCCACTGCCTCCCCTTTTAGAAAACCATCACTACAGACAAATGGGTTCTGGCTATAATTCAAAAAGGATACTTTCTTTCTTGGAGAGAAAGGCCCCCTCTAAGGGGCATATCCTTCCCCCCAAGAAATCAAAGACACCTCTTCCCTCATATTTTAAATGACCTTCCGAACCTGGGAACTACAGAGCCAGTCCCCACAGGCCAAGAAGGAAAAGGCTTCTACTCAAGACTGTTTCTGGTCCCCAAAAAAGATGTATCATGGAGGCCTATCCTAGACCTTTCCTTTCTAAACCTATTCCTAAAGGTTCCCACCTTCAGTGTGTTGTCTCAACAAACTTTACTCCCTCTTCTACCAGCCCAGGCGTTCATGGCCACACTCGACCTAAAAGAAGCCTATATGCACATCCCCATACAACCTTCTCACAGAAAATTGTTACATTTTTCTGGACACTCCTCTCACTCTCAATTTACAGCATTGCCCTTTGGTTTATCCACTGCTCCCAGAGTGTTCACAAAATGCCTGGCACCTGCCATAGGCTTTTGCAGAACACAAGGGATTCAAATTTACCCTTACCCGGACGACATCCTTATTCTAGCAGAATGCAAGGAAACTCTGCAAAACCATTTACAGTTCACCATTTCCCTGCTTCAAAGACTGGGGTTCACCCTCAACATCCCAAAATCATCCTTGACCCCAGAACAAGACAAAACATTTCTGGGTTGCAGGATCAGGACAGACATAATGAAAGCTTTTCTTCCCTGGGACAAAGTCATTTCCTTGTCCACATACTTCAAGATCCTTTTACATACCCAACAGGTAACTGCAAGGCAATTCCTACAAATCTTGGGGCTAATGGCAGCCACCATTCCCATGCCACCACTAGCCAGAATGCACATGCGAAAGCTGCAGTGGTATGTAAAAAATGTATGGTCACAATACCAACATCCTTTAGAGCAATAAATTACCTTCTTACCCTGCCTAAAATCAGAACTAAAATGGTGGACTCAGCAAATTCAGCTGAACCCGGGCCTTCCACTGCAGTTACCCACCCCAACCCAGTTCATCCATACAGATGCATCAGACCTAGGATGGGGAGCAACAGTGTCAAACTACAGGGTTCAAGTAAATTGGCACCCTTCCATAAAGAACAAACATATCAACGTGAGGGAAATTATCAAAACTAGGATGGGGAGCAACAATGTCAAACTACAGGGTTCAAGCAAAGTGGCACCCTTCCATGAAGAACAAACATATCAACATGAGGGAAACGATCAGACCTAGGATGGGGAGCAACAATGGCAAACTACAGAGTTCAAGTAAAGTGGCGCCTTTCCCTAAAGAAAAAACATATCAATGTGAGGGAAATGATCAAACCTAGGATGGGGAGCCACAATGTCAAGCTACAGGGTTCAAGCACAGTGGCACCCTTCCCTAAAGAGCAAACATATCAATGTGAGGGAAATGATCAGACCTAGGATGGGGAACAACAATGTCAAGCTACACAGTACAAGCAAAGTGGCACTCTTCCCTAAAGAACAAACATATCAATGTGAGGGAAATGATCAGACCTAGGATGGGGAGCTACAATGTCAAGATACAGGGTACAAGCAAAGTGGCACCCTTCCATGAAGAACAAACATATAAACGTGAGGGAAATGATCTGACCTAGGATGGGGACCAACAATGTCAAGCTACAGGGTTCAAGCACAGTGGCACCATTCCATAAAAAACAAACATATCAATGTAGGGGAAATGATCAGACCTAGGATGGGGAGCAGCAATGTCAAGCTACAGGCTTCAAGTAAAGTGGCACCCTTCCATGAAAAACAAACATATCAATGTGAGGGAAATGATCAGATCTAGGATGGGGAGCAACAATGTCAAGTTGTGGGGTTCAAGTAAAGTGGCACCCTTCCATGAACAAACATATCAATGTGAGGGAAATGATCAGACCTAGGATGGGGAGCAACAATGTCAAGCTACAGGGTTCAAGCACAGTGGCACCATTCCATAAAGAACAAACATATCAACATGAGGGAAATTATCAGACCTAGGATGGGGAGCAGCAATGTCAAGCTACAGGGTTCAAGTAAAGTGGCACCCTTCCTTGAAGAACAAACATATCAACGTGAGGGAAATGATCAGATCTAGGATGGGGAGCAACAATGTCAAGCTGCAGGGTTCAAGTAAAGTGGCACCCTTCCATGAATAAACATATCAACATGAGGGAAATGATCAGACCAAGGATGGGGAGCAACAATGTCAAGCTACAGTGTTCAAGCACAGTGGCACCATTCCCTAAAGAACAAACATATCGATGTGAGGGAAATGACAGCAGTCCTTCTGGCACTGAAAGCCTTCCTTCCCTTCTTACAACCAGGTGTTCTGCAGGTAATAACAGACAACACCACTGTTATGTGGTACCGCAACAAGCAGGGAGGGACAAAAGCATAACACCTCTGCAGACTAACCTTAATAATCTGGGACCTAGCCTCACAACACAACTTGTCCCTGTAGGTATCATACATCCCCTCACAGGACAACAAACAAGCAGACCTTCTCAGCAGGACATCCTCTCCAAATCACGAATGGATGCTGGACAGGAATGTATTTGTAGATATTGTCCACCGGTGGGACACACATCAAGTAGATTTGTTTGCCTCCCCTCAGAACAGACAACTGCAGACTTTCTGCACCAAGATCCACTCTGCACTAGCATGGAGGATAGATGCATTCAGCATTTTATGGAAGGAGCAGTTTGTGTATGCCTTCCCACCCTTCCCGCTAATTCAAAAAGTGCTCTTGAAAATCAGGAGAGACAAACCAAAAGTATTGCTGGTGATTCCCTATTGGCCAAGGCAGCACAGCTTCCCCCTACTTCTCTCTCTAGCCAAGGGCAATCACCACAAGTTACGCCACAAGGTAGACCTTCTGACACAACAAAAGGGAACCGTCATTCACCCACACTTGCAGATGTTGGCCCTGACACTGTGGGTGATAAACTTTTAATTCCCTTCAGGCACCACTACTCAGAGGATGTGCTTTCAGTCCTGAAGTAGACCAGGAAACCTACTACAAGGAAATCTTACTTATCTAAATGGGAAAGATTTTCCAAATGGAGTCTGGTCAAGAGCAGGGACTCATGCCTCGCAGATCCACCACTAGTTCTTGCCTATGTGTGTCAACTCATTAAGACGGGACTTTCATACTCTTCAGTGAAAGTCCACCTTTCAGCTATTTCTGCCTGCCTGCCACTAGACCCTCCCCTACTAGCCAGGCTCGATGTCAAACTATTCTGGAAAAACTCACACAGTCCCCATTTGTACCAGCTAGTACTGCTACTCCGCAAATGTGCACATGGAGGACAGTACTGCTAATGGCTATAACTTCAGCCAGAAGGGTGTCAGTGTTGCAGGCCCTAATGGCCTGCTCTCAATACACTACCTTCCACAAGGACAGGGTAACCCTATGGACCAACCATTCCTTTATACCTAAGGTTGTCAACAATTTGCCCTTAAACCAATGTATTCATTTACCCACCTTCTTCCCCTCTCCCACCAATGAAAGTGAGAGAAAGTGAGAGGATACTCCACTCCCTGGATGTACACAAACAACTCAGGTTTTACCTACACAAAACCAATTCCATAAGAAAATCCAATCAGCTTTTTGTTTCCTTCCACCCCAAGGCCCTGGGCAAGGCAGTCTCTAAACAAGCCATCTCATGTTGGATAAGGAAAACTATTTGCCTATGTTACCCAAACCATGGCACAAAACTTCCACTGAGAGTAAAGGCTCACTCTACCAGGGCAGTGACAGCCTCCAAAGCCTTCCTAAAGGGCCTGGACACTGCATCCGTCCTGGAAACAGCTACATGGTCCACCATTCACACTTTCACCAAACACTACAAGCTAGACAATATCTCCAGAGCATGAGCAGGATTTGCCAGAGCAATTCTGCAGGGCTTTGTGGAATCAGCTACCTGTACCTCCTCCCTTCCTTCCATCTAAGCTGTGGTACTCTCCCACACCAAGAATACTGCAACATAGGGATAGAAGTGCATAGAATAGTTGTGTAAAATCTTACCATAACCGTAGATGTCCTTCTCTTCCATGTTGCAGTATTCCTTCCCACCCATCTAACCCCCTTTTCTATCCTTCTCTCTCACTGTTGACCTGTCTAGGTCACCTGGTGGTTATACCCTACACTATGGACAATTCAGCCACCAAATGGCACTTTGATCCTATGGTTGACATCACTTGCTACTCTATTTCAAACTGTCCTACTGGGCTTTCAGGTTCTGAGATCTGTGCGTGCAGACGTCACATTTAAGGCCCAGGTTTATGGCCCTATGTGTGACGTGCCACACAACTACAGCAGCCAAGGTAAAGCTTTTGTATAGGAGCCGACATACAGATCACCTGAGGTGGAGAAATCCTGCACTAAGAATACTGCAACATGGAAGAGATGAACATCTATGGTTATGGTAAGATTTTACACAACTATCCTTTCTTTAGTCAGGTTATCTGTTACTAATATACAGATGATGGCAAACTGCAAAACCTTAATGCCCAATATGGAAAAAGTTCAACCCATAAGACCATTTTCCTGATGTACCATTTGTGCTAAGGGCTCCAGAAAACAAAAAACAATAAATGGGGAAAAAGCTGATGCCTGTATACAGAAGGTTCACTATGCTAGGACCAACTTTAAATATGTAGATGTGAAAACAACATTTTTTTGGATAGACCTCTATTCTGTTGTAACATGCAAACTTAGTTTATTAACAGTAGCTCCATATTTGTCTTTCTTAATAGCTACAGAATTTTCACCAAATTATAGAAGGCTCTTGAACCGGTGGGTTAGAAGACACAGGATCATATAATTTGCTTTCTTGCCACGTTCTCTTTTCTGCATTTCAAGAGCACTGTTAAATAAAAAGGTTAAGGCACATCAGCACATTGCAGTATGTTCATGTCTGCATCGCTTCTGCCTCCACTTTCACAGTGACGTTCTTCTGTTGGTTTTCATGCTGTAGTGAGTCTGTAAGGATTGACGAGCGCTTCTCTTGGGATGTACATATATTTTCCAACAATTTCTCAAAAGAATTATGGGTCAACAGATAAAATTGTATTTACAGGGGTGTTTAAAGGAGGCAAAATAATTTGTTTCCTTTCCTCTCACCCTGATTTGGCCAAATTACCCAGCATCCTTTTGTGTTACTGTGGTTTTTGTATTGCTGTAATACCTGGTGCATTTTCTTGTTTTTAAAAGGAAAATGTAGTCCTTCATTTATGGGCACTGAGATGGGATAAAAGGCTTTATCTCGTTATGCGTGGAGTTCTGCTGCCTTGCTAGTTGTATTATCAATATTTGGCTTCTCATATGTATTTTAAAGAAACACCTGTCCATTGGCACCCGCACAGGCTGATTTTGAAGAGTGCATAATTTTTCAGCTAGCTTCACCTTCTTGAGAGGCTTTCCTTGTCTTTGTATATATTCAACATGGCCACAATATGGACCTCCTAAACAGTATTACATTTCTCAGCACCTGTCTTTTCTTAGGTTTTTCATTTTCAGTCTCATGTTTCACCCCAAAAAGCCAGAGGTGTTTAGTAGCAATGCCACTTAGATTACTTTTTCTGCCTGATGTTCAGAGGTTGTATCAGAAATATGATTGCTCCCCAGAGTAAAATATATACAGTGGACTTGCTGTGAATAAATCCCCTTTCATGGATCTTATATATCTCAGGAAAAATAAAGGAAATTTAATTCTGTATTTATTGAAAAGGAAGGGAGTTGTATTTATTTATACATTTCATTTGTTTTGGGTGGTTGCCTAACAAGGTCCACCGGTTCATTGATCTGTCATAGAAAAAAAACTGATGGGTATTATACACATGGCACTTTGTATCTTACAGTACATATTTAGGAGGATTATTCAGACTATCCACAGAGACAGGCGCTATAACAGTTATTGTAGTGATGATTTGTTAACCTGGGTATTGAAATGATCACAGAAGGGCCACTTCCACTTACTGCCCAAGTACAAACCACTAAGTTTAATTATACAGATAGCAAGTAAACAGATGTGAGTAATACTGGGCAAACGAGAAAATAACAAGTGCATTGCACCAGCTTTGTAAACAGAGGCAAAGATTATTAAAATGTATACAGCAAAATACATTTAATATTTACAAGATTTTTTCACTAAAGTTAGAAAGATGGAGAGCTCATCCTAAAGAGAGGTGAGCTGGGGGAAGGGGTGGACAGATTAAAGAGGGTAAATAAATATGACGGGGATGGAAGATGTTGGAGGAAGACTGGTAAGCAGTGTGGTCAAAAAAGTAATATTTGTATTTGTCAGTCAGGCACTTTGAATGTTTAGATTAGAACTCTTCGTTTTGTATGATAGTTATCAGTTGGAGGGACCCCTCTCAAACTTTGGCAATGAGTACAGACAGTAAGTGATTCCTACCAATATAGCTTATTTTTAGCATACCTAAGAGTCCTGGCATTGTCAGACTGGGATCTGAGGGTATGTCTACAGTTGGAGAGAGTCACTTTATTGGAGAGAAAGAGGAATGCTTCAAGATTCAAGATTTAGTTTAAAAATGAAAGAACCATTAAGGAAACATGTTTGTTAAGTGGGAGCCATTGGGTAAGAAAAAATTAGCCAAAACTGCATTGGAAAATAAAAGTAATCCTTCCAAAGTTATGCCAGCAGATTAACCTATTTAGTAGCTATATAGCTACATAGTACAAACATGTGCCACAGTGGTACGGCGGTAGCGTTGTTACCTCACAACAAGAGGTTCTCCCGTTTGATTCAAAGCTTGGGAGTGCCTTCTGTGTGGAGTCTGCATGTCCTCCCCGTGGTTGGGTAGCGTTCGAAAGACATGCGTGCGTAAATGGGCGTGCCTTCGTTGAAGGTTGGGCGTCGAGCTGGCACCATGGCATTTCGTAAAAATCTACTGCCAATCATTAGCAGACCGGAGTTCTGCTGTGGCGACCCCTTACCGGGAAAATCCGAAAGACAAACAACAACATAGCTACATAGTACAAACATATTAGATAATGAATATGTCAAAAGTCAGAAATAATTGCATGAAAATGTTAGCAGGAATGCAGAATAGTGAAAATGTGTAATGTCCTTCTAGTCATTGTTCAGAAAAAAATCTGCAAGGTGACTACATAGACAGTTGAATAAAGTTGTGTGAAATCAGGTTAGCATCCTGCTTTAAGGAAGAAAGCAGAAAGCCTATGAGGGGAGAGTTAGGGAGACAGAGGGGTACAATATTAAGGCTATGAAGACTAGCTTTCTTTACCTATGCAGTCAGGACTAAAGCTGATCAGGTAGGATGCAAGATGTAATGGTGAAATAAGAAGGTATGTAGTGGGAAAAGAAAGATAATTGAAGAACAAATGAGAAAAGAAAGCAAGCGGTAAGTGTCAGAATAAATAGTTTGGGCAGTGGTGACTAACGTGACTACTTGGGAGGAAGAGGAGGGCATAATCATGTCTAAATAATGCTGAAGGGACCACAGGACTTACGTTATGCTTGGTATAGATTCTGGTTTAATTTTGAAGTAGGATAGCAGGTCAGAGTTCTTGATACCATCAGAGATGGCATCCCAGATCACCTTGTCTGAGGCCATGAACATACAAAGTAGAAGCTGTTGTGACACAATGTCAGGGGCCTTAGGGAAGGCAAGTAAGAAATGCCGACCATGTCTTTATCAGGGTTAATAAGGAGTTTTATCATGGGGAATTATAAATACAGTGTTTGCACCATGAATGTTTCTGTACTATGTGTCAGAGTTGCTTGCTGACAACTTTTTCTAAATTCTGGCCAGTAGCTTAAGAAATGAAACTGGTCTGCCATTTTTCAGTTTTCCTTTGATTACCGAGTTTAAGACATTACCAACATTTCCTTCTAAGCAGACATGACAAAACCAGTGATTATAGACATATTTATAATATCAGTGACTGGTTACTGTTTTAGCAGAAATGTCAAGATATTTGACATGGTGGGGGGGGGGAAGCAATGTAGCCTGCTAAATGGGGCTTTGCTACTAATTGACTTAAGTTTCTTGGTTCATAGATTTGTCACTCGTCTAGTCAGGATGAAGTAGATGAACATTGTGGGTTCTGTTCAAGCAGCTTTATTATATACAGATACAAACATATATACAAACTAGCTGTCTCATGCATAGAGATGTTCACACTCTGGCTGTACTCACAAAATGGCACTGAAGTCAGCATGTGCTTGCTATTTATAGTGCATGTTTGGATCTTAGAAATGCTTCTTAAAGCTACAACACATCTCTTATTCTACATCCTCCCTCTTTTGAAAAATAACATTGACAATATTGACTGACATGTTGTAAGTATAAAGTAATTTTCCATCATGCACTTATACAAAACTAGATACATATATACAACTATGTCCATGTTGCTAAGTATTTCACACTGAGCCTGGAGATACGATCATATCGTGTGACGTATAAATTGGAATTGGAATTAGCAACTGGGATTGTCTCTGCTGAATGTTCAACTTTAAGTATGTTATGAACACTATCAGAAATGGTTGTGGGAATCGAAACATGTTCTAGGAATAGAACACTGTCAAAATCACTCTGAGATTTATAGTCTGTATCACAATAACAATGCTGTGATAACGGTTCTGCTACAGGGAGTAGATGTCTGTGTTTCCTTCAGTACTCTACACCCTCAGATTTCACAAGATAAGATCTCAGCTCTGCACATATCTTTGTAACTTGATCAATCTGGTCGAAACCTTTCGCTGTTTGTATCCTCACTGTCTCTCAGCAGAAGAAAGCTGCTCGATTTGTCGTAGCTGGACTTCTGGAAAGAATGCTTTCTGAACAATTGGGCTTTAATTGCTTTGTTATTTTCAGCTTTAGGCCTCAATAAACTGGAACTGATAGGCAGTGCTGTTCTGGTTTGCCTAGACAGAAGTCCTTGAGCAGGTGAGCCAAGTATAACTTCACAGGGTATGTTTCTGAAATGGAGTAAATTTAAAAAGATATCGGTATTGTCACACTTTGACTTCTCAAGTGATTGCTTTGCACTCTGTACGACACGTTCAGCTAGTCCATTTGACTGTGGATATTCTGGACTACTAGTCCTGTACAAATTGTCATTCTCTTGCAAATTTGTGAAACAACTAACTTGTAAATTGGGTACCATTGTCAGAGATGAGCTTTTGTGGACTTGTATGGACTGAGAAATGACATTTCAACTTGGTAATAACAGTAATGGAAGTTAGGCTGGGTATTAAATCGATCACAAACCAATTTGAAAAAGTGTCTACCAGTACTAAGTAATGTTGATTGTTCCACTCGAATATGTCATGGCTACTGTTGACCAAGGTAGTTCAGGAACTTGACTTAGTTGAAGTGGTTCTTTTTGCAAATTCGATTTAGTACTATTGCATACTGAACAAAAAAAAAACACTAGTCTTCTCCCCCTTCTTTTGGTAGCTTCGGAACCTGGGTGACCATGATGCAAAATCTGGATGTATTCTTGTAAGGAAGGAGGAACAACAATTTTAAGACTTTTGAAAATAATGCCATCTTCCATCAACATCTCATCTCTGTAAGGAAAGTAAGGTTGCACTTCAGGTGGTACACTAGATCGCTTTGACGGCCATCCAACATTAATGTAGTGGTTGAGCTTTTGCAAAATTGGATCAGTCTTTGTATGATCTCTTAGCTCATCAAGTCTTGTGGTAGAAAAATTATGCACTTCCATGACATCAAAGTCAAAATTTTCTGCACCAAGCTGTTCCGTTGTATTTCTGGGAGATCTGGATAAGGTATAAGCCAGATAAACAAGTTTGCCTTTTGTATAGACCATTTTGTAGTTGTACTTTTGCAATTTAAGCGTCATTCTTTGTAATCTCTCTGGAGCTGAATGCATAGGCTTCTTTAAAATAGTAAACAGAGGTTGATGATCAGTTTCAATCTGAATATCTCGTCCATAGATATAATCATGAAACTTAGAACATGCAAACACTATTGCCAAAAGTTCTTTCTCAATTTGAGCATATTGCATTTCAGTTTGGGTAAAAGTTCTAGATGCATAGGCTAATGGTCTAACCTCTTGAAGAATAACTGCACCAAGACCAAATTTTGAAGCATTGTAGGAAAGAGTGACAGGTTTTTTGACATCATAGAATCTTAATGTGGACGGAGTAGCTATTTTATGAGTAAGATCTTCAAATGCCATCTGTTGATTTTCTAGGCATGACCATGTAACATTCTTACATGTTAGCTCTCTCAAAGGTGATGTCAACTCACTGAAGTCTGGTATAAACTTGCCTAAATAGTTGACCATACCTAGAAAAAGTTGCAAAACTTGAACATTATCTGGTGCTGGCATCTCAAGAATGCCTGCTTGCTTGGATGTGTCTGGTCTCAAGCCAATGCTAGTAAATAAATGACCTACATATGTAACTTCTGGTAGTCTGAATTTGCACTTTAGAGGATTGAGGTTCAAGTTCACTTCACGTGCTCTGTCTAGAACTCTCTTAAGATTTCTGTCATGGTCTGCGTCACCACTGCGTCCGACTAACAAATCATCTACTATTATGGCATAGGGATAACCTGAAAAAATTTGTTCCATTGCACACTGAAAAACTTCACTTGCAGAATTTATACCAAAATACATCCTAAGAAATCTGTATCTTCCAAATAGGGAAATGAATGTAGTCAGTAAGGGAGATTTGCGATCAAGCATCAATTGCCAAAATGAACTTTTTTCATCTAAAACAGAAAAAATCAGTGGCATTTGGTATTAGAGCTGCGACTGTACGCATGGGATGATGTGGTCTTTTTAATACTTTGTTAAAATCTCTTGGGTCAGTACATATTCTGATTTCATCTGAGCCTTTTTTGTGAGCTGCTACCATGGATGATACCCATTTGGTAGGTTCTGTAACAGGACAGATTACACCTTGCTTCACCATTTTGTCCAACTAAGCTTTGCCTTTATGCCGCATAGCTATCGGAACTTTTACTGCTGGTCTGACTACTGGACTGATCTCTGGGTCTAACTTCACAGACAATACAACTGGATGCTTGCCCAACATGTTATTGAAAACATCAGCCTACTCTGATAAAATAGTGTTAGTGAAGCTGAAACTAGGACATGTGCTTATTTGATGAACTTTTTTGGTAAAAGAAAGCAAATTCATTCTCAAACTGTCTCTGAGACCCAATAATGACTGCACAGGTCTTCGAACTACATAGAATAATAAGCTATAACAGTTCTTGGCCAAATAACATGAAAACACTACTGAGCCCTCAGTTTGAATTTCTTCACCTTCATAAGCAACAAGTTTCGCACAACTGGTCACATTTAGTTGTTCACCAGTTCTCATCTTAGCAAAAGTATCCGCAGACATAACATTACACCTTGAACCAATGTCTGCTTTGATCTTGGTGGATTCACCATTGATCTGGACAGTACAAAATACTTTATTCTTTGCCAACAAATCTCCTGCATCAATCTTTTCACCAATTACTGATACACCGTCTACATAGAAAGCCGACTGTTGCAACTCAACTTGATCAATTTGCTTTTTTGAATGACCCTTCTTTATAACAGTGTGAGGCTTACTTGATTCGCAAAATTTTTGAAAATGGTTCCATTTCTTACATTTATGGCATTGCTGACCAAATGCTAAACAGTTTTCTCTTTTAGACTCATGGTTGGCACCACAACTGCAACAGTTAACAATAAAGCTTGACTTGGGTTTTGCTGACTCACCCTTGTACGGTATTGAGCATGCTCCTTTAATTGAACTGGTTTTAGAACTTGCTAGAAGGTGACGAGACCTCCTAGGAAAACTCACAGGGGTAGCTGCTGCCACGTGCTTAGGCCTGTTTCTGCCTGCCACATGTTGCATGCTGTCTACATTTGCTCTGGAGCCTGCTGAAACCGTACTTTTATCACTTGCAAGCATATATGTGTCCCTTTCTGTAACTTCATGAATTTGACAAATCCCAATAACTTTACTCAGCATCAAATCACTGTCATGAAGCAAAATCTTTCTCACAGCAGCATTATTAATACCAAACGAGTCTGTCTTTTATTAACTCATCTTTTAAGTCACCAAACTTACACGTTTTAGCTTTATTTCTCAGGTCAGTAATATAAGTTGAAAAAGTTTCTCCTTGCTTTTGATCTCTTGTGTAAAACAAATGTCTGCCTAATTTTACATTGGACTGGGGGTTGCACATTTCTCGAAATTTGTACTTCAAACACTCAGGGTCTTCCCTTGTTTCAGCCTGTGCAACAATATGACGATTTCCCCCTTCGCCTTCATGTACTGCTCGTGCATATACAAATGAGCTCTCTCTTTCCATGGCCTCTGACCCAGCTACGTTTAGCAAAATGAATGCCCTGGTGTGCGCATTTTTATCAGAATAAGCTGCTTGTATGAATATATCATACTCTTGCTCAAATATTCTCCAATTCTCTGCAGTATTCTCATCAAAAACAAGTGGTAGCAGTTTGCAAAAGCCTTTGCCATATTAAGCCTCTGCCATATTAATACATCTCAGTGAGGACATTTGCCAGTATACACACACACACACACACACACACACACACACACACACACACACACACACACACACACACACACACACACACACACACACACACACACACACACACACACACACACACACACATACATATGCCTGAAATTTATGCCAATACTTGTAACTACACCCAATAGCACAATGAGCCTCTGTATAACTGAACTTTGTGAAATACATTTCCTGGGTACTGTAATACTCTTGAAATCACCTTTTATCAGTATAAGAAACATTTCAAATAACTGCACTGTGTGAATAAACTGGGCAGAAGAACCTCACAGTAAGAAACATTTTAAAGTAATTGCACTTTACGAATAAAGGGAAGTAAATACTGTGGGAAGAAATAGCCAGGGAATTGTTATGGCTAGGCTTGTATAGGCCCTAGGGCTGATAGCCTAGTACCAACCTATGAATAGTACACAGCACACTGAAATTCCCTCAGAATGGCTGTACTTTGCTAAACAACTCTGTATAGTGTAAGAAACACTCTGTAATGGTGGTACTCTGCGAATAGACACACCCAGCACAAGAAACTTTTCAAAATGGCTGTATTTGACTGCACTTTACAAAATAGTGGCACCTTGCACACAACAAAGTCTTTGGAATAAATGCACAGTAATAAACACACACTGTAAGCTCTTTTACACACATTGAGATACTTCGAATAACTCTAGTTATACTATTCAGAGCTATAATCAGTGCAAAGTAGTAGTTTATGCCAAAACACATTGTTTGTAATTAGGAGGTAAAAGCTCCTTTCATGGTCTTTCTGGGTTACTTAATGAAGGGGAGGTGTGCAGCCTTCTTGAAGCAACTCTTTCGCTGTAATGGTGTCTGCTTTGCATCTGTTCACAGGTTTATAGGTTCATAGGTTGATACTAGGCTATCTGCCCTAGGGCATTTACAAGCCTAGCCAGAGAGTGTTTGGCTTTCACCACCCTTTTTAGATTAGTTGACTGTGCCTCTGTATAGTAGGTCACAGAAGATAGCCCATTTAAGGTTAGTTTACCGTGCCTCTGTCTAGCAGTGACACAGAAGAGATCCCAGGGGTAAATTTACGATCTCCCATCCAAACATCAAGATTCTTCTTGAAGAGGGTCACTGAGGGGCTCTGTCTAACATGAATTGGGATTTTGTTCCAGAGTGAGGGGAGCCTCTGGGATATGAATCTGTCCCTCCAGCATGTTCTATTTATTTCTGTGCTGAGGTTTAAGTCACTGGAGCATGTAGCTCTGATGGATTTGGATTTCTTGAGGTGGAGCATGTCCATTAATTCTGGGTTGGACATGGCTTTATACGTCTGTTCTGGAGGATGTAGTGATTTTGTAAGCATGGCCTGATTGATGCAAGGACCCTTGACTCTTATTCTCCTTAACTAGCCATGTTTGTTAACAATGATTCAGGAAAGGAAGTGCAGGGTGATGTGTGTAGTAGGACAGTGTTTGACTGGGGATCAGATAGTGGGCAGGGTAATATGTGTAGTAGGGCAGTGTTTGACTGGGGACCAGATAGTGGGCAGTGTGATGTGTGTAGTAGGAAAGTGTTTTTCTGGGGATCAGATAGTGGATAATAATGCACACAGAAAACAATTTTGTGAAGAACGTGGCATGATCGCATGTACTGAATGTTTAAGAGTTGGAGTCTGATGCTATTTTTCCTCTAAATGGAGAAGATTGGGAAGTAGCCATGGAAAATATCAGCCATTACTCCATCTGATTTTGTATATATTGGTGATTTTGTAAGAATCCTATCAAAGCAGCTAGAGCAAAACTTGTGATCTTTTGACATAATCAGAATGGAGATTAGAAGGTAAAATCTCCTCGTTATAGGAGTGAAAGGCTCCCCCAGGGTGAACATTTTAAATCATTCGGTCAGAATTTACAAGTATTACATATTCATTACAAATATCTGTCTCAATTCTCTGTTACTATTTCTGATGCTCCAACAGCAAGGATTTTGAAAATCCATTTCCTACATCTTGAAGAAAGATGAGAAACTGCAAACTAAATATAGCCAAGATGTAGAAGTCTGCACTTCTGTGAATGCTTTATGAGTCCATATTTTCTGTTCATAGGTTCATAGGTAAGTTCTAGGCTATCTGCCCAAGGGCATTTATAAGCCTAGCAAGAATGTATTGGCTTTCGCCACCCCCTTAGATTAGTTCCCTGCGCCACTGTCCAGCAGAGCCACTGCAGTGATCCCCGGGGTAACTTTTCTGTTTCCCATCCACCCGTCAAGGTTTTTCTTCAAGAGTGTTAGTGAGGGGCTCTACCTGATGTATATTGGAATCCTGTTCCAAAGCATGGGGAGTCTCTGCGATAGGAATCTATCCCTCTAGCATGCCCTATTTATCATTGTGGTGAGGTTTATATCTCTACAGCATGTGGCTCTCTGGGATTTGTTTTTTTTTAGGTGGAGCATGTCCATCAATTCTGGGTTGGACATGGCCTTGTATGTCAGGCAGAGATCACCTCTGAGTAAGCAGTATGAAACCGAGTACAGCTGAAGTTTCTTGAGTTGGGCTGCATAGAACATCTGTTTGAGGCCAGTAATCCTCTTGGTGAGGTACTTTTGTGGTCTTTCCAGCTGTTGCAGGTGTCTTGTAAGGTACATCCCAAATAGGGCATTGTATTCTATGATGGGTCTAATGAGTGATGAGTAGAGAGGTACAATAACCTCTTTTGTTCTAGATGCGAACCTTTTTCTGATTAGGTGGGCCACATAGAAGGATTTTCTAACCACCTTGGCAATATGATTATCAAAGGAGAGACTACTATCTACTTGGGTCCCCAGATGCCTTATTACATTTTCTATATTTAGGGGGCTACCACCTATGTGGTAGTTCGCGGGTTCTTTGTTTTTTTCCAAAGGGGATGACTATGCACTTTTTGGCATTTAGCTTGAGGCCATGATTTTGACACCAGGTATCCGTCTCAGTGAGACCCATCTGGAGGGTGTCTGTATCAGCTGGAGAATCAATTATGGCCCCTAGTTTGCAGTTGTCTGTGAACTTGGTCAGCCATAGTCCTCCTATGCTTGCCTGTACCTCTGAGAAGTATATACTGAACAGGAGGGGTCCTAGGACTGAGCCCTGGGGGACACCACTTGTAACCAGTTTAGAGTCGGACATAGAGCCTGCAACTCTCACCATGTGGGTTCTATCCATGAGCCAGTTGGCAACCCATCTCGTGATGTAGGGGTTTATGTTCAAGCTGGTGAGCTTGTCTATAATACTAGAATGGGTAATGGTGTCGAAAGCCTTTGCGAGGTCTAGGTAGGCTGTGTGAACCTCCTTTCCCTCATCTAATGCCTTGGTAACCTTCTCAAAGAAGTCCATCAGGTTTAGGAGGCATGATCTGCCCTTAACAAAGCCAAACTGGGTAGGGTCCAAGGTTTGGAGTTCCCAATGTCTCTGTTAATGAGTTCCATGATGATGCATTCCATAGCCTTGCAGACCAGGCTAGTCATGCTTATAGGGAGATAGTTCCCGGGGTCCGTTGTGGCTCCACCTTAGTGGAGTGGGATAACTGTTGCTGTGTACCACTCTGTGGGTACGTAGCCTGTAGAGAGGCTGAATTTGAACAGTGTGTTTAGGTGAGGGGTTAGTTCATTTTAGAGCTCTTGTAAGACACAGCCTGGGACACCATCCAGTCCCATTGAAGCTGTGTTTTTGGCTTTGGATAGGGCTGTTTTAACCTGTGTGTCGGTGATTGATGGGGCCGTACATTCTTCTGGTATGGTTATGGGCCCTTTAGGGGGTGAAAGGGGGGTGAAGTTTGCACTAAACCTGTCTGCCAGAATGTTGGCAATATCAGTTGGTTCAGTGTATTTTGTGCCATTCTGCACTAACTCAGAGCAGATCTGAGAGTTTCCACTTAGGTTCTTGACATAGCTAAAGAACGCTTTGTGGTTATCCTTGGAGTCATTGGCAATTTTTCTTTCGAAACTTGCCTTGGATGATTTAATGAGGGATCATAGTTTCTTGCTGATACTGATCAGGGATGTCTTTCCTTCTTGGGATTTTACTCTTTTCTGTACTAGTTTCCTCCTTCTGTTGTATAGCTTGTTTATGGCAGTGGTCCACCAGACTGGTTTCCTTTTATTGGAGGAGTAATTCTTGGTTTTACTTGGGATAGCATGATCCATGCATTCCTGCAGATGCTCATAGAGTGCCTTTGTAAAGGTTTCAGCAGCTTGGACAGCATTGTCCTTTAGCATGGGGGCTGTGAACCTTTCTACCTCAGTCTTATCCATTAAGTAAATAGCCAGTGACTAAGGTGGGAGAGATGAGCTTGTTTCAGTTGCTGCAAAGATGTCTTATTGTTAGGGGCTAACTGCACTTGGAGTGTGGGTATTCTGTTAATAACATTTTTGGCATTGGCAAGTACTATCTTGAACCATTTTGTCTTGATTTATACTTGGTCAGTGGGTGATAACTAAATCATTATTGGTTGTAACATTTGAATCACAAATATGAATGGATATCTGCCGCAGGCAGATGGAGCTGCACAACGCAATATGTTTGTTATGTTGCTATGTGCTTGCACAACACAGAGCACCACATTTGCTATGGTGTTGTGTGCCTACACAACACAGAGTAACACATGTGATATTGTGTGCCTATACAACATGCAGCACTACATTTGTTATGGTGTTGAGTGCCTACACAACACACAGCACCACATTTATTATGGTACTGTGTGCTGTGTAGAAATATAAAGTGTTCCTCTGAGGTTTCCAGCTGTCTGTACCACATTTGTTATGGTGTTTTATGGTCATACAACACACAGCTCCCACATTTGGTATGGTACCATGTGCCTATACAACACACAGCACCACATTTTGTATGATACCACCTGCCTATACAACACACAGCACCACATTTAGTATGGTACCATGTGCCTGTACAACACACAGCACCATATTTGGCATGGTACCATGTGCCTATACAACACACAGCACCACATTTGGTATGGTACCATGTGCCTATACAACACACAGCACCACATTTGGTATGGTACCATGTGCCTATACAATACACAGCAACACATTTAGTGTAAGATTTGAAAATACAGTACTGTACCGTAGTTAGCTAGAAACAGTGTATGCAGGGAGACTGAGAAACGAAAGTCTTAATTACCCAAACTCGTACTGAATAGGTGTCTGTCACTCTTTGTCTTGTGCACTTTTCAGAATGAATTCTCCAAACACTGTAGTTCATTTAATAAGGTTTTATTAGATGTTCACAGTATTCGAATACTGTCTTCATTAACAGTACTGATCATATTCTGATTTCCCTGAACAATGTAAACTGACGTAGTCTCTAGATGATCTGTTTTCTGTACTCAGGCTTGAGTGTTTGACATCTTCTCCGAAGTAACAGGTTGAATGCCCTTACTAACTTTAACTGCCCTGCTATCCTGAACACAGCATATTATATTGCTTTAATCTTGTAAATGCCCTTATTTACTTTCTTTAGTCTTGCTCTCGGGCTTTGTATGTGCTTTGTTAAGGAACATTCTGTAGCTGATCTTTTCCTTGAGAAAAGAACATTCTGTCTGCACTCTTTATGCTTATCTTTCCTTTTTAATAAACTGTCTTTTCATGCTTGGCCAGCAAGGTTATTTTCCTTTCTGCTTAACTGTCTTTTATGCATAAATTAATCACAATTTATCTTACCCTTTAGCCTGTCTAATAACTATTTTAAAATGGAAATCCCTAATCTAACAGTTGCCCCTGAGGTCCCTGACAAAAGTCTACTGGGACCTACTTCTGTAGTTACCTTGCATTTATATTGCTAACTACTGTATTTAGCTTTATGCTACCTGACTTATAATCTGAAAAAAAATATTTGGTAAACCTGCAGTTTTAATTTTGACCACTAGGTGTTACTTGAGCATTTATGGCCTGTTTGTATTGAAGTTTCTTAAATTTATGATTTGATTTTTATATATTTAAAACTTGTACATTACTTAACCCCCTTTTTCTGGAGGAAGACGTCTTGCAAAAATGTATTTGTATACTGTACCATGCTTTTTCTGAAACTGGCACTCTCTGCAACCGAGGTAAACATTGTTTTTAATGTAGGGTTAGTCTGCAGACATATTAGACACTCCTCCTGAATTTATTTACATAGTTTTTTTTTAGCTGAGGATTTTAAAACTTATACCTTATAATAGGCCACATTTTCTGAAAAGCTACTTAACCTAGTAGCTGATGGTTGTACGTTATTAGCTGCTTAGCCGATAATTTTGGTGTGTAGGGCAAAAGTGCCCCTTGTTCTGTTTTATACACATACACCCTTACTCCAGGGACTGGACTGTCAACTTTGCATTGTGCCTTTTTATTAGCATTTCCCTGCATGCCTTGGATTTTTGCAAGATTTGCCTTAACCATTGAGCCTACTTGGCTCACCTCTGTTATACCTTTTACTTTAATTTTTTTTACTGCATTGGATATAGAGTACATTTCTTCCTTGGCAGCTTTTTTGCCGCATATTGTATAGCCAATCAAGCATGATGGCTATTTTCTGAAGACTAATTGAAATCTGCACTAAAAAGATAACTTTATAAGTGGTCTTGAAGCATAAGTACCATATTCTGTGTTAATTTGTGTCTATACATTTTATTTAAATTTGCCTTATAATGCTACTTACCTTTTTAACTTTTATGAATATTTATGAGCCATAATAGTTTACTAAAACCTATACTTTCTGTATTTTAAGTGTATACCTTTAGATTGTTTGTTAGTGCTCTTAATTCCTGACTAATGTACAATAAAAGTGCACTGCAATTTGTAAATGTGCACTGTAATCTATAAACTAAGTAACAAATTAAGCCTGTCCTATTATGCCTTGAGTGCATTGAATAACTATTACTACCTATTATTTAAATAATAAGCCTGTAAAAAATAAGTATGTCACTTTACACTTAACTAATGACTGAATAATGTGAAATATTTTGAGATTTGACTGAAATGTACTGTACTGAATACATAACTGAATATGAATGTCATATTCTGAAACTTGACTGATATTTACATTAGCATATACTGAACATTTATAAATAGCTGTGTATATTTTAGAAACTAACTAAACTAAAAGAATATCTTTTGCCAGTGTTAACTAAATGCAGATAAAAGCATAACTGAAACTGGTACATGTTATATTCTGAGAACCAAACCATTATTGTCTGAACATAGATAGACTGAAAACTGCTACTGCTGTACAATTGTTACCATGAACTTGAAAACATGAGAACATTGTCTAAAAACATACATATTTGCTTTAACTATAAACAAACATTGAAGAAATAACTGAAACATATAAACAGTTGCCACATTTTGCTTTGCATTGTTCCAGTCATGATGAAGTAAAGGAAGGCCTGCTTTAATGTTGAAGTGTAATCTTTATAGTTAGGCCTTTTAAACCACTTCTTTTCATTTCTTGTACATAGCTGGTCAGCCAAAGTTTTTGATTGTATTTAGTATTAGGTCCTTAAAATCACATTTGCATGTTTAACAATTATAATCTAATAGCATTGCTTATTGCCCTGACATTATTTACATTTTTTTCTGCATAAAATACACATATATTGTTCTGCATGAAATAAATATTTGATGCTTATACACTCTTGCAAGTCTGTAGACAAACTGATTTTTTACATTAAATTTTAGCATAACAATTAATTCTGACACAAGAATTCTGCTGCTATTCTTCTCCCAGTCTGATTGGCTTTACTTAAAAATCCAATCTCCAAAGGCTTGCTACTGACTACAATTACCTTTGACCTTTTAAACCCTGATAGCATGAACATTGTACTTGAGTCCTCTGGCAGAGGTCTGTTTGTAACTGAAACTGAAATTCCTGTATCAAGTAACACATTGTGCCACAATTTTGATTTTCATGAGTAATGAAATGTATGGTCTGCTGTCCTTTTCAACCTGGAATAAAGTCAAATACACCAACTGATTTGGTGCTGAACTATCATGACCTTTATACATATTCTGAAAATCTGGTATGTCACTGGCAGCATTAATCTTTAAATTAAATTAATCAACATTTGGTGTGATACCACCTGCCTATACAACATACAGCACCACATTTGGTATGGTACCATGTACTTATAAAACACACACCACCACAATTAGTATGGTACCATGTGTCTATGCAACACACAACATCACATTTAGTATGGTACCATGTGTCTATACAACACAGAGCATCATATTTAGTATGGCACCATGTGTCTATACAACACACAGCACCACATTTGGTATGGTACCATGTGCCTCTACAACACACAGCACCATATTTGGTATGGTACCATATGCCTATACAACACAGAGCATCACATGTGTTATGGTACTGTGTGTTGTGTAGGAATATAAGTTGTTCCACTGAGGTTTCCAGCTGCCTGAACTACATTTGTTATGGTGTTGAAAGGTTATACAACACACAGCATCGCATTTGATATGGTACCATGTGCCCATACAACACACAGCACCACATTTGGTGTGGTGTATGGTTGTACAACACACAGCACCACATTTGGTATGGTACCATGTGCCTATACAACACATAGCACCACATTTGTTATGGTACCATGTGCCTATACAACACACAGCACCACATTTGTCATGGTGTTATGTGCTGTGCAGGCATATAAGATGTTCCACTGAGGTATCCAACTGTCTGTTAGATTTAGGCTTGATACCCTGAATCACATATAAAACCTGTAAAAAGGGGATTAGCGAAGATGACAACTACCTCAAAGCAAAGTCATTTTGAGAAGTAGTAGAGGGAAGAACGCATTCAGAGAGATATTGGAGGTGAGAGTAGATCAGTCTAACTGAAGCAAAACAATGCTGGGTTGCTAACAAGGTCTGAGTGGTATGGGCCGTACATAAGCAGATGATGTAAGATGATGAGGATACAGCATGTCAGAGAGATACTGATACATGACACTGAAGGCACCTGTTGTTCTTCTGAGAGGCAATATGGTTTGGAAAACAGGTCAGTGGGAGATAAATTATGAAGCAATGACAAAGGTGAGCAAAAGGAAAAAAAGTGCGAGAGAGCAAATGATTCATTTGTTTATTCAGTCAGTCATTTTCCAATACCTATTTTATCTTATTAAGGAACTCAGGAGAGCTAGAATATGTCTTGCCCAGCAACAGGCTTAAGGCAGAGAATCACTCTCCAATGGCACACCAGTCCACTGCAAGATACAAGACATAGACTTAGATGAAAACACAGACACACGCAAAGACACACCAGTTCTGGACTAATGACTGGCCAACCATCATGTCTTAAGGATTTTGCAGAAAGCTAGAGGCCCCAAGTACAAATCTATATAGACAATGGGAGGACATGCATACTCCTCAAAAAAAGGCAACCCAAGATGGGAACTCAGTCAGATAACCAAGCACTGTGAAACAGTTCCTCTAATCATTATGTAGAACTCTCGTTAAGTGAGTGCAGTTGTGTAGGTGAGACAATGTGTAAGAAACAATGCATTTAACTCTGGCTTCTGCATTGTACTTTTCCATCATATGCCTGGACAATAAAAGTGCAAGGGAGTCTGAAGCTGTAGCAGCAATTCACAATACTATGTAAACTAACTTTGTTGCTTGCAAAGATTAATGAACTGAAGAAGAAAAATAATGCAGCATATTTAGCACTCCTCATCTTATTTTTTAAGAGATCAATTCAAATCCATTTATTTAATGATGTCAAAGCTTAGGTGCTCTTACTGGGATAAATGGAAAGATATTTCAAAATTTCCAAAGAGTACCAAAACCTTGAGAAAGGTGATCCGTTTGTTGTAAGCAACTTTGGACATTTATTCTATGTAACTCTAAGCACAGAGTAGTAGAATCTGTTTTCTTATTCTGTGCATTGTGCCGAGGGTGGAGAGGTTGTTTACATTATAACAAAAAGGAAGGAAAATGGTTAAAAATGTAAAATTACAGACCCAACTGATATTGCCAACGTCCTGGCAGATAGGTTCAGTGCTAACCTTACCCCCCCACCCCCTAAAGGGCCCATATCTATACAGGAAGAATGCAGAGTCTCTGTAATCACAACTATGCAGGTAAAAGCTGTACTCTCTAAAGCCAAAAACACAGCATCCATGGGACCGGACAACATCCCAGGCTGCATTTTACACGAACTTCAGAATGAACTGGCTCCCCACCTAAGCACCATGTTCAGTCATAGCCTCACATCAGGCTTTGTGCCCACTGAATGGCGTACAGCAACAGTTATCCCACTCCACAAAGGGAGAGCCATCACTGATCCCAGGAACTATCGTCCTATTAACCTGACGAGCTTAGTCTGCAAGGCCATGGAACATATCATCATGGAGCTCATAAACAAAGACATTGGTAACCTCCAAACTCTGGATTCCACCCAGTTCGGGTTTGTGAAAGGCAGATTATTCCTCCTGAACCTGATCGATTTCTTTGTGGCAGTCACCAAAGCTGTAGATGAGGGTAAGGTGGTTCACACAGCCTATCTTGACCTCGCCAAGGCTTTCGACACCATCCCCCATTCTGGAATTATAGCTAAACTCACTAAACTAGGTATGAATCCCTACATCACAAGATGGGTTGCCAACTGGCTCACTGACAGAACCCACACTTTAAAAGTTGCACACTCCAAATCTGACCTCAAACCAGTGATGAGTGGAGTACCACAGGGTTCAGTCCTGGGTATTCTCCTGTTTGGTATCTACTTCTCTGAAGTACAGGCTAACACAGAAGGCCTCTGGCTAATGAGGTTCACAGATGACTGCAAACTAGGAGCCATAGTCGAGTCCCCAAATGATGTGGAAATCCTACAGAAGGGCCTCGCTGAGACAGATGCCTGGTGTCAGAGCCATGGCCTCAAGCTCAATGCCAAAAAGTGCATTGTCATCCCCTTTGGTAAAAACTCTGTACCCATGAACTACTACATAGACAGCAGTCTACTTAACACCGAATGTGTGATAAGAGACCTTGGGACCCAGGTGGACAGTAGTCTGTCCTTTGATAGTCACATTGCCACAGTAGTCAGGAAGTCCTTCTACGTGGAACACCTCATCATAAAAGGATTCTCATCCAGGAAAAAAGAGGTCATTGTTCCCCTCTACTCGACACTCATTTGACCCATTATAGAGTACAATGCCCCTTTTGGAATGTACCTCACAAGACATCTGCAGCAGCTGGAACGGCCACAGAAGAACCTCACAAAGAGGATTACTGGCCTCAAACAGATGCCCTACACTGACCATCTCAAAAAACTCCAGCTTTACTCCGTAGCATATCGCCTACTCCAAGGTGATCTCTGCCTAACATATAAAGCTATGTCAAACCCAGAGCTGTTGGACATGCTACACCTAAAAAAATCCCAATCCCTCCGAGCTACACACTCTAGGGACCTAAACCTTGTCACCACAATAAACAGGACATGCTGGAGGGATAGATTCCTGTCCCAGAGACTTCCCATACTCTGGAACAGGCTACCCATCAATGTCAAGCAAAGTTCTTCATTAGCACTCTTAAAGAAAAATCTTGATGAGTGGATGGGAAATAGGAAATACACCCCGGGGATCACTTCTGTGTCTCTGCTTGACAGTGGCACAGGAAAATAACTTTCTTGGGTGGTGTAAGCCAGGGAACCTTGTTGGCTAGGCGTATGCAGGCCCACAGGTTGATAGCCTAGTACCTACCTCCCTATGAACCTAAGTAATAATAAAATAGTTAATGAAAAGCAATAATAAGTGCACATTTGCTGCAATATTACTAGAAATTCACAATTAAATCATCAACAGGCAAATTCTAAATTTTCAAAAGTAAAAGCCAGAATGGATCATCATTAAAGAGGCTTTATGAAATAAATGTTTTTAAGATCCTAAATAACTTTGTGACACACTGCACACAGCAGGCTTAGATCTTTAAATTCTCTGATCACACAATAATTTTATGATTGATAATTGATAAAACAACTAAAAAGTTATAAAAATATGCATTATGCAAAAAAAAAATCATACTAAATGAGCATTACTAAGTTCAGGAATTCTGGAAGAAAGGTTAAGAAGAAATTAGTTTGTTAGCAATGCTGAAGAAGTGTGTAACAGGGATAGTTAATGTTTGGGGTCAGACTGAATCTAGACTATTATTATTTTTTGTCACCTGAATAAATCCACCACCTTGTCACAGGGGTAGCCCTTGAACATTGGTTAAATAGTTTCACCAGAATTACAGTGACTCAAATTTAGGACTAGGGGATGAAACTTGTTAGCAGAAAATAGCTTTCACTCTCTCTCTGCTACTGGTAGAAATGTAAGCTAAATTGGTATATGAAAATTTCAGCAAATTATTTATTTGATGTTTACATGGCTGAGTAAGTAAGTCATCATTCCCTTTTTTTCTGTACTTGTAGTTTTGCACCTTTCTGCTAGTTCTAAGGATCAATCCTTTAAGTCCTTTCCTATGAATGGCTCTTCTCATTAAATTCTTTAAGTTCTTTCTCGTGTATGGCAGCTTTGTGAACATTCTTTAAACTGTGACATCATGCTTGCTAAGTTTGTGTTTGTAACTGTAAGTTATATATTTAATTGTTTTGTTGTCACGTGATCTGCTTTTAATTGTATTTGTTTTGTTGGTATTGTCTGTTGCCCATGCCATATGGCACACGCAGTGGCTGAAGTTCATCTTATATAGTTCAAGAAGGACAGCAAACAAATTAAAAATAATAATTCAAGTCTCTGTCACAACCAAGAAATGATTCTTCTATATTTTGTATCACCACTTGGAAATCAGGTTTTCTTCTCTTTTGAGTAGGCGCTTCTTTACTGGCATTCAGTAGTTCTGAGAAGTTTCCTGAAACCTTGTTACTGTAGCTTCCTCCTCCCTTTCCTGTCTGTCTTGTGCCTTTGTCTGTCTGTCTCCTCTCTGACAGGGAGCTTGTCTTTATTACTGGAGTATCGCAGGTTGTATGCTGTAATACTTTTCTCTTCTAGTCTCTTGCCACTGTTTAAAGTGTGTGTGTGTGTGTGTGTGTGTGTGTGTGTGTGTGTGTGTGTGTGTGTGTGTGTGTGTGTGTGACTTATGCATGCATGCGCGTGTGTGTGTGTGTGTGTGTGTGTGTGTGTGTATGCACTATATGCTCACTCAGGCACATGCATGTGTGTGTGTGTGTGTGTGTGTGTGTGTGTGTGTGTGTGTGTGTATGCACATGCATGTGCATGGCTGTGTGTGTGTGTGTGTGTGTAGTATATGCTCTTTCAGGTGTGCATATGCGCATAGGTGCTCTGTGTGTGTGTGTGTGTGTGTGTGTGTGTGTGTGTGTGTGTGTGTGTGTGTGTGTGTGTGTGTGTGTGTGTGTGTGTACGCGTATGCACATATACCTGTTTTTTTTTCTGCCAGAGGCTTATTTGCATTACTGAAAAAAAAAAAAGCTGGAAATGTTAATTTGAGGAAAGCATAAAAGGGATAAGATGGATAAAGCTGGATCCAGTGCTGACTTCAGGTCACAGCTTTTTAAACAACAGTAGCTGTTGGAGGATGTTTTGCTTGCCTTTAAGCTTCTTCACCCGTCCACCAGTTTTCATTCCTGGACTGGTAGCACCCATGGAGGTCCTCTTCTCAGATACCTGTAGCGTCTTGTGGATCTTAATTCTCCAAAGGGATGTCTGCTGTACATCCCTTCTTACTACTTCCGTTCTCAGAAACAGAGGCATTGTAGCAGGGTACAACTTTCAGACCTCTCTACAGCAAGCAGTGTATATATCCCTGTGAAGAGGTTGAAAAATCTAAATGAAGCAGTGCAAACATACTTGTGGTGGCTAAAACAGACAATAGGCCTGCTTCATCTGCAATACTGTGGATAGCTTGTACGTCCATATAATGTTCTCCTATTCCCATTCTGTACCTTTGAGTGTGACATCATGCAGTTTAATTATTGTTTGGTTTGACTCTTGCCTGTGTTAAATTTATGAATTTATGTATTTATCCACCTTCTCTGTCCTTCCTCTCAGGCAGCTCCCTACCAATCCAAATAATTTGCCAGCCTCTCCCATACCCCTTAACATTTTTATCAGACTCTGAGTAATGATTCAAAGCTTGAAATCCATCACATCCCATTGCTGACTGTGGCCACCCTTCCATATTTAATCTAACCTAACCTTTTTCTGTGGTGGCCATGGGAGTCTATGGAGGGTGCAGGAGAAATTTCTCCTGCAAATATGACTTTCTTTAGAGCATTTTTTATGTAAGCAGCAGAAAGCAGTACAATTTACACTCTACTATTTTTAAGGCGTATTTGGAAAGCAGTTATTGAGAGAGCAAGAAAGAGAGAGCAAGAGAGAATGAGGTGCAGGCCAAGCAGACATAAACAAAAACACACGCAGCCACACAGACATGCACACGAAGACAGTAAAGAAAGAGAACAGGGTGCTTATTATATCTGATGTCTGAGCCATTACGTGGTACTGGTGGTGTGATATTTATACTGGGCAGCCTCAGCGCTTATTCATAGGTTCATAGGTGTTCTCTAGGCTAACAACCTTAATGCCCTTTTTAAGCCTAGCCTTGCATCCCAAATCTCTGACAAGTTCTGTTACCCTTGATAAGTGTAAGCATGGGCCTGGGAGATGAAGCATTTACAGGTTACCTGTTTGCATCAGAGACATAGGTGCCAAACGAGGGATGAATTTCTGGTTTCTCATCCAGTTGTCCAAGTTGCACTTAAATTGGGTTAGGGAGGAACTCTGCTTCACATGGATGGGGAACCCCTTCCATAGACAGGGTAATCTATGGGATACATACCTATCTTTCCAGCAGGTCCTATTTATATCACAGGCAAGGTTTAAGTCTTTAGAATGGGTAATTCTTGTGCTGTTTGTTTTGTGGATATGTAAGAGGTCCATCAGAGTGGGATCTGACAATGTCCTGTATGTCAGGCACAGATCTCCCCTCAAAAGCCTGTGGGAGACAGAATACAGGGATAGGGCCTTGAGGCAATCTGCATAGGACATATTACTTACACCCTGTATTCTTTTAGTGAGGAACCTCTACAGACATTCCAGTTGTTGGATATGCCTGGTTAGGTACATACCAAAGGGGGCATTATACTCAATGATTGTTCTGATGAATGCCGAATACAGTGGAACAATGACTTCTTTGGACTTAGATGCCATATCTTTGTTTAAAGGTTGGGCAGCATAGAATGATTTCCTCACCACTGTAGACACGTGATGATCGAAGGCTAGATTACTATCTATGTGTGTCCCTAAGTACCTGACTACTGGGTCATCTCTAAGGGCTGTGTTGTCAATATGACAGTTACCAGAGATGGATGACTTCCCAAAGGATACTATGTTTTAGTCCATGGCTCTGACAGCTGTTGTTTGTCTGTGCCAGTGTGAGATTCAATGACAGCTCCTAATTTGCAATCATCTGCAAATTTAGTCAGACAAAGACCACTGACATTGGTCTTGACTTCTGAGAAGTAATGCCAAAAAGGAGTGGTTCAAGGACTGATCCCTAAGGGACTCCACTTGTGACTGGCCTCCTTGTAGAGGTGGACTCCCCAATTCTAACTTCTTGCGTCCTGTCAGTGAGCCAGTTGGCTATCCACCGGGTGACATACAGGTTTGTACCTAACCTCCTGAGTTTGTCAACAATGCTCAAGTGGGGTATTGTGTCAAATGCCTTGGCCAGGTCAAGGTAGGCAGTGTGAAAGATTTTGCCCTCATCCATTGCTTTGGTGACATTCTCAAAGAAGTCCACCAGGTTGAGTAGGCATAATCTGCCCTTAACAAAACCAAAATGGGTTGGGTCCAGTGTCTGGAGGTTTACTGTATCTCTCTTGATCATTTCCAAGATCATTCTTTCCATGGCTTTACATATAAGACTAATGACACTTATGGATCTGTAGTTTCCAGGGTCTGTAGATGACCCACCTTTGTGCATAGGGATGACTGTTACCTTTCTCCATTCATGAGGCATGAAGCCTGTTTAGAGGCTACAGTTAAATAGTAATTCCAGAGGCCCTGATAGGTCATGTTTCATGCTATTTAGAAGGAATCCTGGGATATTGTCTGGGCCCATTGATGTGGTGTTCTTAGTCTTAGAGAGAGCATTAAGGACCTGTTCCCTAGTGATAGCAGGGGGAGTCCTATTTGATAATATTTTCTGAGAGAAGGTTGAGGGGGAGAAAGAGAAGGAAAGTTGGAGCTGAATTTATCTTCTGGCTCAGTATAGGTGGCTCCATTTACAATGAGCTCTGCACACAATTGTGTATTGCCTTTGAGGTTGCGGACATAGCTAAATAATGCTTTGTGGTTTTTTTTGCCCTGGGAGGCCAAATGTACCTCAAATTTGGCTTTGGTAGACTTTATTTGTCGTCTGAATTGTTTGTTTAGTTTGATGAGACTGCTTTTATCCTGCTGGGTGTTGCACCTCCTAATTTTTGCCATGATTTTCTTCCTACTGTTATACAGCCGATTGATTTTGTGATTCAACCAGGGTGGCTTGTTTTTTTAGTTAGTTCTGTACTTCTTCCTGGTGGGTACAGCTGCCTCTATGCAGCTATTAACATGCTTGTACAAGGTTTCTGTGAACAGTTCTGCATAGGCAGAAGCATTCTCAGGATTTATGGGGGCTTGAAATTTTGCCAGGTTCTCACTTAATAGCAGGAGGTTATCCTTAGAATAGTTCCTGAATATTCCAGGTTTAGCTGGGAAACATCACTGATGGGGTTACATTTTGGCCACGTGTTGATTTATTTTGACAGTTTTGGGTATTGTATGATCATAGGGTCATATGAGATTACTAGGCTATTGACCCAGAGGTCATTTTAAGCCTAGCCGTTTCAACCCAGTATAATACCTTGGAGGTACTAGACAATACCCAAGATTGCATTTAGTGATTTCTGATCATTTTTACGAGGGATGTGGCCACTATCCTCGGTAAGAATTTATGGTGCCCCATGGACTCATCCAGGTTCCTCTTGAACAGTGTCGTAGAGGTGCTCTGTTTCACATGATCATTTTGAATGTCAGTGAGAAAGAAACTACCTGCAGAGTTTATACAAATAGCAGCACAGACAATAGCTTGCCCAGTGTCCATACTCATAAATAGATCAATTGCAGAAAGTAAGGCTCCCACCTTATGGAAAACATCACACATTATTCCTCTTCACAAAGGAAGTAACTCCTTAGAACTCACCAACTATTGATCTATAGCAATCATATCACCTTTATCCAAAATATTAGGAAGAGTTGTGAATTCCCAACTACTCCAGTATCCCCAAAATAATTTACTTTCCAGTACCCAGCACGGCTTTAGATCCTCCCATAGCATCACCATAGCACTACTATCTTTCTCCTATACAGTCAACAACTATAGAAATAAGGGACTATTTGTATCTTCCATATTCTTAGACCTGTCAAAAGCATTTGACATGGTAAACCTCAGCCTTCTTCTCAAAACTCTGTCACACCTAAACGTATGCTCCTCCTCCATAGATTGGTTCTCAAGCTACTTATCGGAATGGCAACAAGCTGTTCTTTGGCGAGACCAATTTGTTCTTTGGCAAGACCAGTTGTCCCCCCTACTCCCAGTATCCATAGGAGTCCCCTACTCCCAGTATCCATAGGAGTCTCCTACTCCCAGTATCCATAGGGGTCCCACAAGGGTCTATCCTAGGCCCGATGCCCTTCTCACTATTTACCAACCAAATATCCCCTTCCTCGGTCAGTGCCTCTGTAGTACAATATGCAGATGACACAACCCTTATTTGTGCCAACCCCACCTTAAATGGGCTACAAACCTTGACCCAGAACAACTTTACTCTAGCTGAAACCTGGTTCACTACCATCAAACTGATTCTTAATCCCAAAAAAGCAAAACTACTGTTTTTTAGTCCCGGTCTATTCCCTCCCCTAAACAATGATTTCACCATTATCTCTACGGATAACATCCAAATCACCCCCACTACTCACACAAAACTGTTAGGTGTTGAAATAGACAATAACCTAAAATTTGATACCCACATAGCCCATACTATCAAGAAGGTAAATAAAAAGCTAGGACTCCTCTATAGGAATAAGCAATACCAAAGCAACCATAGCAAGGACTCATCGTTTTCCCATCCTTCTCTACGCCTCCCCTGTCCTAACAAATCTACGCCAAACAGACCTAAAGAAAATGGAATCTTGTTACAACAAGATAGCCAAATTTGCAGCAGAAGCCTCTTAGAGATCCCACCACTGTCTTGCCTTGAAACAACTCAACTGGCTTGAGCTCCCTCATCTACTTCTACTCAACCAACTTTCAACAGCTCACAAACTCTATTAACTTCCTGAAAACACCCCTAGCCTCCAGGGGATAATTCAGCCCCACATTCCCACAAGACCTTTAAGATCCAGTGGCCAGAATCTCATACAGACCATCAAACATAAAAATGACGCCGGGAAATCTCTGTTCGCCTGCACCATTGCTAGAACTTGGAACTCCCTACCAAGCCAAATAACCCCCACTGTATCTACCAATTTAAACATCTCCTGAAAACCCACTGCATAGATAACTGGCTGTGCCCATGCTACCCCCAGGTTAGTTCCTGCTCCCAACCTGGCACCCATGCTACCCCCAGGTTAGTTCCTGCTCCCAACCTGGCACCCATGCTACTCCCCAGGTTAGTTCCTGCTCCCAACCTGACACCCATGCTACTCCCAGGTTAGTTCCTGCTCCCAACCTGGCACCCATGCTACTCCCAGGTTAGTTCCTGCTCCCAACCTGGCACCCATGCTACTCCCAGGTTAGTTCCTGCTCCCAACCTGGCACCCATGCTACTCCCAGGTTAGTTCCTGCTCCCAACCTGGCACCCATGCTACTCCCCAGGTTAGTTCCCGCTCCCAACCTGGCACCCATGCTACTCCCCAGGTTAGCTCCCGCTCCCAACCTGGCACCCATGCTACTCCCAGGTTAGTTCCTGCTTCCAACCTGGCACCCATGCTACTCCCAGGTTAGTTCCTGCTCCCAACCTGGCACCCATGCTACTCCCCAGGTTAGTTCCTGCTCCCAACCTGGCACCCATGCTACTTCCCAGGTTAGTTCTTGCTCCCAACCTGGCACCCATGCTACTCCCCAGGTTAGCTCCTGCTCCCAACCTGGCACCCATGCTACTCCCCAGGTTAGCTCCTGTTCCCAACCTGGCACCCATGCTACTCCCCAGGTTAGTTCCTGCTCCCAACCTGGCACCCATGCTACTCCCCAGTTTAGTTCCTGCTCCCAACCTGGCACCCATGCTACTCCCCAGGTTAGTTCCTGCTCCCAACCTGGCACCCATGCTACTCCCCAGGTTAGCTCCTGCTCCCAACCTGGCACCCATGCTACTCCCCAGGTTAGTTCCTGCTCCCAACCTGGCACCCGTGCTACTCCCCAGGTTAGTTCCTGCTCCCAACCTGGCACCCATGCTACTCCCCAGGTTAGCTCCTGCTCCCAACCTGGCACCCATGCTACTCCCCAAGTTAGTTCCTGCTCCCAACCTGGCACCCATGTTACTCCCCAGGTTAGTTCCTGCTCCCAACCTGGCACCCATGCTACTCCCCAGGTTAGTTCCTGCTCCCAACCTGGCACTCATGCTACTCCCCAGGTTAGCTCCTGTTCCCAACCTGGCACCAATGCTACTCCCCAGGTTAGTTCCTGCTCCCAACCTGGCACCCATGCTACTCCCAGGTTAGTTCCTGCTCCCAACCTGGCAGAATACTATATAGTAGGTTCTATAGCATATCACTGCATAGTATTAATTACATCCCAACAAAATGACACTACACAATATGTATCTCCTACACTACAGAATATATATCTAATACCAAGGTAAACTTCCCTACTCCCTTAAAATAAAGCTGTCCAGTCCATGCACAATGACAATTATGTCATTCTTACTTGATAGCTATAACTCCTTATTTAACACATTAGTATAGAACTATGAGATGATTATAGGTGTTACTTTTAGAAACTGAATAGGTCTTGCTTGTACAATGTTTGTGTTTTTTGACCTTTCTGTAAGTTTATGGTATGATTATAACAGTTTAGTATAAATCCTTGCCTGTAATTTAAGGACTTTTGTTTGTTTTTCTTTTGCTTTGGAGCTTTTCTTCCATTGAAAATGGATCTGTATCCAATCGGACTTTCCCGGTCAACAAATGCAAAATAAAATAAAATGTCAGTGAGAAAGAATGTGGGAATTCTGCAGAAACATTTACTGTTATAAAAAGAAAGGAACTGGTGACTAGGTTGTAACACTTTCACCTAATTGCACCCACAAGTAATGAGAGTCTGCATTATCTATGCGCGTGTGTGTGTGTGTGTGTGTGTGTGTGTGTGTGTGTGTGTGTGTGTGTGCATGTGTGCGTGCGTGTGCATGTGTGTGCGTGTGCATATGTGTGTGTGTGTATGTGTGCGCGTGTGCGTGCATGTGCATGTGTGCCTTCGTGTGCATATGTGTGTGTGTGTGTGTGTGTGTGAGCACGCGTGCCTGTGTGTGTGCATGTATGTGTGATTGTCTGTGTGGTTTGTGTGTGTGTGTGTGTGTGTGTGTGTGTGTGTGTGTGTGTGTGTGTGTGTGTGTGTGGGAGTGCATGTGTGTGCCTGTGTGTGTTTGTGCATGTGTGTGTGCGTGAGTGTCTGTGTGGTTGTGTGTGTGTACGTACATACCTATGTCTGTGTGCACATGATGCAGACAGGACATATAGCAGTAAATCTGCTGTACTGGTATTTAGTGAGACAAAATCTGCTATTCGAAAGAAACAAACATAAAATCATAGGAAATGGCTGGATCATGAATGATTTTCCTGATTCAGCTCATTTATAACCATCCCTGAAGGCCTTGTAGTGTGCCCATGGCAGACTTCCACTGACTAGGGTTGGAATATGCTGGAGAACAAGCAGGAGGCAGGGACCCACGAGAGGTTTCTGTCTGAGGAGGTAACTCAGCAGTGAGATATGCATGCCTAATATTATCATGCAAACATAAACCTTAGAAGAGACAGGGTGCCATACTGTGGTAAATAAATGAGGCTTTGCCTAGTGGGCAAAAGATTCACATTTAAAAGTGATGCCAATGCAACAACCACATGTTTCTTTGTGCACAACAGACTAAAGGAAAACACAGAGGTTATTTTTTTTTTTACATGCAGTGACATTTCTAGATAAGGATAATAGAGCTGCATATGCTGTATAATACAAAGTCCCTAGAAAATGTATGCAAGGATGCTAGGCTGGCTGTGTGTTGACGCCCAACTGAATAAGCACCAGTCTTCACCGTGATGCCAGCTAATATGATGGGAATTCCCCCTTTTTGCAAAAGAATATACCATGCAGAAGTATGAGATGAGAACTCTGTTTGTAACTATGCGTGCAGCAGTACCATTCATCTAATATGGTGGCACTTCCCCATTCATCAGCTGGAAGCTACAGGATGTCATATCATCCACAAGTATCATAAATGATCTATATGTCTGTAGCAAAGTCTGCATCCAATCTCTGTCTGCAGCCATGTCTGTACTCCATCTCCGTCTGCAGCCATGTCTGCATCCAATCTCTGTCTGCAGCCATGTCTGTACTCCATCTACGTCTGCAGCCATGTCTGCACTCCATCTCCGTCTGCAGCCATGTCTGCATCCGATCTCTGCCTGTATTCTTGTCTGTGACCCATCTCTGTTTGTATGCTGTACCCAATCTCTGTCTGAAAGCATGCCCGCACCCATTTCTGCCTATAATCATTTCTGCATGATGTCAACTCTGTCAGTAACCACACTTATACCCAAACTTTGTAACCATGCATGTACCTCATCAGTGTCTGTAATTATGCCTGCACCCCATCTCTATCTGAACTCATGCCTGCACCCAGTCCCTGCCTGTAACATGCCTTCACCCCATCTCTGCCTGTAACCATGTCTGCACCCCATCTCTGTCTATAGCCATGCCTGCACCCTATCTCTGTCTGTAAGTATACCTTCACCCCATGTTTGCCTGTAACCATATATGTACCAGTGCTGTGCAATTTAACCAAGAGTATTAAAAAAAAACCCATTACATTATGTTTATTTCTTAATTGATTCATCTCTTGTCATGTATTATCATCTGCTCTAACAGAATGACGAGTTTCATATGTCATGGTAATTATTCATTACATGCACCACACATGTCATTTGTGGTAGCATTACTAACCTTATTCCAAACATTATGCTCCAAAAAGATGACATAGCAACACATACGCATGTATGTAGGAAATATATACAGAATTACATTTTTCCCAGACTTATTAGCTTTAAGCCAAAATGAAAGGTGCCAGAGGGTCTCTAAATGCAATTAAAATATCTAGACTCAATTTCAGTCATAGTTTCTACTATTAGGTATAGGTCAGTACAGATGGGAGCCTAGAATAAGGCTATGTGGTCTGTTCCTTTTGATGTAATGCTTTCTACAAAACAAATGCTTTGGGGTTTCTTTCCTTCTTTTTTAAAATTCCAAAATATAGAATTTTGGTCCATAATTCACAAAAATGTTTTCAGTGTTTAGCAGCGATACAGTGTTAATTAGCAATTCACATATTATTAATTTGCTACATAGAAGATCTTTGTGTACACTTTATCTAAGGTTTCAAGTCAAAATTGACAGTTTAAATCAGGTTATATAAAGTAAGCATAGAAAATTATAGAAGCAGGCAGACAGTAGTATATAAATGCCGGGTCTATATTATAACAGCAAATGCTTAAAATAGCGAACGCTGTATAATTGACACTAGAATATCAAAACGGCAAAATGCCGAGCACACGGAACAGCAAAAAAATCGCTGCTCCGTAAAAAAAAACAAAAAAAAAACCCAAACACAAAATAAAGTGGGGGGGCTTTGCCCCCCACCCCCCTAATTAAATATACCAACTCTGAGATAGCACCACAGTAGAGGAAATGGTAAAGTCCCAAAAACAGCCCAGTGATTTTTTTCCCCTGGGGGAAAAAAAAATCGCTGTTCCATGCGTTCGGGATTTCGCTGTTTTGATTACAAAGGTTCGATTAAACAGCATTCGCTATTTTAAGCATTCGCTGGTTTAATAGGGAGCAATAAATGCCATGGTCTTGTTTAGTAATCTAGGCAGAAGCACTACCAAAATGTTGCAGAGCTGTCAATCGATCGACATGTAGTTGTTTCCCACATACGTATAGATTACTACATTTTAAAACATAGGCACTCTGAAAAAAAAAGCAATAAATAAATGCCATATGCGGGAGGGTGTAGTATGAGGAAGAGGTAAAATAAGGATTGCCGAATCACAGGTGAATCAGTTTGAGGAAACGGAGCAATGTGAGAAAATGGATCTGTCACAGGAGGTACTTTTGGTAAAAGTGAGGAGTTCATTATACGTCATCTTTGTTAGATCAAAGTTGATCATAATAATTTTCTTTAAATTGTTAGTAAGCAGAGAGATAAATAACATGATGATATCCCCAGAAAGATAAAACAGCGTCTGAAAAATAAATGAAATGTTTCCTACCACCCTACTTACCAAATCTATGTCACTCATTTTACTTACAGGGCCTAGTCTGTTATAAATCTGCTGAGCAAGACTCTTGTTTTATCCGAAAGATGGAGCAGCGTGATGTCGAGAATGTGCAAACCATCGTAAATATGTCAGAGAACAGGGTAAGCAGGTATAAGACCTTTTATAATGAGTGCTTATACATTAAAAAGAAAACCATCCCCAGTGTCATAACATAATTAACCAAGGTCTTACAATCCACTTTACATTGTGACCCATGATAATACTGGCTTCGTAGTGGCATTGTTGCAGTCAATTAGTAATGGGAAAGCAGCCAAATTCTTTTTCACTGCTGTGTAATCTGTGTGCTGCATAACTGAGCTGCCAAGACACTGTGAGGCTCTCTTGTCTTTTGGAGTGGGATTCTATTACTTGCTAATAATATTTCTTGGAAGATGAAACAAAGGTATTTTGTTTTCAAATTTTCAATGAAGCACATCCGGGTAATGAAGTGTAACTACCCTCTGAGTGGAACTTTAATGGATTTAACAGAGTGGGACTTGTAGATTTGGTTTCAGTCAGACAGAGGTCTATTTTTGCTGTGTTCAGCTACGGCAAAGAGAGTTCTCTCATTGCCCTTGTCAGGGATTTTAGTTAGCAATGTAGGAGAATGTGAAATATTTATTTATTCTAACAAATGGAGCCATTGGCAATTCACTTGTACAGAGACTGATACAATAAAGCATGGGCAACATTATAGAAAAGGTGATATTCCTGTCAAGGGAGTTTGGAAAAATAACTTTCTTGTTACATTTATTTTATTTACCAGATAGTCTAAAATTAAATCCATTTGAGACATTTTAAGTATAATGAAAAATCTATACTGAAAAGAGCACAAGAATTATCAAAGATCTGAATTACAGATGTAAAATGAAAAACAAATTGTGATTTTTTTTCTGCATTCTAAATGGAAATGTTAATTGAGACACAAAATGGCTTATGATAATTTTTTATGACCTATGTACGATCTGTAGCATAGTATTTAATTTGTGTAATAGAGGATTAAAGAAAAGTCAGTAATGTATGCAAAATAATACATCTTAAAGTAACAAAACATTAATAACAGTAGGACTTTTTTGGCGTTAGAAACACACCCGATATACTACAGACACCAAATGTGCCGTATGTTTATATATTTTACTACTTATGAAGTTATTTCAATTTAATTCCATATCACTGGGACAAAGCAAAGAGTCAAGACCTGTAAAAACAATGCAAAATTAAGCCATTTAAAATACCAATCCTACAACATTTTGTTGGTCTATATTTTTCAGTACCAGTAATAACTACCCAGCGCTGTTCTGCTTTCCCTAGCCTTTTACAGTATATTTGGGGCTGGTGGGACCTCTCTGTAAACTATATTTTTGGCTACTATGGATTTCCTTGAAGGTGTGCTGTTATTGTAGTTTGATATATAATATGAACTGGGACAGTTTTACTATTTCAGAAAAAAAAGAGAAATAAAGCCTTGCTTGCAGTAACCTATACCATAGTATGATTTCTCAAAAACAGTATGCCAAACTGATTAGAACATTTCCGCTATGATGAATGCAGCCATGTCTACAGAATCGTAGGCTTACCTTTGAGGTGAACCATGAAACCGTTCTTTTCATTCCAACTCTCTGTCTGGGACACGTTTCTTTAAAACAGGAAACAGATCACCACTTCTTTTAAAATCAGTGTTTTTCAGTCTTCTTGCTGTAGCATCAAACTTTAAAATGGAGAAAAAAGTAGCGGTATATTTTTCTAGCATATTTTTATATAACTTATGCTATGCTATAACATTGTACCTGTCTGAAATGATGTAAATTGTGCCTCTTATTACAGGTTGATCAACTGTTAATAGAGAGAAACAAAACAAAATACTATCATGAGTTTCTTGGAATTCTTGGAAGAAATCCTGTTGATCCCAATACCGTGGGTGAGCGTATCCAAAGATTATGCCATCAAAACCCAATCTTTTGGGTCAGGAAAAGAGATGGTAAACTTTATTATATACTTTTAAAACATGACTATTTTATTTACCTCTATATGGTGCTAAAGTACATTTATATAGGGAAACATGGTGCTGTTTTTAAAAAAGCATGAACAAGTAAATAGTAAAAACTTTCTTTATGTACTCAGAGTGTTGTTGTTGTTTGTCTTTCGGCTTTTCCCAGTAAGGGGTCGCCACAGCAGAACTCCGGTCCGCTAATGATTGGCAGTAGAATTTTACAAAATGCCGAGGTGCCAGCTCGACGCTCAACCTTCAACGAATACATCAGAAACTTTGGCTACCACTGCAGTAACCTGCATCAGATAAAAAGAAAGAAAAAATAAATTAATGCATTTCTTTACAATGCTCCATAGTAACCTTTTTTGAAGCCTCTCTTAAAATATCACATAAGGAGGTGAATTTCCATATATCTGTGTCCAAAGAATTTTGGGACATTGGAGCAACAGGTTGATAAAGGGTGGTTCTTTTTAAGTCTTTCCTCCAGGGCTTCAATTTAGCCCTTTCAGGGATGCCCAGACCCAACAACCAATTGGCCAGACAAGACAAAAGACATATTTTTAATGAGACACACCTCTTGGATGGCAGCCTTTATGGACCACACAACAAAGAATGTTATAAAGATCGGAAAACCTCTAGAAACAGAATCGCTTTAAACAGTAATCTACAGATATTCTCACAAGTCAACAGCTTCAGTGAAATAATTTAAACTGACATTACATTTTGCAGGTGCACCTCAGTTTCACAATGACAATCAAAATATGTTCTGTATGAGTGGATGCATCCTAATGCAATCTGGACCCCTCTGCCTCTGTAGCTTTGTTCATCACCAGCCGGCACCATCATCTGATTGCTGGTGCTCCAGAAACTGAGCTGTATATTACCTGGCAATCCCTACTGTGCACTCCAGCTTGAGTTTTTACACTTGGGAGAAAGTGGCCTTTGTAGCCATCAGTGCCATGAGATGGCTTAAGGAATTTATTTATTTGTTTATTTATTTGCAATTTGTTAACCGGAGAAGTCCACTAGGCCATATTGAGCCCATTTTCAGTGCAGGCCCGGGGAGAAAAGCTCCACAGTAATACTAAGATTACAAATTATAGAAATAGTATAATCTTAAGAAGAGTTATACAATTACAATAGTAAGTCATAATCACAATGTAACATGTACAGAAATTAATATCATACATAGACATTTTTCAGATCAAGTTTTAAAAATAAAAAAATTAGCAAATGGTAAACAGTGTCATTATTTTCATAAACAAAAAAGAGAAGTTTCATGGGGGGGGGGGAGTTAGCAGAGGATTAGGAGCAAGAGCATTTCCAGGTAGTGGAGAGGTAAGAGTGTACAGAAGATTTAAAATTGACAGGTTTGTGGATAGTTCTGAGGGATAATGGGAGAGCATTCCACTTTTTCGCTAGGGAGAAAGAGAAGATAAGTTGCCCAGGGGGATGTTTGGGCTTGCACACCAGGAATAAATTCTTGTTCTTGGATCTTAGGGGCCTATTGAGAGTGTAGAAGGTAAAGATGGAATGAAGGGATGGGCAGTCTGAGGGCTTAAAGATGAGTTTGTGAGTGGTAGTAAGTTGTAAGTAGGCGAGGTAGCTTGGTACTTCCAGCCAATTTAGTGAGTGAAGTGTCTTACAGTGGTGGGAGGAGTATTAGGAATTTGTTGCAAATTTGCATATCTTGTTGTAGCAGGCTTCCAGTTTAGCTTTTAGGGAGGCTAGGAGGATGGCAAGTAGAGGTGAACCATACATGAGAGTGGGGAGAAGGTAGGTGGATGCGAGGGTTTTCTAGAGGAGGGGGTTAGGTATTGATTGTGTCTGTAAAGCAATCTGAGTTTTTGATGTTTTTTTTTATATTTTGTTGTACATGGATATCAATTTTTAGTTGTTCATCAATGACTACTATGAGGAGTTTTGTGTGGGGGACAATTTCAATTTGGCTATAAATTTTGATAGTTTTTTTGTGTGATGAGGTAGATTTTGCTGGAGTAGAAATCAAGATTTTAGTTTTGTTTGGGATGACAGCTAAATGGTTGCTTAACATCCAGGTTTCTGTGGTGGAGAAAATGTTTTTGTTTGAGTAATAGATCGGAAATTGAGTCGGCTGAGCAGACTACTGTTGAATCGTCCACATACTGAATTACATCGCCATTGGCGATAGAAGTGTGGATGTTATTGATAATGATGATTAATAATAGGGGCCAAGTATTGAGCCTTGTGGAAATCCAGTAGGGGTATTGAGGTAGGATGAGAAGGAGTTTTCCCATTTGACTGCTTGTTGCCTGTCTGAAAGATAGCTAGAGAACCAGTTTATGGTGGTGGGAGAGAGATAGAAGTGGGAGAGTTGTGATAGTAGTAGAGGGTGGGAGACGGTGTCGAAGGCATTTGAGAGCTCTAAGAGTATGGTTGCAGCAGTTTTTCCTGAGAATGGGCCTTGTTCACTGTGTCAAAGAATTATATAAGGGCAGTAGTGGTCCTGTGACCTGGTCGAAAGCCATATTGAGATGGAGATAACAGGTGGTTATGGGTAAAAAGGGGCATGGTCTGAGTGTGGATACATTTTTCTAGTATCTTAGAGATTGGAAGAGGATGGCAAAAGGGCGGAAACTGGATATATCATGGTTTTTGCCACCATTTGAAGGAGAATGTTATGCTTTTCCACAATATGGGTACACAAGATTCCTGAATAGATCTATTAATCTAGATAATGATGGGGTATGTGATGGCTTCAGCAGCAACCTTTAGGAAAGTGAGTGGTAGGTTATCAGGAGCATTAGAGCAGGGTTAGAACAGGGTTTGAGCTTTAAGAGTAGTCTTTTTATAGTTGAGGTGGAGATGAGTTGTAGTCCAAAGTTGGGGGAGGGAAGGGGTGGGGGTTAGTTGAGGGAGGGGAGTGTTGGCAAGTTTGGGAATTAGTGTGCCAAGGGAGCAAAAAAGGCTTATGCAGCATCACCAGAAGCTCAGAAGGTCAGATAAGGTATATAGCTAAGCCTGGAGGGCACAGAAAACAGCACCAGCCCCATTTTTGCTATTTCTGCCTGATCCCAGAGACAGAGAGGTTAATGCAGGGTTTCCCTATGCTGTCTATCCCCCATTTTGAATCAGACATGGCTAATGCAGGGTTTCCTTACATTGTGTATTCCCCCATTTAGAATCATATACAGCTAATGCAGGGTTTCACTGCACTGTCTATTCCCCCACTTAGAGTCGGACACAGCTAACACTCCTTGCCACAGCACGACAATACTGTAAGTATAACTTATTTCCCTGCACTTCACCCTTCATCCAAGAAAAAGAGATGGTGTACATCTTCCATCCTTCCCATTCCAATTAGCACTTCAGCAGCTTGGGCTCATTGCTGAATGCAGGATGCTGCTATCAGTTTAGGGATGCAGTAACAGGCTGGCTTCTTTATGTGCAATTACTATGCATTTGTTGGCATCACAGTTGCTTCAAATGTATAAGCTCAGTCAAAACAGTTTGATTGTATCTATGCTCAAATAATAAGAGCTTCAATCATATTTCTCTGAAGCTCTCAGTATATTCATTTGTGCAAGGTATGGAAATAGCTTTTGTTTTGTAATAGTTAACTCAGAATTTTGAACTGTAGATATATTTTTGCAACGGCAAGTTTCCCTGTAGCCTCGTGTGTTTCTATACTTAGCTATTAATTTGTCTAAGACTGACATTTTAGAGGAGAAAAATGCATTTTTTGTTCATATTTGAGTTTCAGTCTTTCTCTGAGAGTGAAATATTTATGTTTGAACATTTGGAGTTGCAGTGCTGGGACTGGGGGGGGGGGGGTCCTCACTGCAAGAACATGATTTCAAAGTCTGTTTACTTTCTTGGTTTCTATTACTGAAGGAGTTTAGTAATTTTTCATCATTTTACTTTTTTTCTGTTTCAAGTATTCTTTCACAAAAAGTGTACATCGATTTAATTGAGTTCAGGGTTATATGCTTGTGCATTTGTGTTTTGGGCAATTTTGAATTCGTACAAAGTGTAATCCTTTTAAAAAGTACAATTTTTTTTTCATTTTACCATTAAAAAAAGCAGTTCGTTTTGAGTTGAATATGCTTATTCATTGTTCGTTTCAGCTAATATTTTTAATAAATAGATGACTATATTTTATGATAGGAATAATTAAAGTCAGCCCAAATATCATTAAAAATCAGAAAATGTCTAGACTATAGTGTTTTTTATTGCACAATTGGATGACAGATTTCCTGAATGGGGTCATTGTGGCTTGTAGTATTGCACTCGCCCTGAGGTGCAGTGACTTTTGAGTAAATTATAAGTCTGTGAGGCACCCAAACAAAAGTTCTCTGTATAGGAGGAATAGCTTGGTGCTGCCAGAAGAACTAGATTTTTGTGAATTACATAATATCCTGTCAAGCATTTTGTCTCATTTAGGATGACATTTGAATATCTGGATTGTAGAATGCTGCCATAGGGTAAAACATTCTAGAGAGCTGACATGGAACATTTTGCATAAACGATACATGGACTGACAAAGAACGCTTCCAATAAAAAGTGATGACAGGATATAGTATAGAGGATCAGAAATAAAATTAATAAGCAGAAATGAATTGCAATGTAAATGAAGAAAAGTAATAGATCAGGAAGGTATATGCCCTAATCTGTGAATCTCCGCTTGGTCATCCATCATATTCACAGAAACATCACTATCCTAAACTAGTTCACTTAAGACTTTTCATACTACATTCATAATCCCAGCCATGCGGGTAAGAATAAAGATAAGCATAGCAGTCAGCCAGGGGTAACCCTCCAACCTTTCCTATTGTTTAGGTTCAGCAGACACTATACTTTTCAGATTGTTGCTGGTCTATGTTCTTCAAGGTGCAAATACATACATTACAGGTAAAGTCCAGCCTTCTGCTTTGGCAGGCAAAAATCAAGCTGTCCTAGTACATACCATTCAATGTCACGGCTACCACATCCTTGAAGAATCAAAGGCCACGACCAATTAAACTGGTACGAAATTAATGCAGCTCTTCTAGGTTAATGGGCTACCTACATGCAGTAAATTCTGAGGCACTGAAGTGAAAAGATAGAAGTATTTAAAAAAGTGTATAAAAACTAGGCACTCTGTATAGGAATAAACAGTTTCTTACTAAAACACCAAGACCACCATTGCATGCATACGTCTCCTTTCAACACTGCTTTATGCCTCACCAATTCTCATTAACCTTAGAAAGCCTCAGCTAGCAAAACTCGACTCCTGCTACAAAAAAAATAGCTAGGTTTCCCATGGACTCTCCTTACAGGTGGTTACACAACTGTGTAGCTCTAAAACAACTTAATTGGTTATAACTCCATAACCTCCTCCTATATAATCAATTTACCTTAGCAGTGGTGGTGCTGTGGTAGCGTCGCCTCATAGTAAGATGTCCTGTTCGATTCTCAGCTAGAGCGTTTTCTGTGTGGAGACATGCGTGAATGGGCATACCTTCGTTGAAGGTTGTGTGTCAGGCTGGCAACTCGGCACGTAAAAATCTATTGCCAATCATTAGCAAACCGGAGTTCTGCTGTGGCAACCCCTAACCGAGAAAAGCTGAAAGACACAACAACATAAAATACTACACCAACCCAAGAGTACTCCTGCACTTCAAAATATATTACAATCTTAAACTTGCAATAGGACACTCCATTCCAGCAACAGATTCCTTCTTTGGGTAATGAAGACCAAAAACACAGCTGGTGACTTCCTTTTCTCTAACTTCATACCAAAAAATATGGAGTACACTTCCCACCCATATTACATCCACCTCTACCAAAGCACAATTCCAAATAATCCTAAAAAACAATCTAACCAACACTTGGTTCTGTAGCTGTACCAATCCAGGAGAGTTCGTATTCACATATCTTAGCCCTCCTCTCAACTCCAATAACTCTATCACTATCTAACAAGTATTCAGTCTATAACACTGGTGAATAGTTAAACATAAGCTGTGACAAAGGGAGATACTGCCAGCACAGCTATCTGGAATTTTGTAAATAATTATATGTCATTTGTGAATATCAACATGATCTATATAAGATGATTGTGTTAGAAATGCATTAGAACTGTATGTCATGTGTATATCAAACTGGTCTGTATAGACATGTGTGTTAAAAAAGGTGCTCTGTAAAGTACTGAGCTTAAAGATATATCCACTGTGTGCCCTACTGGAGGAGAACAGAAGTGTACATACACTATTGTAACTGTTTAAAAGTATATATTTTAACAGTGGAAGCTGGGATACAGGAGGTTAACCTCAGTCTAGTAAATTTCAGAAAAAATAGCTGAAATTAAATTACTTTATGGTAGCTAGAGACAGAATGTCTATACTAGGGAGCTCTCGGTATTGTCTTTAAGGTGAACTAATTACTAGTTTTGAAAACAGGAAGGAAGGTAATTGTTTTATGACTTCCAGCATCTGCAAAAGATCTGAGGTCTATCCCCCAGATTCTACAAGCCCTGCATGGCATGCAGGACTAGTGCAGGAGCTCCAGCAGGCAATATGTCTACCATGCAATCCAGTAATAACCTGTAAGGGCGTGCACGAGCGCTCCTGCACTAGTCCTGCACGGACTCAGCCCCTGTATGCAAATTACCCCATTTGCAGGAGAAATCCATGCAAATGAGGTGAATTTGCGATCCAAAAAGCTGGAAACCAGACGTGCAGGATTAGTGTAATCTGCAGAAATGTACTCTGCTAGTAACGGAGTACACTTATGCAAATTACAAAACGGAGCCATGACAGCTCCAAATAAAGGGTACATATCATGTAGTAAGCATGCCAATGGCCAACTATAAGGCCACTGGCATGGAAAACACTTGTAAAAATAAAAAAATCAACTTTTATTTTTTTTAGCTGATCTCGGCTGTTTAAGCGTAGGGTAGTGGCGCGCAAACGGGATTGGTGGAAAATAAGAAAAAAAACATAAAATAAGCATTCTAATCAGAATCACTGTTTTGCCATTATACTCAATAGCAGGCAGAAGACAACATGGCCAGTGAATACTGGTTGCTAAGGGGGGAGGCTCAGTGTGGGACATGTAACTATGCATTAGCAGGCAATCCTATGCAAATGAGGGGAATGATACTGAATCCCAGATTTCCCCTGCAAGCTAGTCAGCACCCAACAGTGTAAGAGCAGGAATAGCTTGGTGCAAGCCTAGGAGTTAGCTGAGATCATAAGGGGGGGGGGGTGTCAGGCATACTGTAAGTGGACTGGAGTGCTGTGGCTTGCGCTTGCTCCTAGCTTAGCAGAGCTAAGCAAGGGTGTGGGTCTGAGGCTGCCTAGCACTCTTTACATTGCCTAAGCGAGTGTGTGCACTGGGCACCAGGTTTTAAATGAAAAAAAAGTAAACCAGGAAATAGCAGCTCTGTGCACATTTGAGCACTCTCTTTGCACAGCACGCCCCCGACCTTAAACAGGAAGGCATTGGGAAGGGAAAACAGCAGTAGGAAGGTAATCTAGGAGAATTAGCATAGCTGGCAGGTGAATTGTATCAGAATCAGCCAATTACATAGGCAGCAGACCAGCCCAGCCCAGCCAAGAACACTACTATAAAATATGCAAACATCTTTCCCTCTGTTTTTTCCCCATACTCTACACCACCGGTGTGTACAAGCAGGGAAATTTTAACAAACAAAACAACATAATGATAAGGGCTGCAATAGCTATCATACAACAACATGTGGAAGAGGCTGAGGGTGGTGAGGATGTGAATGCTGTCGACCAACCCACAGTGAGGAGATGGAGATGTGTACAGACCCAGGGTAACCTACCAGGGGTTACATGAGCTGGAGATAGTGGAGTGCTATAGAGTGGACAGAGACCTCTTACAACAAATTGTTGAGCTGTGCCGGCCACCCCTGACACACAGAACTAACAGAGGGGAACCCATCCCAGTGGATACCAAGGTATGTGTAGGCCTAAGAATACTAGCTACAGGTACCTTCCAAAGACCAGCTGGGGATATGATGGGGATCTCACAGGTATCAGCATCCAGGGTATTCCACCAGTTCCTGGATGCCATGTCAGCACACGCTCGTGAGCACGTATATTTCCCCAACACCTTTGAGGCGTTGGCCAGCAATATGCAACGTTCCACCAAATAGCAGAATACCCTGAGGTAGTGGGCACTATAGATTGCATGCACATATGCATCAAAGCACCACCCGGTGAGTGGCTAGGGTCTACATCAACCACAAGGGCTTCCCCTCCATCAACAGCCAGGTCGTGTGTGATGCCCAGGGCATAATAATAAATGTGTGTGCTGGATGCCCTGTAAGCTATCATGATTCCCACATCTGGCATCTGACGCAGCTGTACCAGAGGTTTGCTAATGGGGACATCCCTTACGGTCACCTAGTGGGGTATGCTTGTTACGCACTGGAGCCGTGGATGATCACACCCATCAAAAATGCACACACTCCCGAACAAGAACTCCAAATGCGGCACATGCACAGACCAGAATTATAATAGAGCGTGTGTTTGGGATGCTTAAGTCACAGTTCCGGTGCCTGGACACATCTGGTGGAGCCTTGCAGTACTTACCAGCTACATGTACCCAAATTGTCATCGTATGTGCCATGCTACACAATATGATCCTGTGAAAACAGCTGCAGCAGGAACAGCACGGGGCAGGGCCACACAGCCGCCGCCATTGCCAAGGCCTGCACAGGCACAGAGTGACTCAGAGGAAGAACAACCTCAGCCTGCCCCAGTAGGCAGAAAGAGGCATGCACAGTATGCCCTGGCCTTGGTAAAGAGGCAATGCATAGCACATACACTGACACAGGAGTGACCCAGGGAATGACACCTCTCTCTGACTCGCACATTCAGTAAAAGGGATGCCAAACATGACACTACCTGTGCTCAACCATGTGTAAGGAGTGTACTATGTGCATCCAGCATAGGAAACCCTGCAGCACCACCCTCAATACTGGCACACCCACAAGGTAAGTCACTCAACCTACCAATTGCCGAATGGAGTAGTCTGTGTTGTTACCTGTATCTATGGTATGGATGTGATCATGCAAGGGAATTGGGTGACTGAATAGTATGCCAGCAGATAGTAGACTCCTATAGTGGCACCATGAGATCTGTAACAAATACTGGTATCACCATAGAAGTCAGTACTACACAGGGCGACAAAAGCCACTGCAGGAAATGTGCTGGGCCACATGTGTGTCCATATGACTCACACATGCCAGTCAGGGAGATACACATACCCAACAACAGTCTCAGCCAGCAGGACATGTGTAGACAAACACAAACAAAGGCTATGCTAAGACCTCTGAATGATACCTAAGGGTAACCTCCGCCCCCAGGCCTACACAGACAGAATACATCAGGTCAGGCAGTGGGATGTTAGCTCTGTAGGGCAGGAAGTCAGAAACTAATATGTAGGTCAATCAAACCTAAGACCTGTAGTACACTGATATGCCTCTAGTCAGTATGATAGGTAAGAATACAGAATGAAATGGAGTACCTGACATACCAGTACAGTCATAGCAAATGTGTACAAGTGTCAGGTGTGCCTCCCAATCCTGTGAAGAAATGTAGAAACAGTCAGGTGTGCCCCCCCAATCCTGTGTATAAATGTAGAAACAGTCAGGTGTGCCCCCCATCCTATGTAGAAATGTAGTAACAGTCAGGTGTGCCCCCCCAATCCTGTGTAGAAATGTAGAAACAGTCAGGTGTGCCCCCATCCTATGTAGAAATGTAGTAACAGTCAGGTGTGCCCCCCCCCAATCCTGTGTAGGAATGTAGAAATAGTCAGGTGTGCCCCCCAATTCGGTGTTGAAATGTAGAAACAGTCAGGTGTGCCCCCCCAATCCTATGTAGAAATGTAGTAACAGGTGTGCCCCCCACTTCAATGTAGACATGTAGAAACAGTCAGGTGTGCCCCTTCCCCCAATCCAGCGTAAAAATGTAACAGTCAGGTGTGCCCCCTCCCAACCTCTGTGTAAAAATTTAGAAACAGGTGTGCCCCCTCCCCAATCCTTTGTAGAAATGTAGAAACAGTCATGTGTGCTCCCCCCAACCCTACTTAGAAATGTAGTAACAGTCAGGTGTGCCCACCCCAAACCTATTTAGAAATGTAGTAATGGTCTGGTGTGCCCCCCCCAATCCGATGTACACATGTCATAACAGTCAGGTGTGCCACCCCCACAACCCTATGTAGAAATGTAGTAACATGCATCTCTAGGTATAATACCAGTGGAGCACAGATGCCCAGTGGTGGCCAAGGTAGCAGGAAAGATTGTAGCAGTTGCACAATATGCAGGTATGTGTTTGTTAAGTTGGTGTATGTTTCATATTGTGTGAGAGTGGTCAGTATGTATGCATGTTGAGGTATGACCTGGTGGCCATTGCCCTCTACTTCTGATGACAGGGCCAAGTCCTCACAACTGCAGTGCCTAAGACAATTCCCACCAGTGTAACCAATGCTAAATGTATGGTGGTAATATGTGCCACCATCTGAAAGATTGACATGGCATGGCTGTTGGGCTAGATATACAAGAAGGTATTGGCATGAACCCCTAGCACACCTACCCTGTCACCCCAGGGGAATATACTGTATGGCGGTCTGAGACTGTTGGACTGACAGAATGTAACGGCCTGCCACATCTGGCCTGCATCAACACCAAATGGCCCCCAGGCCTCTGCTAAAGGCCTGTGTCTCACATGTACTGCCAATGCATGTTATGCCATGGACACCCAAATAACATAACACACTCCACATAAGCCATATGCAAGGCTATGTGGACAAACCACAGTAACATGTCCACCATGTCCCACTGCATGAACTATGGACAAACACCAACACACAGCTGTGATGGGGTGATAACCTTAGGGAAAGTATCAGAGAATGTATGCATAATGTATGGAAGAGGCTAGAATAACAGGGGGTGGGAGCATGGGCAGCATGGAATGCGCAAGGTCCATCCCAAAGCTGTGTGCACACACTATCCCTGGCTGCAAACACATGAATGGGTGGCTACATAATTGCCCATACACCACAATAGGGGTAATGTTCTGACTCATGGCCCCTGCCTCTGGGTAACCTGTGCAAATCTGTAGAGCTATGAGGTGGTGCCACAGCAAGATAAGGCCATACTGTCATGTCAATGGATGTACAAATATTGGATCCTCTGCCAGTACTGTACCAAGGTGGTGAACCGGATACACAGACTCAGCAGCAAGTGTCTGCAGCTCCCCCTCCAGAATGGCATAACTTACCATGAATATGTAGGCATCTGCCCACAATACTGGACACAGCTGAAGTCACCCTTCTCCCCCAAGACATCACTGTGAGCAAGAATGTCCACCTGACAGTACATGAGGACAGAAAACATCACAGTGTATAACAGTACACATGTCTGAATATCTCTGCTAACAGCAGTACCATGTAGCTGAAACAGCACAGACACAATCACCTACAGTAAACACTATTGCCTGCACAGTTTGTTCCCATATTGCCAAATGAACAACGAATACCCTGCAGAAAGAGTTTGCTACCTGTAGGTATACAACACAAAGGTCTGCACTGGAGTACAAACTACCTGGAATTGATCCACATATTCAGTACAGAAGGGCATACTGGGCATGCTCACACACACAGAGAAATGAAGGCAATGTCAGACAACAACATACTGAAAGGTCATACTGGGCATGCTCACACACTTAAACAAAAGAAGCCCATGTCTGCAAACAACAGTGGACCATACATATCAGACAGTTGCAGATGTTAGTGCATAAACTCCTCAGTATGCACCAGTCATGCTTTGCACACACAGTTGATAGGAATACAGACATATATCCAAGGACAACACACTATACTAAGCCAAAAGTAAACGTACATAGATGTGTGGAAGAGAGTGACTGTGATAAGGAGCCATCCATCATGAGGCATGTCCCACTCAGCACACAGCCAAATGAGGTGTAAATGTCACTCACTGTAGACAATAGCCACCAGTATCTGTTAGCATTACAGACTATGTGTTGCAGGTGCTAGCTGTGCAACAGACTGTACAAGGAAGTAGTCATCTAGCAGCTGTATACACGTACCTGTGGAGAATATCCCTGCGTGTGCCCGCATGTGGTGTGTCAACCTCTAGATTAATGGGTTAAGGCCCATGCACACACACTGCCCACCCCATAGTCCTACTATGGCAAGCCTGCTGAGGTCATCCACTTTGAAATACACCTTTGGGAAAGGTGTAGCCCAGTAATCTATATGGCGCATCCTATAACTGTGTACTGCTGTGGTGTGATAAACTAGTTAGGTAGGAGTTCTAATCAGGCTAGTCACACTCACTACAATTCAAATGCCTTACTTTGACAAGGCTGCTGATGTCATTCACTGTGAAATACACCTTCAGGAAAGGTGTAGGCCAGTAATCACTGTGGCATGTTCTATAACTGTGTACTGCTGTAGTGTGATAAACTAGTTAGGTAGGAGTTCTAATCCCAGACATGGCAAGTGTGTGTGTGTGTGTGTGTGTGTGTGTGTGTGTGTGTGTGTGTGTGTGTGTGTGTGTGTGTGTGTGTGTGTGTGTGTGTGTGTGTGTGTGTGTGTGTGTGTGTGTGTGTGTGTGTGTGTGTGTGTGTGTGTGTGTGTGTGTGTCCATCCCTGTCTGTGTAGGGAGCAATGCATTTTAGGCTAGTCACACACACTACAATTCAAATGCCCTACTTTGGCAAGGCTGCTGATGTCATTCACTGTGAAATACACCTTTGGGAAAGGTGTAGGCCAGTAGTTTCCATGGTGTGTCCTATAACTATGTACTGCTATAGTCTGATAAACGAGTTAGGTAGGATTTCTAATCCCAGACATGGCAACTGTGTGTGTGTGTGTGTGTGTGTGTGTGTGTGTGTGTGTGTGTGTGTGTGTGTGTGTGTGTGTGTAGGGAGCAATGCATTTTAGGCTAGTCATACTCACTACAATTCAAATGCCCTACTTTGGCAAGGCTGCTGATGGCATTCACTGTGAAATATACCTTTGGGAAAGGTATACCCCAGTAATCTCCATGCTGCATCCTATAACTGTGTACTGCTGTAGTGTGATAAACTAGTTAGGTAGGAGTTCTAATCTCAGACATGACAAATTATGTGTATGTGTGTGTGTGTGTGTGTGTGTGTGTGTGTGTGTGTGTGTGTGTGTCCCTCTCAATGTAGGGAGCAATGCATTTTAGGCTAGTCATACTCACTACAATTCAAATGCCCTACTTTGGCAAGGCTGCTGATGTCATTCACTGTGAAATACACCTTTGGGGAAGGAATACTCCAGTAATCCCTGTGGTGTGCCTATAACAGCGCAATGCTGTAGTCTGATATAGAACTTTGGTAGGGGTTCTATTCCCACACCATGGCAGGTGTGGATGTTTGTGTGTGTGTTTCTATGTCTGTGTAGGGAGCAATGTTTTTTAGGCTAGTCACACTCACTAAAATTCAAATGCCCTACTTTGGCAAGCCTGCTGATGTCATTCACTCTGAAATACACCTTTAGGGAAGGAGTACTCCAGTAATCCCCTTAGCGCGTCCTATAACAGTGTAATGCTGTAGTGTGATATAGAACTCTGGTAGGGGGTTTGTTCCCACACATGGCAAGTGTGGATGTTTGTGTGTGTGTGTATTTCTATGTCTGTGTAGGGAGCAATGCTTTTTAGACTAGTCACACTCACTACAATTCAAATGCCCTACTTTGGCAAGCCTGCTGTCATTCACTGTGAAATGCACCTTTGGGGAAGGAGTACTCCAGTAATCTCCGTGGCGCATCCTATAACAGCGTGATGCTATAGTGTGATATAGAACTCTGGTAGGGGTTCTATTCCCACACATGGCTAGTGTGGATGTATGTGCGTTTCTATGTCTGTGTAGAAAGTAATGCCTTTTTAGGCTAGTCACACTCACAACATTTCAAATGCCCTACTTTAGCAAGCCTGCTGATGTTATTCACTGTGAAATACACCTTTGGTGAAGGAGTACTCCAGTAATCTTCGTGGCGCATCCTATAACTGTGTAGTGCTGTAGTGTAATAAACTAGTTAGGTAGGAGTTCTAATCCCAGACATGGCAAGTATGTGTGTGTGTGTGTGTGTGTGTGTGTGTGTGTGTGTGTGTGTGTGTGTGTGTGTGTGTGTGTGTGTGTGTGTGTGTGTATTTGTCTGTCATTCGTATCCTGTGTGGAGGTGGCTGTGAGTGTGTAACAACTGGACTCATTGTGGAGCGGGTTTTGCAAATTTCTTATATGGTGGCCCTAGTATATGTCACAATGTCAACCTTATAGGGATAACAGATGTGAAATTGCCAAGAGGCTGGGGTGCAAATCCATACCCCTACATGTGACATCAAGGCCTGCTGAATAAAGTTACCAACACTTGTATTACCCAGAGAACACTCTCAACCCATGTCTCATGCACAAACACACTTGCCTAGGCAACAACCACTATGTTGGTAGTACCCTGCATATTGCCCACTGATAGTAACCATGGTGTGAATGCAGTAGGCTGCAGAGGGCATGGCACCCTGTCCATCAGTCCAATAGGCATGTACATGCAGACAGTGCACCTTCCCTATGTTCCCCACTGGACACCTGCAACACCTATGGTGCCATCAAATGTGAACCACAAAGGACATACCATGCCTTAATGCCCTGTATGGACAGATGCCACTGACACCAGGGAATACCTGTATCAAGCTATCAATGTAGGTGCAGGGTCAAACTGATGTCCATTACCAGTTCCCGCCACACAAGGCCAAGACTGGCACATCTGATGATAATCTGTGTACACAACATGGGCCAGACACCCCAGGTACAGTTACACATGCCACTGTACATGCATGTGGGACATGTGCACATCCCAGACACCATCCATGTCATGGACTAAGAAACACATACATGGCATGCAATGCACAGCAATGGCTACACACAATAGTTACCCAGGTGACTGGATGGTGGATACAATACCCACCTGTGTGGGCCAATCCAGAAACTACACCCCTGAGCCACACTGTAGACCATTATCATGTGGCCTGATGCCAAGGCATACCCATCACCTAGTAAAAAAATAACAAAAAATGGCTCAGGGTACAGAAGGGTGCAGAAAAAGGAGCGGCTTTACAAGATCGACGACGAGGGAATGCCATCAACGATAATGACGGTGTTTTTTTAGAACACAAAAAAATAACAGGCTTTACATTGAAACAACTGCTGCCTATCAACACCCATTCGAGGAGTCTAGCCAGACAAGTGAAGGCTCAGAGACACTGGAGCGTGGAATGAAACTCCCAGTACACCAAACGGAGGCAAATTTAGATCCAGGTTCGATCTTTAATATATCCTGTTATGCTTACTGAAGAACAGATTGAACTTTTGAATAAAGGTCTTTCCTTTATTCCTGCCAGGAAGGCAAATCACGCTGAAATGCTTAAAGATTTGAGATTGTTAGGCAGAAATTTATCACTGAAAGATTTGTTTGTACCTAATGATGGTGTTAATAATGACGAGTTGATTAAATACAAAAGTTCTAGCACCTTCATACCGAGTTTGCATCCTGCCATACAAACTTTTGTAAATATTTGTAAAACTGATTTTAGACATTTATTTGCACAAGGGGCAAAATCTGGTTTCAATAACATGGCCGTGGGTGAAAATAGGGCATTAAATGAGCTTAAATGCATGTATTCAGTGGAAATTAAACAAGCTGATAAGGGAGGGGTATTGTTTTATTAGATAAAGAATTATATTTGAAGCAGATGAACATCTTGTTATAGGACCCCAACACCTATCAGTGCATTTTCACAACTGTTGTTAATGGAGTTATAGAAAGAGTGTCCTTTTTGATATTTGATTTGTTGATGACAGGTCTGATTGACGAGCATTTATTTAGATTTTTTAACACTGAGACTCCACTAGTTCCAGGGATATATGGCCTACCTAAGATGCATAAGGATGAGAAGGTACCACCAATGAGACCCATAGTGTCTGGTGCGGGTTGGTGCACCGAACCACTGTCTGTATATGTGGAAGGCCAGTTACATAAATTGCTTGAAGACTGTCATACGATTCTCAAGGACACTAAGACTTTCCTTGAAAAACTGTAAAATAGAATGACAACAATTGCTAATGATTATATGTTTGTGTCTATGGACATTGAGTCTCTTTTTACATCCATTCCAAATGTGTGGGGCATAGATAACGTGAGATAATTTTTAACTTTGAATAGATGCTTTGATGATAATAAGATTTTACTTATTTGTAGTTTGATAGAGATCATATTAGAGAACAATGTCTTTGTTTTTGAAAATCAGTTTTATCTTCAAAAGAGTGGTGTGGCTATGGGCATGGCATGTGCCAATAATTATGCCAATCTGGCTTTGGAATCATGGGAACTGTTCTCTTTTCTCGGAAAGCAATGAGTTTTTTGGCAACATCTTGTGGATTGTTCATTTCGTTCATGATATTTTTTTGTTGTGGAAAGGTGACAGCTATGAACTAGAAAGGTTCGTTAGTTATATGCATAGTACGACTGACTTCTTGAAAAAGTAGTAAAAAGGTCTGCATATCATTGCTGGAGCCTTCCTGTGTCCTGACAGAGTGCTCTTCAAACTATCTGGAGATATACAGAGCTGAGTATATTTTTCTGGCACTTCAGAGTTGTGTACTGGTAATTGTTGTTTGACTAATTTTATATCATTGCTGGCTGACTTCAGAGTTGTGCACTGTCATTTTTGCTTCACTGTATAGTTTTTCAGATCTCTGCTGAAGGTGTGGTTTGACTAATTTTATACCATTGCTGGCTGACTTCAGAGTTGTGCACTGTTATTTTTGCTTCACTGTATAGTTTTTCAGATCTCTGCTGAAGGTGTTGGTTTTCCCATACCCACCCTCCCTATTCCTGTGGTGTTCTTTAAATTTGGAGGTTTTTGCAGTTGCCCTCCCTCACTGTAGATTTGATCTGGGACACTCCCCCCAGTCCCATCTCTTTACCTCATTCTACCTAATAGACTCCTTCTGCATTGTTTTTAGTCATTTTTAATTTAATTGCATTTTTAAACTGTTTGGTCTAACATTGCTACATACTCAAGTGTGCTAGCTTGCACTGCATTTGAATTGTTTTGACTGCTGTTTTAGCTACTTTTCTGTATATATATAAAAAAAAAATACCTTTCCTGTAACTAGTGTAGTCCAGATTCAGATTTGCTGTATCCAGGACTGTATGTAAGTTTCTGAGCCCCCCCAAGCTTTCTGTGTTGGAGGGAAGCCTTCTAGCTTATCAGTGGGAGTAGTAAGCACTAGGTAACCTATCTACCACATAAGGAGGGGTTCTGGCCCAGAAATTGTAGTTATTGGCCATTTGGTCAGTTTTTCCATCTCTCTCAACTTTCTGATTTAAAAGCCCACATGTGCACTTGTTTCACTCCTTTCCTGTAACTAGTTTAGTCCAGATACAGATTCTTACTTTTAGCACTTGAATTTGCTTATTCATGATCAGCACTTGTTCAGAACTTGTAAGCACTAAATAACCTACTAATTACTACAGCACTCAACCTTCCTCATTACCTAGAGGAAAACAGTTTTGGTTCTTACTTTCCTCACTTGCTTAGAGAAAAACAGCTCTTGTACTCACTTTCCTCACTTATCTAGAGGAAAATATTTTTTTTTTATTCAGGCATGTCCAAGGGTCAGCTCCCAGTGTTCTCTCATGTCTATCTGATGAATCTGGACATCTTGGGGCAATGTAGAAATTGTGTCATGTACACAGACAACCCTCTCCTCCTACCACCCAACACTACAACCTGTGAGAGATGCACTTATCTAGCCAAAATGGAGGTAAAGCTCTCTCCAATCAAGACTGAACTTGACAGTCAAGAGGAGAAGGAAAACACTTGCACCACATCACACTCATCACAGTCTCACTAAATCTACACCACCAAAAAACACACATAGAAACACAAAAACATTCATGGAGGCTCCCAGTAATAATCTGCTCATGCATCAGAGACCTCCAAAGCAGAAATGCAAGCAACCTCCACCCCCCAACACAACGCAAATGACACATAGCCCGCAGACTCAGTGTGCCACTCAGCCACAGCCAATAAGGTAAAACAACGTACCCAACACACTAGTCATAGGCGACTCTATAGTCAGGCACACTGATGTCCCACTCACCAGGCTAAACAAGGAGAAGGTTACTGTCAGCTGCCTGTCGGGTGCCAGGATCCACCACATAACCCACGCACTCAGGTCACTCCACAACAAGTACAAATATGACTCTGTCATTGTCCATGTTGGTGTGAACGACCTGAGATATACCTCCCTGGACTACTGAAAAGAGACATGGAAGAGCTCTCCGATCTTGTAGCCCAGGCAGGTATGACACTAGCCCTGAGTAGCATTCTGCCATCACCCAGAATGATGCCGCAGTACAAGGACAAAATGATTGATTTCAACAATTGGCTAAGCGTCTGGTGCCATTCTAAAGGGATCCAGTATCTGTCTGCCTGGGTTGACATGGTCGACAGACCACGATGCTTTGCCAGAGATGATCTGCACCTGTCACCCCTGGGATTCTGGATACTGGCTAAGGTTCTTGCCGCCCCTATAGTGCCTTTTTTAGGCAAGGTTCAAATGACAAATTCACCACCATAACAGGAACAGGCAAGCAAAAACTGAGGGTGATGCTACTCAATGCTAGAAGTCTAAATCTCAAAATGCACTCACTCAAGGCACTCCTTAAAATGGAGAAAATCGATATCTGTGCAGTGACTGAGACCTGGTTCAAGGCTCCGGAGAGCACCCCTGCACTACCAGGCTATAACTCATACCACACTTTTCGGCCATGTAACCTGGACCAGAACACCAAAGGCGGAGGTATGTCCATATTCATTAAGGATATCCACACCTCCAGGCTAGTTCCTCAGCATAATGCAGCCGAGGTTATCCAAGTGCAACTAACTCTGGGCAAAACTGCAGTCCAAATTGTAGCTTGCTACAGATCACCCACCATGCCCCAGGATTCCCATTCCTCTTTTCTTGATGTACTGGAAAATATTAGGGTTCAACCAAACACCCTAATAATGGGCGATTTCAACTACCCCACCATTAACTGGGAAAACTACTCATGTACCAACTCCTTCGCTCAACTCTTTCTGGAATTCATAAACTCCAATGCCCTGGATCAACTTACAATATCCTAGATCTAGTCATTACCAATATGAGTGACCGGTGTTCCACACCTGAAGTCAACACCTCACTGGTCCAATCCAACCATAAGCTAATTACCCTAGATATCCACATCCTGCCTCCACCCCCCATTAAGGAAACCATGGTAAAAAATGTCTCCAAAGCCAACTCCATGCTTCTTAAGACAGAAGTGGTGAACTTCATGACACCCATGCAGATGGACAATACAGTTATGAGTACTGAATCCTACACAATTGCACTTTATAAGCACTTACATGAGTGCATGGATTGTGCTATCCCAAACAGAACCGGCACACTATCCTCCAAAAAAAGGAAGCCAATCTGGTGGTCCCCTGCCATAAACAAACTGTACAACAGAAGGAAGAAACTCTTGCAAAAGAGAGTAAAATCCCACGAGTGGAGGAGCTCCCTGGTCAGCCTCAGTAAGAAGCTGCGATCCCTGATAAAATCCTCCAAAGCTAGTTACGAAAACAAAATCGCCACTGATTCTAAAGACAACCACAAAGCATTCTATAACAATGTCAAGAATCTCAATGGCAACACTCAGATCTGCTCTGAGTTACAGCACAATGGCACTAAATATACAGACCCAACTGATATTGTCAACATCCTGGCAGATAGGTTCAGTGCTAACTTTACCCCCCTCTCACCACCTAAAGAACCCATCTCTATACCTGAAGAATGCAAAGTTCCTGTAATCACGACTGCACAGGTAAAAACCACACTCTCCAAAGCCAAGAACACAGCATCCATGGGACCAGACAACATCCCAGGCTGCGTTTTACATGAACTACAGAACGAACTGGCACCCCACCTAAGTACCATGTTCAATCATAGCCTCACCTCAGGCTTTGTGCCTGCTGAATGGCACATGGCAACGGTTAACCCACTCCACAAGGGGGGAGCCACCACAGACCCTAGGAACTACCGCCCCATTAGCCTGATGAGCCTGGTCTACAAGGCCATGGAACGTATCATCATGGAACTTATAAACAAAGACATTGGTAATCTCCAAACTCTGGATCCCACCCAGTTAGGGTTTGAAAAAGGCAGATCATGTCTCCTAAACCTGATAGACTTCTTTGAAGCAGTCACCAAAGCCGTAGACAAGGGCAAGGTGGTTCACACAGCCTATCTAGATCTTGCCAAGGCTTTCGACACCATCCCCCACTCTGGAATTATAGATAAACTCACTAAACTAGGTATAAATCCCTATGTCACAAGATGGGTTTCCAACTGGCTCACTGACAGAACCCACACTGTGAAAGTTGCAGACTCCAAATCCGACTTCAGACCAGTGACAAGTGGAGTACCACAGGGTTCAGTCCTGGGTCCTCTCCTGTTTGGTATCTACTTCTTTGAAGTACAGGCTAACACAGAAGGTCTTTGGCTAATGAAGTTCACAGATGACTGCAAACTAGGAGCCATAATCGAAACTTCTAACGATGTGGACATCCTACAAAAGGGCCACACTGAGACAGATGCCTGGTGTCAAAGCCATGGCCTCAAGCTCAATGCCAAAAAGTGCGTTGTCATCCCCTTTGGTAAAAACTCTGTACCCATGAACTACAACATAGGTGGTAGTATACTTAACACCGAAAGTGTGATAAGAGACCTTGGGACACAGGTGGACAGTAGTCTCTCTTTTGATAATCACATCGCCACAGTAGTTAGGAAATCCTTCTATGTGACACACCTCATCACAAAAGGTTACTCATCCAGAAAAAAAGAGGTCATTGTTCCACTCTACTCATCATTCATTAGACCCATTATAGAGTACAATGCCCCTTTTGGTATGTACCTCAAAAGACATCTACAACAACTGTAAAGGCAGCAGAAATACCTCACAAAGAGGATTACCGGCCTCAAACAGATGCCCTACGTAGACCGTCTCAAAAAACTCCAGCTTTACTCCATTGCATATCGCCTACTGAGAGGTGATCTCTGCCTAACATACAAAGCTATGTCAAACCTAGAGCTGTTGGACATGCTCCACTTAAAGAAATCCCAATCCCTCCGAGCTACACGCTTTAGGGACCTAAACCTTGTCACCACAATAAACAGAACATGCCGGAGGGATAGATTCCTGTCCCAGAGACTTCCCATACTCTGGAATAAACTACCTATCTATATCAAACAAAGCTCCTCATTAGTACTCTTCAAGAAAAATCTTGATGATTGGATGGGAAATAGGAAATTCTCCCCAGGGATCACTTCTGTGGCTCTGCTCGACAGTGGCACAGGAAAATTATTTTCTTGGGTGGCAAAAGCTAGGGTACCTTTTTGGCTGGGCTTGTATAGGCCCCAGGCCCGATAGCCTAGTACCTACCTATGAACCTATAAACTTATAAACTTATCAATTTCCCGCCACTGAACTTAAATTTTTAGACGTGACTGTCAAGAAATCAGATTTGAATCTGTTGCAGAGTAGTATTTTCAGAAAACCAACTAGAAAGAATGCCTTACTACACAAAAAGAGTATGCACCTAAGACACATACCTAGAAATGTGTTGAAGGGACAAGTGTATAGGGTGCTTAGGTTACATAACAACGATGAAGAAGTGCACATGGCACTTGATGCTGTCCAACAAGAGTTTTTAGCCAGGGGCTATTCTAAGAAAGAGATTACTGCCACTATAGATGAAGCCTGGGCACAGAGAGGTGATAGGTGCAAACCATACTTGAGCGATATGGCATATACTTCTGAATCTGTCCCTAGTACTAATGATTTTAGAGTTGTCTTTCAATACTCAAGTGATATCAATGAATATGCCTCTATTATTAAAAAACATTGGAGCATTTTACAGGAAGTACCGGGACTGATAGACAAGATTGGCAATGCTCCTTCTTTTTCTTTTAGGAGCAATAAATGTTTTAAACAACATCTCTGCAATAAAACAAGTGCAAATAGACCAACTGCCTTCACGCGCAGTGGTACTTTTCCATGCAGACGATGTTCGGCATGCCAGTACATTTATATGAGTACGGTATATACACACCCCACACGACATTTTACTATTAGGAGAACTTGTTATGCTGACTGTCATACTACTAATGTAGTTTATTTTTCTTTCTGTCAAATGTGCCGTCCATATTATGTGGGTAAAACGAATAGGATGCTTAAAGACAGGATCTTAGAGCATAGGAGTGACATTAATAATAATAATAATAAAGAGAGCAGTGCGCTAGCTAACCATGTGAGACAGACAGATCATACACATACATTTAAATTTTTAGTCATTCAAGCCATACACCTCAATATACAGGGGGGAGACATTGAGAACCAGACTGAAAGCACAGGGCAGAGATGGATCCTTTTATTTAATGCTGAGAGACCTCCAGGATTGAATGGGACGATGTCTTTAAAACCCTTTTTAAAGGCATGCCATCTCAAGCATTAGAATAGAAATAGTTTCTAATCCTTTATTAGTTTTAATTGTGCATTTAAATACATTATTTTAGTGATAGGAGCTATTTGTTTAAGTTGTGTTTGTAATTTGCTATTTATATTAGCTATTTATATTTGTGCATATATATCTTTAAGTGTTTGATTAATTCTGAGTGGCGTAACATCAGCTGATTAGCCTCATGCTCAGAATTAGTTCAAAATGATGTGAAAATTACTGAACCTACACACATTGCTAACATACTGGCTGACAGGTTCAGTGCAAACTTCTCCCCCCCTCCCCCCCAAAAGGAGATATATCTATTCCAGAGGATTGTAGCCCCCTAAACATCTCCAACACCCAGGTGAGAACTGCCCTCACTAAGGCAAAAAACACAGCATCCATGGGACCGGATGGTGTCCCCGGCTGTGTGCTTCATGAACTCAACGAGGAATTAAACCCACAGTTAGGACAGCTGTTTAATCTTAGCCTCACCTCAGGATACACTCAAGGAGTGGCGCACGCGACTGTAGTCCCACTTCATAAGGCGGTGCCTCCACAGACCCTGGAAATTACCGCCCATTAGCTTGACAAGCCTTATCTGCAAAGCCATGGAGAGGATCATAATGGAACTCATAAATAAAGACATAGGGAACTTGCAGACTTTGGATCCAACCCAGTTTGGCTTTGTCAAAGGCAGATCCTGCCTCTTAAACTTGGTTGACTTTTGAGACAGTCACCAAGGCCATTGATGAGGGAAAGGCAGTCCATACAGCCTACCTCGACCTGGCAAAGGCCTTCGACACAATACCCCACTCAGGTATCATCGAAAAACTCATCAGCTTGAATGTAAACCCATACATCACAAGATGGGTTGCAAACTGGCTAAGCGACAGAACCCACAGGGTCAGAGTTGCTGGAGCCATGTCAGACTCAAAGCCTGTCACAAGTGGTGTCCCACAGGGCTCAGTCCTGGGTCCACTCTTGTTCGGCATCTACTTTTCTGAAGTACAAGCAAACACAGGAGGGTTATGGCTGACAAAGTTTGCAGATGACTGCAAACTGGCGCCATAGTCGAAAACACATCTGACACAGATATCCTCCAGAAGGGCCTCACAGAAACGGATAACTGGTGCCAGAGCCATGGCCTGAAGTTAAACGCCAAAAATGCATAGTCATACCCTTCGGGAAAAACAAGGTTACCCTAGCTACCATATAGGTGACAATCCACTGAGCACAGAAAAAGTCATCAGGGATCTGGGGACCCAAGTTGACAGTAGTCTTTCGCTTGACACTCATGTTGCTAAAGTAGTTAGGAAAACCTTCTATATCGCCCACCTGATCATGAAGGGATTCACATCTAGATCAAGGGAGGTCATCGTCCCCTGTACTCATCACTCATTAGACCTATGATTGAGTACAATGCCCCGTTCGAATGTATCTGACCAGACACCTGATGCAGCTTGAAAGGCCCCAAAAGTTCCTCACCAAAAGGATAAAGGGTCTCAAAAATATGTCTTATGCTGCCCGACTGAAAGAACTCCAGCTTTATTCAGTCTCATACCGCTTGCTCAGAGGTGACCTGTGCCTGACATATAAGGCCATGTCAAACCCAGATTTGATGAATATGCTTCACCTCAAAAATCTAGATCCCTCAGAACCACAAGGGCGGAGACTTAAACCTCGACACGGTTATAAATAGAACGTGCTGGAGGGACAGATTCATCACCCAGAGACTCCTATGCTGTGGAACAAAATCCCGTACATGTGAGGCAGAGCACCTCGCTGGCCTTGTTCAAGAGGAATCTTGACCAATGGATGGGAGATCGCAGATATACCCCAGGGATTACTTCAGTGTCACTGCTTGACAGAGGCACAGAAAAATGATAGGCATAGTTTTTATTCAAACTAAAGGGGTGGCGAAAGCCACATAACTATGGGCTAGGCTTATAAATGCCCTTGGGCAGATAGCCTAGTATGAACCTATGAACCTATGAACCTATGATATTTAAACTGTTTTTTATGGCATTTTAATTGTCTGATGAAGCGATATTGATAATCACGAAAGCGCTCACGTTTTTCTTTTTGTTTTTATGAAATACATGTGGTTGGTTAGTGGAATATTGGTGCATACCCATCACCTAGCCTTGTATAGCCTTCTGGCATAGTCGACCACTACACATCCATGAAACAATGCACCCACGCATATCAGTACTGGCACCTTGTGTCTGTGTGTGTGGTGTATGATACCTACGACCACATTCACACTCACCACAACCCCCATTGGCATACGGAAGCATGCTGTCTGATGTCAGACACCTCCACATACCCTTTCCCCATATAACCTCCGGATAACCCCTGTGGTGCATGTGATACCTGCACAGTACTGTATTGTGGCAGTATAGCTAGTGAGGAGTTGTATTCCTGACCCTGCCAAGTGTGTCAATGTATGTGGGTCCCTAAGAGAGTGTGGCTGTGTTGCCGCTGAAACCTGTTCATGCGGACAGGCACATGTACTACACCTACCGTATAGCTACCATATTACTGTTGCAGATGTCATTCACCGTCATATATATGTTTGGAGGGCTCCTCAACATGTAACCTATGTGGCACATCTAATAACTTCATAGACATATGATAGCAATACATAGTCAGTCGGGGGTTTGATACCATGTACTGGTAGTTGTGTAACACAAACATGCTTAAGTTTTACTCTCCTACCCCTCCCTGACCTGTCTTTGCCTCTGTCTGCCTCTCTCACTCCCTGTCTGGTGGATGTGGAGACATACACCTGCTTTGCTTATGCAGCAGCATGTGTATTGTAAGTGATGCTCATGATCAGCTGATGGCCTCTGCACAAATTGTGGCCCTCCTCTAGCTGATTGCATGTGGAACAGCTGTGGTAACATTCCCATAGCCAACTGCATGGAAACACACTCCAATATCTAGGAACATCATGTTGGTGTTGGGCCTTTTCATTCACTGTGAGCAGGATCTAGATCTGTTGTTTGGCAAACAGCATCACAGATGGATTGGGATTCAACTCTAACAACATACACTTTGGAAACAGACCAACACACAGGAGGGGGATGTGTCTCACATGACTACAGAATGTAAATGTTGCTATACTGCATTTGGAGTAATGTTGGTTTAACAGGGTGTGTGTGGATATGGCTGTCCTACATGTTTTAATACCTGTCATGTCAGTGCTCTGTTTATGAGGAAACCCCCATCTGTAGGGTCATCTGCAGACTGGGCAGTGTGTGGTGCCTTTTGTTTCTTGTGTTACCCACAGAGCACCTATCTGTGAACTGCAAAAACACAGGATGTGAGGATTGCAGTTAGTACATGGTGACAGCCATGAGAGTTACTGACTTCATATCCCTCATAGGACATATGTTGCAACAAACTCTGTTACAGCAGTAAATGTATGAGGTTATCACAGCAACATGTCAATATTGGCCTTGTGTTTGTGCCTCCAGCCACAACTCTGTCAACCTTTGTACATATGTCATGCAGTAAGAGGTGCATATGTTCTGTACACCATATTTATTGACATCATATCTGATTATAAGCCAGTAAGATATCAGACTGCTACATATGTTATGTATAGTAGGGGTTATATTTGAGGACATAACCTGGGAATTCTATGGTTGTGTGTACAGTACTGATGTCTGTTTACTTATGGTGATTGTCGACAGTGTGTGTATTGTGAATATCTACCTTGGCCTGTGTACAGACTGTGGTAGATGTCATTGTTCTTGGTCTTGTTCTATCTGATGTTACACACTGCTCCACTGTATGTTACCCTATTGGCTTACATGTCTGTAGGGCCAAACACACACATGTCCCATACCACAGACAGGCATCGGACCACACTGTGTAGCGGCCAGTATATGTAGGGTTAGTGTGTGAGTGGCACATATGAGGATGGTGTTGATCAGATAGTCCATGTACTGTAATATTACGCTAGTTTACCATATGTGGCTGTGTTCACATTGGTTGTGGTTATGCACTTTCACACAGGTGTCTGTCACTCTGTGCTGTGACATGCCTGTAGAGCCTGCTATATATGCAGGTACATGTGTATTCCCCCATAGGAAATGTAGGCCAGTGTTGTGGAAGTCTGCCTGTAGCCAGCACAGTGCTTTGTTACATGCTTAGCAGCTTAGTGTACTTATCCAGTGAGATGTCATGTCCAGATACTTGCCAGATGTACTGCTGCTGGGCCACCATTACAGTCATGTATGTCAGATAAAGCAGTGGGATGCTGTACAGATGTATGTCACTAACTAGTGGTTAGTATGTGGCCATGGCACCTCTGTACCAGTGGTTATTAAGTGTCAGGACAGACAGGGGTGTGTGAATGCTTAACCTATGGGGGCAAATGTATACCACTATTTACGTGATATACCCATTTACATAGCTGTTAACATCCACATTGTCAGGCTTGGTCCACATGTCTTGCACTAAGGGGTTCTGTGTATACCTCTGGACTGATCAGAGTGTGTCAGGCTGTCCACATATATTGGTCATATCTCTGCTGTAGTCCACAGGATCATTACTGTGCTAGCAGTGGTACTGTACTATGATGTCCTTAGGATGTCTGTCACTAGCCAATGCCGCACATGTTAAAAGCAGATGTGACCTCCCACACACAACATGTCTGTGAAGACAATCCCTATTACAGTAGCAATAGTTTACAAATATACCTGCAACACAAAACTGACATCCCCTTGCACTAAGAGGTTGGGACTATTGGGGCTGAGGTAGGGCTCCACTCCATATTCAGGACATATGGTGAACATATATGTATATATAATTATCCATATATCTATATAGATATATACACATATACATATCAACATACATAGATGGATATGTATATGTACATATATACATATAAACACGCAGCTATATACATATACAGAGCAATATATGTCTACACATATACAGATAGAGATACATATGCACATATACGTATGGATATCTACATATATAGATTAATAGATTAATAGATTAGTACTAGGCTAGTTGCCCTTGCGAGCCATTTTAAGCCTAGCCAATTATCCCTTGTGAGACTCAAACCCTGCACCTTGTGTTTGTAAGGCAAACACCTTAACCATTAGGCCACCCTCCCAACCCTATATATATACTGACAGTAATAGGTGTATCAGAAGAGATATGTATGCACATATAGTTATAGATATCTACATATATATCCACATAAATAGGCATATCCGTACACATAGGATGTGCATATATATATATATATATATATATACATACATACATACAAAGAGATATACACATGGTTATATATATGTTGCACTGTACAGATGTGTATGCAGACATATGTATGAGTATACATGTGTATGTATATGTAGACATATATCAACCTATTATATGTATATATCCATATTCCTGTCATGTGTAAACCTCATGGTTGTGTATACCCTCCCAGATGTACTTCACCGTATGTATTTGCTATGTGTACATTATGATAAAACAACATATATGATGCAACAGTCATATTAATAACAAGTACTACACAATTGTGGAAGTAAAGGAAGTTGTTCAATACTACTCAATATATGTATTGACAGATATATTGGTAAAACACCAGCTGTCTTCACAGTGGTCATGGTGTAGTGGTTAAATGTTGTGACTACAGTGTGCAGGGTCCTGGGCTCAAGACCTGCAAGGGCTGTTCATTTTGTTGCTGGGCAGAACAAGGGCTGTTGGATACAGAGTGGTTAAGGCAGTTTTGAGCAGCTTTAAGTGGGTTTGCGGAAAGCTAAGTGGTGCTAAGCTATGGGTAAACGTACAGGTATTTACACAGTGTAGGCTTCACTTACCAGTGCGCAAATCAGCTCAGCTGTTATATTGCAGCAATGTTGACACTTGCTAAGCATGACTTAGCCCTGGTAACCAGTTCACACCACCTAGTCTGATAACATAGCAGAGTAATGACATCTGTAATAAGTGTATGTAATGCCATGTACAATACATGTGCATATGTGCTGTCATTACAGAAGCAAGGGGTGTGAGTGTCATGTGTGATACACAGATGTATATGAGGCCTGTACAGCACTGTCATCCATGTGAATGTGTTACATACAGGTGTAGTAGCCCAGGGTATGTGCTGTCACATTGACATGGTGTACCATGATGGTACTACTGTTGACAGTGCTTACCCAGGCAAGAGCAGAGTGCTAAATGTAGTACTGACAACAGGCACACTCGCAGGCATAGCTGGACTCTGAGGCCTCCCTGTTGCATCCCTGGTTTGTGAGCTGTGTCACAGTATATAACTCCTACTGGGTAATGATCTGGCATGTGGAATGTAACTGTAGACTACCGTCTGTACAGCACATGTTAGTGAGGGCTTCTGACGTAGTTATGGCATACATATTGTTGTCAAATGTCTGTCAACACACTCATCCTACTGCATAGCTACTTGCCAAGCTGATGACCGTCAGTCCCTGTACAGATGCGCAGATGGCAGGTATCCAGCCGGGATATGTACAGGCAACCTAAGCTTGATTGACACTGACATGTCTGCCCAGCTGTGTAAGAACTGGCACATATAGGAGATGGCACCCTGTATGCACCACATGCCATGGGTACCTCCACTACACTACCACAGTCAACAGAACATGCTTGGGTACAGGTCTCCATCACAGACACTAACCATGTGTTGTAATGCATGTTGCAAACATGTCAACTTGATCACCTCAGTGGCCATGTGCAGGAGGTGCCTGGAGGATTGGCTGATGCATGTCATTCTCACCCTGAGGGCCAACACAGTAGTGTCTGTCAATAGATTGCCTGCTGCCACATGGCAGGTGGCAGAATACACTGTACACACAACCCCTACACAATCCATTTCTTCTTGGACAATAGCTAGGTACACAGCTATGACCACCTGCAGTGATGCACCCCTGTACTGACACATGTGTACGAGTGCATGACTAAGTATAGCAGTGTCTGTGTGTTAGCACACCTGTACTTGGGAATTCCATGAGGGCCTTCACAACCACCGCAACACCCATTGCCATAATCAGTTGTGGCTGATGCTGTATGGGACATTACATGTACCCTGTTAATCTCCTCTCCATACCAGCTATATGAGCCTTTCAGTACCAGCACAACAGTGTTGTACAAATGGGTTGATAGGCATGGGATAATCATTGTGTTCTGGCAAGTGTGTGTATGTGTGCATGTTCGTATATCTGTAGGGTGCAGCATTCTGAGGCCACATACTCCTATTACAATACCCATTGCCGCACAGTAGTACAGATAGTGTTGTTGCTGCCCATAGGTGAGGCATGTCAATGCAACACCCTACTATGCATGTGGCATGTGCATTAGATGCATATCCCTGTAGTGCCACTATTGAGGTATACTATGGGTTGTATTGCAGTCGTGGACAATGTGTGATGTTGGGTATGGCAGAGTATCATCATTGTTTCAGGGAGTACAATATCCACTGGGGGTGTGGGAGCTGTGTACACTGTCATTACACCAAGGTACATCTGGTATATGTCCCATGTACCACGTTATGGTTACCACTGTCACCATCAACCATACAGGTAATTGATACCACAATTCAGGCCAGTTATGAATGTGCTGTGTGCAGCCTACCTGTAATACATTGGACACATGGTCAAGTTAGTTAGCAGCGATAGGCCCTGGTCTGTCAGATGTATGTCTGCCTGTTATGTGTCTGCTAATGTGTATATGAAGGCATGTCACACTATGTATTGTCCAAATACAGTCATTACTTCCCCCATTAGCATACTGTACATGTCTGTGGATGTTCTGCATGTAACATGTAACCTGGGACAAAGCTCACCCTAAATGCTGTGTGGTGTGTGCAATGTAAGCCACACACTTCAGTATCACTACATACCTAGGTAGGGATCTAGTCCCAGTGTTGCCGAATAACAGTGTGTGTGTATGTGGATGGATCTACATCAGGTAGCAGGGTATACATGATCCAGCGGGTCACCAGTCCATGTGGCATAGGCAATAACCATTATACTAACCTGTGACATGTGTTCAACTGTACCCCAGATATGTCACAGCCATGATGTCACCACAGTTCCATACCCCGTTGTGGAATATGACTGCAGACCATCCTCTTGCTGACAAATGTACACCTACAACACAAATGGATGACATTATAGAGACCACAATCAACCAGTGTTACTAACAGCTATAATACATCATTGCTGGATGACTACACTACCTGACATATATGCATTACACTTTACTCCTTACAACATGTTACATTGCAGTACTGTGGTACACTGTAGTACAGTCACCGTGTACGTCAGAACCATATTAGCCTGTCCCTACATTGATGGCATGGATGACAGGGATGTGGCACAGGTATCATCATATGCACAGGGTGTGTTGTTGGTTTGCCAGAGGCCAAGGGTGGGTCATACATTTGACACCATGTGTGTCGGTGAGGGGTGTACTGAGGTGAGCTGGGCATGGTGATGTGGTGTGTGTAGGTATGGGGTTGCCCTAGGTGTGTTTGTATAGTGTGTAAGAATGCATGCACACAGTTCTGCCATGTGGCTGCCCTACACAGGTATTTATGGACAGCTGCAGACCATACCTGGCAGGGTGTGCAGTTCACTGCCATCAGCCACAGACACGTGGACTGTGCCTGCCAGGGATTCCATGGGCATGTCCAGGTACAGGCCTCGATGTGCTACTCTCACCTGCCGATGACAAATGTCCGTTGGTACCAGGTCCCACCTGGGACTGGCCAGGACTATGTGCATGTGGCCTGCTGTGGTGTGGTGTGGACAACACCCCCCCCACACTGCTGGGACTGGTACTGCCACTTATGGAAGCCCCTTGGTGTTCTAGCACATCCACATTGACTGCCAGCTGTTGGTGTTGCTGGCCTATGTCCACACGGCCTTCGCCACACCCCAACCACACATTCAAGCGCAAACATACCATGGGCGATGAAGGCCATCATCTCACCATGCCATCTATCCATGAGCTCGGTATAAGTACAGATGGCACCAGCAGTTCATGGATGTTGTCACTTACAGATGTGAGAGCAGTCCTCTGCAGCCTCAGGCCCTGTCTGGTGTAACATTCCATATGTGCCTGCGCCACCATGACACCCTGAAATATGCGCCTGCTGGTATCAGCTATGTCGCCTCTGTCATGAGCATGGTGTCCAGCGGCCCTACCATGAGCACCCTGAGACATCTGCCTATGTGGTGCCCTGCTGGACATCCGGCTATGCCTGCTGCGACCAAACATGGTAGGCATGGTTAACACACTTTCCTGTGCACTGCCACCAAACGCCAGCTGTCCCTCCACTATGGCCACTGGTGATGGGGTATGTATAGGCACTGAAACTGTGTGTGGGGTTGGGGTGGCTATAAGGGGGATGTCAAATGATGGCACAGTGTCAGCCCCTGACAACCCCACCTGTGCTTCAACAGTACTATCATCATCTTTTGTATGAGCACCAACATCAGATTGCATGCAGGAGGGACCCTGACCCACCTCGCCACCTGTGAGGGAAAACAATACACGCACTTTAAAACCTGTACAGCACTGCCTAACAGTACACACACACACACACACACACACACACACACACACACACACACACACACACACACACACACACACCACCGTAATACCTACCTGTCTGTGACTTTACAGACAGTCCCACGTATATATCCATGTGTACCCCATCCTGCATCACACCTGGTAACATACACACATTGGTACCACTCATTAACATATCAGTCCTCTAAATGCCTACACAAGCGATCACAAGACCTGCCTCCCTGTGTATGTCCGGACATCATGAGCATGGCCCCTATATGTGTGGGCTACTATGTTCTATCCATAATATCATGCACTGGTGCGTCATGTATATGTAATGTGCAGTACATGCCAGATATGCTGCTTAATCAGCATACCATGTGATAACTGTAATATTTGGATGCACTCCCTGATGTTGACTAGTACTTCCCCAATGCATCTGTAGTGCTGCATGCGTGGGTTGTAGGTGACCTCTCTGCTGAATGCGATATTAAGGGTGTACCTGGTGTCTACCTCCCCTCTCAATGTCTGTTCCATGCTACATACCTTATTATGCTATCAGCTGTCCTGTGATTACACACATGATAAGTATTCCTGGTGTGTAATGTGGCAGTCCATGTCCATGTAATGCATGATCCCAGAGGGAGGTACTACTGTATGAACACCCCACAATCACACGTGCATACATGGCCAGCCACACAAACACACACATGCACACACACATCCTACATGCATCAACCTCCCTCCACTTCACCAGAGTGACCCTACAGACAAACTAACTACCCACCAGGATGCACACACACGCACATACAGGTGAGGATGTACAATGATAGTACACACAGTCCTCCTATTACCCCTCTGTCAACATGCATGACATATACCCAACAGCATGCAGTGCAGCTATAGTCAATCCATGCTAGCAACATTATACATGTGTGTGATGCATGCGCTGTGTCACTAGGTGAAGCCCCTTCCCCTGTATACCACTGCACCCATGTACACAGTATTGCTGTGCACCTGTTCTGCACCCTGACATGTACTGTACACCACACCTCACAGCTGTACAGCCCATTGCTGAATGTGTACTGCTGTGTTGGTTATGTCAGCTTTAATGCTTACAGCCCCAGTGTTTTCCAGCAACACATACCTGGGATGATATGTGGACAGATGTCATTTGTGAATGCCTGATCTCTGATTCACAGCTCTCAACATCAGTGAACCATGTATGACCAATCCAGTACTCTTACACTGACAACCATCAAAGCATACCATGGCTATGGGGGGTGTACACACCCTTATTGATATGATGCACTCATCCTTGATCTGCCATGGGACCACATCACCGCATATCTTAACAGTACATGAGCCCGATATGTGACATATGTCCTGTACTTTCACATGCAGTGTCTAAAGAATGTGTTAGGTTTGCGGATGCTGACCACAATGCACACACATCATGTGGGCATATGTCTGCACACCCTTATCATGATGGTTTGTCGCACCTCTTGTTGTGTGTACTACAGCAGTCACTACTCGTGGCAGGGGTATACCAGCATGGGCCATCTGCATTTGCCAGTGTATGTTCAGTCTGCCCTACACATGTCCCCCTAATCTGCGTGATTGCAAGGTCTACTCATGTGCACATCCCTTGGTGTTCACACACTGCTGTCACTATTATTGTGGGGGTAGGGTTATGGCTGCCACAGGTCCTGAACCTGACTATGTGCAGATACAGCCATTCTTAGCATCCTTAGGATCCCTGCCGCAGTACACTGGTGTGTCATGCTGACACTCCTCCCCCCTCCTTCAGCCTTTTTGCAGATGCATGACAAGTAAGCTCTACACGTGTCACTCTGCAGTGTCCCATACACTGAACACCACATGTTACAGCCTATTCCCAGCTGATAATGTGGACCACTGTAATGCCTTATGCCATAGTCTATCTCTGCGGCAGTTGCCATTGTCCTACAGGTATATATACTGGTGTTGCACTGTATATGGGTGTTGTTCCAAACATGTCCTTACTGTAGGCCATATCTCCCACCATTATGTTACTCCCTGTGGACACATTCCCCAATGACAGGATGTTAGTTATCATGCAGGTGTCTGACATACCCTTCCAATACCCCATCATGGTCACCTCTGTGATAACGTGCATTTCACAGCAACAATATGTGCACATGAACAGCATGCATTCTGGGTAGGTGTATTAGATGTGTGCATGGAATATACCATCACCATAACATGCCCGGTGTTTTGGCAAGCATCTACATAAACCATACTCACCAGCTACAGGCTGCTCCCTTGGTGGTATCTCGGAGGGACCTACATAAGAGGGTGAGAGATGCAAAGTCAGTGGCTACAACTGTGGCATTGTTACAGGGTGGGTGCAGTATTACAATACATCAACAGCACTGTATATGGGTGTTGTTCCAAACATGCCCCTACTGTAGGCCATGTCTCCCACCATTATGTTACTCCCTGTGGACACATTCCACAATGACAGGATGTTAGTTATCATGCAGGTTCTGACATACCCTTCCAATACCCCATCATGGTCACCCCTGTGATGCCATGCATTTCACAGCAAAAATACGTGCACATGTACAGCATGCATTCTGGGTAGGTGTGTTAGATGTGTGCATGCAATATACCATCACCATTACATGCCTGATGTATTGGCAAGCATCTAGATAAACCATACTTACCAGCTACAGGCTGCTGCCTTGGTGGTATCCTGGAAGGACCTACATAAGAGGGTGAGAGATGCAAAGTCAGTGGCCACAACTGTGGCATTGCTACAGGGTGGGTGCAGTATTACAATACATCAACAGTACATTTCCACAGTACTACCACATATGGACATCTGTTTATCACTACTATGCAGCAACAAAATATATCTATGACATGTCAGATATGCATGATCTACCTGTACCGATGTGGATGTATATGCAACAGTGGTCTACAGATGTACCCTGTGGCCTTACCTGTACATTCCTTGGCCGGTGGGTGGGTTGCACCCACCTCCACAAAGGTGTCCGGCAGTTGGTGGCTGACCAGATGGGCAGGTGCCACGAGGCTGGCCAGGAGCTCCTCCACGCATATCAGGGGGGGGGATGGAAAGGCCCCCCCCATGGCGAGGTGATCCCCCAGACTGCAGCAGCATGCCGACGGGCATTGCAAAGCAGGTCAGAACAATGATGCCGGACCTGCTCATAACTGCGGTTGTGCAGTCCGATATCATTGACCCTGTGGACTAGGTCATTCCACAGGGCGGTCCGCTCCTGCTGATCGTGGGCAGCCCAGCCATACAAGGTCGCATAGTGCTGTATGAGTCCATTCAGCAATATTTAATTTTCTGCTGCTGTGTAGGCTGGCAGCCTCTCATGAGACATGCCTGAAAGACATAAAGACGGACACAGGTGTGAGCAAGTCATTCAGCAAGGTTACCACAGTTCGTAATACACATCACTGTCACACCCCACCATATCAGTGACAACAAACTGTACACACAAGTCAATAGGTATGGCTACAGCATACCTACCAGTGGGGCAGTTATTGTACTGTACCATGCTTTGTGCAATGTGTTAGTAGCCATGTTCCCTGTGTGAACACCATCATTGCTGGGCTGTTACAGACTATTCACCTGCATGCCATTGTCAGGGCCACAATGGTTCCATATATGCCTGTGGTATGCTTGCTATGTGTGTGCTGCACATCTGACATACTGCGTTATTGCGGTTATCTATGCATGCTGTTGGACATGTTCTGGGATTGTGTAGACTATTACTACCAACATATGTTCTATAACAGTGACACAATAGCATGTATATGTACTATTGACCAGCAGAACCACCTCTCCAAACTCATCTGTCCATGTTACCAGGCCATATCACATGTGTGCCCCATCCTGGGGCCTCCTCATGTACTGGTCCAGCAATACCATCAGGTGGAACCAACCCAGGGGATGTTGCCCCCCCCCCAGGGGCACACACAGCCATGTTCCTGTCCCCTGAAGTCAGGTCCAGGGTCTGTTCCATAATGGGCTCCACAAACACACGTGGGATGTGCTACATCACCTTGAGGCACCCAGTACACATTCACAAGGCCCACATGCTCCTCCTGCTGAGCCTCCAGGTCAGGCAATTTTAGGATGTGGACTGCTATTGTGAGTAGCAGTGGGTGGGAGGCTTGTTCCCATTGTGTCCATATTGGGGCCCATGGGGCATCCACATCACAGGCCACACACACCATCCAGGCTGTTTACCCACCACATGTGTCACATACCACCCCTGTAGGCTGTCTTCTATATCTACTAACCCTGACCACCTCCACAACTATACCTGCCATACTTCCCCATATTCCCATTCCATACTTCACAGACGAGGGCAATGTGGTCCCAACAAGGGGTTCACATGTGACATCCCCATCTATGTTGCACACACTGACAGCTGTAGATATATGTGTGTATTGCTATGTGTGCTGTTTCCTCACACATAGCATGCAGAACTCTGGTAGTAATATAGGGGACATGTATTTACATACATATATGTTTGTATGTGTGTTTGTATATATGTAGACGTGCATATAGGTATATATCTATATATGTGTAGATATATGTGATGTATATATGTGCTCATATATATGTCTGCACATGGGTATCTGTATATTTGTGGACGTACATGTAGATATATATATATATGTATATATATATATATATATATATATATATATATATATATATATACATGTACATATATGCATACCTAAATGTGGGGTACATTCAAACATCAGGTCTACAATCTCACAGCACCTTCCTGCACAGCTACACTGTTCTGCCTTGCTAAAACACAGACAGGTGTGGCACCTGGGCCATATATATGTGGCATATGGGCACAGCCTGACATTAGGGGGGTATATGTAGGGTCAGATTGCAGGTAACCCTATTACACACCTATGACATTCCTGCATGCTACAATACAGGTTAACCTGATTATCCTGCAAGAGGTGGGCTGTGGAACCCAAGTGTCCATCATAATGGCATTACTTCCACCACCAGCTATTGGCCACGTAATATACATACTTCCCATTACACAACACACACTATGATGGCTTACATCTTATCAGTCAGTGCTGCTCTGCACGGTTGACGGGTATGGCACAATACTCACAGGGACGGACTCTATTGTCCTTTGCAGTTGTTCAGCTGAACATCATTACAACAACAACACCTGAAGGCACATATAAATCATTCCACATTATCTATCCCATTATTATGGACCAAGTACTAAGGTCAATTACATACATGTATAATTCACATACCTGTTCTGGGAATGCAGACTCTTCTGGATGGTTTTCTTTTTTTTTTTTCTTTGCCTTATACGCACACACACTCTCTCTCTCAGTCTCTCTCCAGTAAATGAAATGAGCTGCTTTGCATAGACTGCAACATGGAATTTGTAGGTGATGCACATGATCAGATGATGGCCTCTGCACCAATCAGTGTCCTCCACTTGCTACCTGCATGCAGCATGCTGTGTAGTACTTCCAATTACCACTGTCATGGCAATCAACTACTATAAATCCCTACATCTTGTGGGAGTGGTCCCTTTACCTTTCCTGATGGACATCCTTCCTGTGTGTGGGCAGCAGTGTTACAGACAGCAGAGGTAGCAATACCTCTTAGAGGAGAACCTGCACAATCATCCTGCTACATATTTGTAGGAGGTTCCAGAACTACAGACAGAGTGTGAGTAGTGTTGTATGCATTGTATAGCACTGATGTTACAGGTTTTATGTGTACATACTAGCTTAACTTAGAATGCAGTCTGTCTGCATAGCTCTCAACTGTGGGCCTATCCTCTTAATCGCCAGAGGTGTGCCTATTATGTTTTGTCTGTCCACCACACAGGTCTTGTGTCAGATACATCACTGGCAGTGTGTGTGTTGAGTGCTATCAGTACAAGGCTACATCCATCTCTGTTTCTAACGTCATATTCTTGACTAAGGATATGCTGCAGACTATCCTGTAACACCAGCAATTTGCTCAGTGTATGACAGTTTTACACATATGGACCTGTGTTCCAACCTCTGTTCTCCACCTACATACCAGGCTTTGTCCATATGACATGCTGGCAGGGGTTGTTATTTAGTGGGCTGTGAGTATGTCAGGCTGCCATTCCTGCCATCAGTCCACTGCTGTTGTGTCCCCCACACACACTGTAGGGTTAGGTCCATATATTTATGGGCTTCACCTACACAATACATGTGTGCCCTTATGCACTCCAGAGGCCAGTGTTTTTAACAGTGGTATATGCCCCTGTATTATTGAGTCAGGAGGGAATGCACCATAACTAACCTAGGCTGTTACAACATGTGGGGTATCAGGGGTAAGCTGCCTTAAAGTATCTGTATGTACATTACCATACAATTCACCTTGGGTAAATGCAGGTCTACTGCCTCCTGTCATACAGACTGTTCTGTTTGTCTGTGTGATTGTGATGGTGTCAGTTATGCCTTGTTATGTAACAGATACATCCAATTATGTCAACTGAGGTCTTTACCCCCTAGGGATTGTGTACAGAGTGTAGATAGAGGCCGCTGGGCTATACATCTGCATTACTTACTGTTGATTGTTCGGTATCCTGTGGCCCAGTCTGTCTTTACTATTGTACTACTTGAAGGCCTTGACCTGGAGATCAACATATGTAAACCTTTCCAGACTACTGTATTAGTATAACTGCTTCACAGTTGCATTACTCTGTTTATATGGATGTCGGTGTCTAAACAGCTATATGACATGGCATATACAACTATTATAGTACGCAAAGCTTTCCAATGTATTGCAAACCTGTGTGTGGTGTTATATCCTTTGATCTCTCTGTGGGTATATGTTGCAGGCAATGGTTGTCATTTGTATGGGTGGCTCATACAGTGTCCAGTTGATAAGGTGGTAACTGTAGGTATAGTGGCTGTTCCGCATTGTGTGCACCTTCTACATATGTATCTTCCTATACATATCTCTGTGTATGTATGTGTAGTTACATATATATATATATATATATATATATATATATATATATATTTATATATATGTGTGTGTGTGTGTATATATATATATATATATATATATATATATATATATATATATATGTATATCTGTATCTGCATATATGTGTCTGTGTATATGTATCCTAGGGATGTTGATTGCTTCCACATTGTACATTCCCTATGGTAGCCAGACTGTACTGCATGATATGTTACTGATACCAGCCTGACATCATACAGGTGGGATGAAGTACTGTTAACATCTTGTGCCCATGTTGTGTCAGGTCCTGGTTATGGGATCTGCAACAGTTGGTAGTGTATTGCAAGGCAGACGTGTTTGGCTGTGGGGGGGGGGTACCCATTCGTACAAGACGTATGTTGTTTGGGCCCCCTCAACCCCATTAACGGTGCATGTGGACATACATGTTTTTGTTATGTTCCCATTTTTATCTACAGATGTATGCCTGTATATGCCTATAGATATATATATATATATATATATATATATATATATATATATATATATATATATATAAAATCTGCTTACGATATATATATATATATATATATATATATATATATATATATATATATATATATATATATATATATATATATATATATATATATATATATGTATATATATATATATATATATATATATATATATATATATATATATATATATATATATATATATATATATATATATATATATATATATATATATATATATATATATACACCTATATATATATATATATATATATATATATATATATATATATATATGTATATATCTATTTAGATATTAATATATGTACACACACACATACATCTGCATGTTTAAATACATTTCCTGTACTTTTGAATGACTGCGCTGGATGATATGTTTGTGAAAACATCAGGATTATGTATATACAACATGGCTTAGTGGTAAATCACTTTGGCTATGGTGTGCAGGGTCCTGGGTTTGAGACTTGCAGGGGCTGTTTATTTTGTTGCTGGGCAGAACAAGGGCCGTTGGATACAGAGTGATTAAGGCACTTTTAAACAGTTCTAAGTTGGTTTGCACGGATGTAAGCACTGCTAGCATCCAGTTACAGTTTCTTTTAAGCAGTTGTAAGTGGGTTTGTGCGGAGGTAAGCACTGTTAACATCCAGTTACAGTTTCTTATACTCAGCTTCTCAATTGCTTAACCTGTGTAGGCATTGCTTACCCCCGCCCAAACAGGCTTAAACCCGCTTACTGCTGCTTAAAAGTGCTTACTCCCACTTACCCCCGCACTAATTTCTTTAAAGGAAAAGAAAAAAGGGTTGATAGGAAAGTGGTTAAAAGGGGGCACAAACAGGGAAAGAGTAGGGAAAATAGCTAGGGATGTGCAGGAGGGTGTAGGGAAGGTCCATAGCTGCCCATTTCTTCTACAGCAACAGCTGTGCATATGCACTGACTGTGGAGGTAGATTTGGACACTCAAAACCTGAGAGAGGGGTGAGGACAACATTAATATGTTGTGATGCCAATTAGACCAGATTACGTGTCCAGTGGACACATGTGCGAAATGGACATCTATGTATGGGGCAATATTTTTTTTTTGGGAACAGATTGACCTTTTTTTTTTTTTTCAGGTGAGAGTGGGATGTTGGGGAGGTATAGTAGGTATATTTGGGGAGGTAGGTTGGGTATGTTAACAGACAAGACTAACAAGACGCATACAGGAGTGGTATATCTCATGTGGGGGAGTAAACACCTTGATGGGGAGGGGTGTTGGGAAATCGGAAGCCCATGAGCCCCCTAGTGGATACAGTGGGACTGAGATCCCCACCCATGGGCAGTCACCACTGCACCTTCACGGCCCTGAAGATGGCTGTGCTGGGGGCTGAGTAGGAGAGTCAGGCCAACCCTCTAGTTGTGACACACGGCCCTCAAGCTGGAGTAGAAGATATCCAAACTGCTGATCGAGCTATCTATGCACCATGACCTTGACCTGGCGATGAGTGACAGCTTCCTGTCCGTGCCTGCTCCCAGGGTCGGGCAAGCCCCATTCCCTGAGGTGGTTCCACCCGAAGGTGGTGCAGGACCAATGGACGAAGAAGTCCCGGGTTGGGCCCCAGATGTGCTGGTGCCTGGTGCCATGGCCAGCTGAGGTGGGACAGGTGGGTCCGCTGGGACTTGCATTCCCATACGTGCTATGGTGTTTATGGTGTATCAACATATGTGGGTTAGTAATAGTCAGCACATTCCAGGGTTAGGTATAACAGCATGCATAGATATTCCCATTAACATAGACACCAGATACGGAACAGTTGCATAGCAAACGGAACACATGCATATATGGGACCACAGTGGTAATAACAGCATGCAGGTACATTGATGGCACCATGCCACCAATGTTGGAGTATTTCAACATAGCACATGCATGGAAACAGATTTAAATAATTATCAACCAATAGGACATATGTCCCAACAGAACAGTGAAGTCATCACATACCAGTCGAGGTGGGTATTTAGTTTATTTTTGGAAATATGGTGGGGGAGAGAGAAAGATGTCAATTAACAACTAGTATATTCCTGTAGTTTACATTACTTTCCTAGTCAGTGCTGTTATCTATACCTTACAAGTATTACTACACTACCCTATTACCTTAGTTTAGACAGTGATATTGCTGTCGTCATCTTTATACATGAACTGGTTTTACCTGCAGTATACACCTTTTACCTGGTATACCTGTGGAGGAAATGTTTGTTAACACTAACTAACTGTTTCTACACATACTCCCAGATTCCAGGTTGATGTTGTGCACATACCTGTCCATCTCTTTCTGCACAGACTCTGGCCATGTCTTGACCACATACAGGTGAACTGGGACATATCTAGACTATTGCCTTCTTCAACCTTTAGTGACTTACAAAACTCTTATACAGGCTTTCCTACACAGTTATATTGTGTAGCACAGTGTGAGTGACAGTGATCAGTGATAGCTTATTATTCAGAGCAACTGCAACACTCACACTTCCATACAATACCAGAGTAAACAGTACCAGTACAGGGTATCAAGCTTTTAATTTCTCGGCACAGTGTTCGTATCCAACGTACCTGTGGGAGTAATGTTTGTTAGCACTACCTGAATGTTGCCACACAAAGTACCTGACTACACATTAGTATTATGCACATACATCTCACTCTGTTACTGTACACACTCTGGCCACAGCTTGACAACATGGGGTGTAGATAGGACATACTTGGCTTATTACTCTCTTAACAGTTTCGGGAGTGGTTAGAGCAACAGGTTTGTTCTCATAGATGTGTGACAATCAGTTGTATTCCCTGTTTGCTGCCTAAACATCTGGGATCATCCCACTGACTTCCCAGAGGGACAGGGTGACAGGTAGCAGTTATGGACCCATATACAGGACATTCTGGTCTTATCTGTACAGTTGTGGGGTATGATTCTGTATGCAGCCTACTTCCACTCCCAGAATTCAAACCATGGCTGTGTCTGCTAAAACTAAAACACTGTCCATCACAGTTGTGTGTGCTATATAGATATTGCTATATATCTTCTATCTGCTTTCTGTCTTATAATTCTCCTGTGGTTTTACATTCTGACCTTGTATTACAACACTCTTATACAGGATTTCCTAGACAGTTATATTTTGTAGGACAGTGTGGGTGACAGTGATGAGTAATACCTTATTATTTGCAGCAACTGCATCAGTCACAATGCCATACAATACCAAAGTAAACAGTACCAGTACAGGATATCATTCTTTTATTTATGGGCACAGTGTTCGTATCTGACAGACCTGTGGGAGCAAAGTTTGTTAGCACTACCTGAATGTTGCCACACACAATACCAGATTCCACATTACTATTATGTACATACATCTCACTCTGTTACTGTACACACTCTGGTCCCAGCTTGACAACATGGGGGTGTAAATGGGTCTACGTGGCTTATTACTCTCATAAGATTTTGGGGAGTTGCTAGTGTGCCAGCTTTGTTCTCATAGATGTGTATCAATCAGTTGTATTTCCTGTTTGCCGCCTATAAATCTGGGATCATCCCACTGATTTCCCAGGGAGAAAGGGTGACAGGCAGCAGCTATGGGCCACTTTACTGGACATTCTGGACATATCTGTACAGTTGTGGGGTATAATTCTGTATGCAGACTACTACGACTGCCAGGATTCGAACCATGTAAATATTGGAAGAGCGTTGCACCACAAGTATTAGTATTTCATCTGAGTTTTCAAACTTACTAAACAACCAAAATGGCGAAAAAACAGCTTCAAAGTAACAGCTTCAATAACAGGCTTTCACCATATTAAACCACAAAGAAGGAACACTGTTGTGACCCGTTGTCAGGAACTGCAAGCAGGCACCAACCTCAAAAAATGACGACAGTTTACCTAGGTTTCATCTTTAATGAACAGACTTCTTCAGAACAAACAGGTCTACTCACTCTAAAAACAATAAATACTCTTCCACTAATTACATTCAATTATCATACCCATCTTCCAATATAATATGTTAATGAGCTAACAAACTGAGACTCAACCTTAATTATACAAAACTAAAACATAAATTGTACATCAAAACACTCAAAAACACTTAAAAAAGATGCTCAAGGTGCTGTTTTAGACGTGCACCTTGATATATGTGAAATGAAGTGGCAGTTAAGGTTGGACGCCACAGTGTTCCTTGGCATCAATGATAATATAAGTTTAGCCCCCATTTTAAAATTAAAGCATATTTTGGGGTAAATGGTTGTATTATATTTATGGATTTGGTATGGGATGTATTTTGTATTTTTAAGATTGCATATTTGGTGTTTATTTTTTGCAGCATTTGTTTTTGCATTTGTTTTATGGAAGTTTGGAATCACACATTTTGAAATACTACTTTAGAGTGTGTTTATATGCTTCCATTATATGGATTGTCTGTTTTACTTATATATATTTTTTTACACATTTATAAAGAATATTCATTAAGAATATAGATTTTTAAGTGGTATGAGTGTTTTGATGTACAATTTATGTTTTAGTTTTATATAATTAAGGTTGAGTCTCAGTTTGTTAGCTCATTAACATATTATATTGGAAGATGGGTATGATAATTGAATATAATTAGTGGAAGAGTATTTATTGTTTTTAGAGTGAGTAGACCTAGAAACTTGAATGAGATATTGATTGACTTGAAAATGTTAACTAGGAGAATGAACCTTAGGGTGTTTTTTGATAATACAACTGAACAAGGAAGGTTTACTTTGAGAAAGCCGAGTAAATTTAATCCCTCTTTAAATGGAATTGTGCATTTTATGAGAAAATATGTGAATCAGATATTAGAGAATACATGAAGTAAAGTAAAAACACCATTGAAAACAGAGCATTCAATAAGCTTAATAATTTAAATAAAGATGAGCAAGCCTTATTAAAAGAATTAATTAGTGACAAAACTCTCAGGTTTATGAAGCCTGACAAAGGTAGTGGTGCAGTAATTATGGATAGGAATGATTATACTAATTATATGTTAAGTATGTTAGGGGATAACACTTATGAAGAGAGTAGTTTGAATCAAGTACATATAGCATATTCAAAAATAGATTTAATGATAGAGGATTTATTAATCCAAGGGCAAATTGATGAGGATGAATATTATTATCTAAAAAATGATTTTCCTATGGTGAGTAGTATTTTTGGAATTCTCAAATTACATAAAGGATTGAGCAATGTTAAATGTAGGCCCATTGTAGATGGAAAGAGAAGCAAAACTTGTTTTATTAGTAGATTTTTGGATTTTCATCTACAAAAAGGGATAAGGAAATTTGAGTATATCACGAAGGATTCGTGGCATTTTTTGGAAAAGCTCAAAACAGTTAGAATAAGTGAACAAACCATCCTGTTGGCCATTGATGTGTGCAATCTATTTTCAGTGATTCAAAGTGATATTGGATTACAGTGGTTAGAAACTTAACTTGTGAAAACTGGGATGTATGAGCAAGATCGCATTAATATGTTTGTCACCTTAATGGAGGCTGTATTAGATAACAACTATATATTTTTTGAAGGCCATTATTTCAAACAAAATAATGGGGTGGCAATGGGTGCTGCCTGTGCTCCCATTTATGACAATTATATAATGTCATTTTGGGAGCAGCAGTTTGTTTTTGCTAGTCAATATATGCAATATATTCAGTATTACACGTGTTTTTTTTGGATGACATTTTTGTGGTCTGGGATGGTAGTGTTGAAATCATGAATATGTTCATTGAATATATAAATGACACAGTGCAATTTCTAAAGTTCACCTTTGAATTTAGTAAGGATGAGTTATCATATTTGGATGTCCAATTAAAAGTTGACAAGTTAGAAATTGCTTGACCTCGGGTATTTATAGAAAATCCACCTTTTCAAATTCATATTTGAATTATCACAGCTGGCATCTTAACCATCAGAAAAAGGCCATTGTTAAAGGTCAGATGGTTAGGGCAGCCAGAATGGTGAGCGATAATCAAGACTTCTTTAATGAGGTGGAATTTATAAAGAGTATGTTTGTTAGACAAGGTTAGCCTATAGTTTTGTGTGATTCTATTGGAGAAGAGATGGTACGAAAAAGAAATGAAGGCAAATATATGGCATTGTTAACGATGAACAATAATGGGAATTGTTCAACAAACAATAATAATTATACTGTAAATTTAATAAATAAATGGGGAAGTGACATTACAAAAAATGCTGGGGAAATGCTGGAATCAGAAATATATTTTATCACCACATATTCCTATGATGCGAAGCACATTGTTGAAATTATTCAAAACAATTGGAGGCTGTTAAGATTGGATAACAATGTATGGAGCAAGTTAAACAAGGTCCCAAAGAATGTGTTTAGAAAGGGAAGGTCTTTCAAGCAGCTGTTTGAAAAGAGTGGGGGTGTTTTTGGTGACATAGGTGATACAAATAGAGCTAAGGGTAACTTTAAATGTGGGAGATGCAATGTATGTCAACACATTTTGGTTACTGGTCCTAAGATAGAAGTAGTGAATGTGTCCATTGGTATATATGGGCATTTTGATTGTTTTACCAAAAATGTGGTTTACCTAGCTAAATGTATTCAATGATCAGCCTTTTATGTAGGGAAGACCTGTAGAACACTTAAATAAAGAATTAGTGAGCACATCTTGGCCATTAAGCATATGAGAAGTACCAATGCCTTAGTTAGGCACATTGAGCAAAATTCTGGACATCAATTTAAATTTTGTGTAATACAGCATATTAAAAAAGATGCTCAAGGTTCTGTTTTAGACGTGCACCTTGATATATGTGAAATGAAGTGGCAGTTAAGGTTGGACGCCACAGTGTTCCCTGGCATCAATGATAATATAAGTTTAGCCCCCATTTTAAAATTAAAGCATATTTTGGGGTAAATGGTTGTATTATATTTATGGATTTGGTATGGGATGTATTTTGTATTTTTAAGATCGCATATTTGGTGTTTATTTTTTGCAGCATTTGTTTTTGCATTTGTTTTATGGAAGTTTGGAATCACACATTTTGAAATACTAATTTAGAGTGTGTTTATATGCTTCCATTATATGGATTGTCTGTTTTACTTATATATTTTTTTTTACACATTTATAAAGAATATTCATTAAGAATATAGATTTTTAAGTGGTATGAGTGTTTTGATGTACAATTTATGTTTTAGTTTTATATAATTAAGGTTGAGTCTCAGTTTGTTAGCTCATTAACATATTATATTGGAAGATGGGTATGATAATTGAATGTAATTAGTGGAAGAGTATTTATTGTTTTTAGAGTGAGTAGACCTGTTTGTTCTGAAGAAGTCTGTTCATTAAAGATGAAACCTAGGTAAACTGTCGTCATTTTTTGAGGTTGGTGCCTGCTTGCAGTTCCTGACAACTGGTCACAACAGTGTTCCTTCTTTGTGGTTTAAGTAGTTTGGTGCATATTACTTTGTGTTTTCACCATATTAAATCCACAATATATGAAATATAGAGCTTTGCTGTTGTAAAAGTCAAGTGACGTTGTAATCCCACAGCTTTAAAACATGTAGATATCATAAAAAACAAAAAAAAACTGACATAAAAGTGAAGAACCCTTCTGATGTAAACAACGGACAAGCGCTTTCAGCTTTTTCAAGCCTTCTTCAGATCTGAACGCCTCTTGACTTTTACAACAGCAAAGCTCTATATTTCATATATTGAGGATTTAATTTGGTGAAAGCCTGCTATTGAAGCTGTTACTTTGAAGCTGTTTTTTCGCCATTTTGGTTGTTTAGTAAGTTTGAAAACTCAGATGAAATACTAATACTTGTGATGCAACGCTCTTCCAATATTTACATTGTTTTTGTTCTACTGAGTGTTCTTTAGCGGAATTCACTTCTTTTTCAGGATTCGAACCATGGCTGTGTGTGATAAAAATACAACAGTTCACATCTCAGTTGTGTATGCTATTTGGATTTTGTTGTCTGCCTTTTCACTGCTTTCTGTCTATGTGTCTCTCAGTTGTAGTAAATGACCTCTGGGGATTACACCAGTCATATTCAGACATTCCTGCACATTTTATTTATGTTGCACAGGGTGGGTAACAGTGCTTAATACAACAGTACTATTAAGTGATTGCAAATCTACATTACCATATGATACCAGAGTATACACATGCAGTCCAGCAGTTAGACCTTTATTGGCAGGCTGTTATGTTTTTATTTACATACAAACTATATGAGAGTCTTCCTGCCATATTCCCCGGTATATGCTGTACTTGCTTTAAACAATACAGGTTTTATACTGGCAATTACCTTACTAATCCTTTTAGATTTATTTACTATGACAGTACATGCAAGAGTATTACTGAACTGCCTCGCATCACAACTTCTCCAGGCGACAGCCATGAGCTTTCTGGTTCGTGACCCGCTCACTTGCCGCAGTGAAGGACATAATAGGAATATTTAGCCATACATATCCATAATATACATGAGCTGGCAATTATTACACACGTAGTGGAGTGATACTTGCACACAGCTGGGACAGCCCCTGCCATCCTAGCTTCTTGAATCCACTGCTCCAAGAGGTCCCCCTTACACCGCTTCAGGTCGGCATAGTGATGTCTGACCTGCTCATCAGTTCGGGGTATGCCAGTGGCACTAATGAGGTCACCGGCGAGATGGTCCCAGGCTTCTGCCTTATATTGGGAACCCTGGTACTGGCCCTGCAGCAGTCTCTGCTCATGGTCTTTGACAAGGGGTCCTGTCATGACTCTGGACTCCTGGATGCCCCAGCGCTGCACTTGGAAGTGCACTCCCTCTCCTCTTTCTGCCATGGTGCCAGCAAGGGGAAGCTACAATCAGTTATGAGATGTATTTCCACCTGTTGGGTTTAAGTAGGGCCAAATTCCCACACTTTGCTGTGATTGGCCGGTTTTGAAAAGTCTAAGCTATGGGCAAACCTGCTTACCTAAGGTTGGCATTGTTTAAAGGGGTATACCACTGGGCACATTGAGTTAGCTGGCCTAAACATTGCTTACACCTCCTAAGCTGGCCTGTGCAATGCTTAGCATTGCTTAAATTTGACTTTGCATTATATTTGCTTTTTGGCATTGATTTATTATTCATTACATCTTATATATATGTCTGGTGTCCATGATTCATGTGTAAGTACACTGTATGGGGTCCTTGTGTTTAGTAGGGGACTTCAATACTCTTATTACATTTACACCTCACATCTGGGCATACTTCAGCACTCCAGTTCACATATTTCTGTTATGTAGTGGGTTATAGAACATTTGACTGTATACTGATTCCTTTCACATGTTCAGTTTGATTTTACTATAGTGAGGATTTATTTGGTGATACCTCATTCTTATGTACTGCTGTGATGGCTTGGTGGTTAACTACTGTGGCTATAGTGTATAGAGTCCTGGGTTCAAGACATGCAAAGCTGCTTATTTTGTTGCTGGGCAGAACAAGGGCCATTGGATGCAGAGTGATTAAGGCACTTTTAAGCAGTTGTAAGTGGGTTTGCATGGGTTTGTGCGAGGGTGCTAACCTCCGGTTAAATATGCTTACAGAAAGTTAGCTTCAGTATTGCGTAACCTGTGTGCGCATTGCTTACCCCCGCACAAATGGGCTTAAACCCGCTTACTACTGCTTAATAGTACTTACACTTGCTTACTAGTACTTACTCCTGCTAACAACTGCACTGATTTAGACATTAATGTCTAATGGTTCTTGAGAAGGTGGGGGATTTGGAAGCTGTATGGTGTTATCATTCATTACACATTTTACCTTCCATTTGTATCCATAATTCCTGTGTACATATACTGTATGGGGCACATGTGATTATCTGTGGACTTTGCAACATTATGACACTGACACCTCACATCTGCATTTAATGCAATACTCCAATTCACAAATATATGTTATTTAGTAGGTTATGCAACTAAAATATTGGTCATAACGTGATTTGACATGGAAAATGGAATGTGCTGCAGTGGGACTCAAACCGGGAATGCCTGCTCGTAAGGTGAATGCTCTGCTCACTACACTATTGCTATGCTGCTTCATTTTCATATATCTTCCTTGTTATCCTCTTCAGCTATTTAAGCTGCATTAACCGTAGCTAAGTGATGGGCAAACCCGCACACCTATGGTTAGCTTTAATAGGATTCATAAAAAGAAAAATGGTATGTTTATTTTCTTTGTATTTACTATTGCTGTTGTACACGTGGGGGGTGTTGCTGGGGGTATGCGGACACCTATGAGCGGTCTCACTCATTCTTTTGGCCTTTTTGCTGTTCTTCATTGTGGGGGCTTGTATATTCTGAAAGCTATGCTCTCAGACACACCCCCTGCACTCTTACATGCTCCATGCAGGATGGAGCTCAGGCAGCGCACCTTCATTAATATGCATGGCGTGCTGCCATCCTGCTCCTAAATGGCTGCTTCCATGCAGGACTAAGCTAGTCCTGCAGAGAAGATTAGTAAATCCGGGGGTATGTATTTTCACAGTTAGATACTAAATACTGCCAGCTTCCATTAGTGTGGGTTTTACCTGGGATAGAGTCAGATGATAAGAAATGATGTCATTCTGCAAGCTATCAAAGCAATAGTATTTGAGATATTAGTTTAAGAAGTTTCTTAGAGAGACACAGCATTCTGTATTCTGTCTTGAACCTGACAACAACTAAAGAAGATCTATTCACCACATCTCCTTTGCTCTTAAGTAAGTTAACTAGGGTATAATAATTCTCTTAGATTCAGTCAGGAATACAGTGAAGCATAGTTTATATGTTTTTCTTTATTTATTTGAGACTGTCCTGCAATGTTTTAAACATTTCCTGTGGTTTTGAACTCTGATGTCACTGTGAATATATACTGAGTATTTTCTTGTTCTTTTATTATTTATTATTTAATATATTTACATCTTTCTTTGTGGTTGATCTTTGTACGAGATATTTAAGTTTTGAGAGTACTTGCATATTTATTTAGTAACACTATGGGCCACTCCTAATAGCCTTGCTCTTGGTCAAACTACCATTTGTATTAATATTAATATTACATTGTAGGATTGGACACCCTTTTTTAAAGGCCTTAAAGTAGCTGATAAGGAGTTGGCTAGTGGCAGTGATAATGACCTTATATTCTGGGCAAAAGGGGGCATAGCTAGTAAACCTTGCCAGCCTTTCCCAGGTGTGTGTGTGTGTGTGTGTGTGTGTGTGTGTGTGTGTGTGTGTGTGTGTGTGTGTGTGTGTGTGAAACCTCATCGAATGTACTTGGGCAAGGACAGGAAACATTGGTTGGGTCGGAGGTCTTGGCTTGGCCACTCAGCCGAAATCTCAAGTCAATAGCTGTGCCAGTGGGGAGTCTTATTTGGGATCTGGAGAAAGAGGGAGAAGCCAGCTCTGGTCTCTCTGTGCTTCTTAAGGGAAACTTCACTTGTTGCAGAAAGCTGCATCTGGAAATAGATGGCTTTTGAGGGGAGATCTATGTCTGGCATACAGGGCATTATCAGACCCCACTCTGATATACCTCCTGCATATCTACAAAAGAAACAGTACCAGAATTACCCATTCTAAAGATTTAAACCTTGCCTGCGATATAAATAGGACCTGCTGTATGTATCCCAGAGACTACCCCATCTATGGAACAGGCTCCCCATCCATGTGAAGCAGAGTTCCTCCCTAATCCAATTCAAGTGCAACTTGGACTATTGGATGGGAAACTGGAAATTCATCCCTGGTTTGGCACCTATGTCTCTGATACAAACAGGTAACCTATAAATAGTTCATCTCCCAGGCCCATGTTTACACTTATCAAGGGTATCAGTACTTGTCAGAGGCTTAGGATGCATGGCTAGGCTTAAAAAGGCCCTTGTGGTCATTAGTTTAGTAAACACCTATGAACCTGTAAAACTGTGTGTGTATTTGCTATCCTCCCAGTGTACATCCCCCACTGGTACCAGTGATGAGGATTAACGCTTCTTGATTACTGGTCCAGTGGTGGGTCATCAGTTCTTAAATGTACTTATATTCATATGTAAACTGCAATTTATCTGTCTGTACATATCCAATGCTAGCATGAAACAAGTGTATTTGTGTATATTCTCATTGTTAGGTTAACAAAATACGTATTTCTTAGTACCTGCCTAATACCATAATACCTAATAGTATAAGCTTATTGTACTACCATTGTTATATGCTTTTAGATACAATGTCAAAGAACTTGCATTTGAACTCCTATTGTAATTGTCATATGTACAAATGTATAATTATGTAATCTTCCTTGGAGCTTTTCTCCCTGGGTCTCCACTGAAAATGGGCTTCTGGCCCAGTCGGGCACTACCTGGTTATCAATTGTAAGTAAATAAATAAATATTACCTCTACATTGACCTGTGTATGTTTTATTTTTGCATTTATCTGTGTGCTGCTATATTAGTTTTGTTAAGTGGAGCTTTTCTCCCAAGGCCTCCTCTGAAAAAAGTCATACTTTCCCAGTAAACAAATGTAAAATAAATAAATAAAATTATAAGTGAAACTAAGCAAATCTGTTGCATCTACAAGAGAGTAAACATATCATGGCAATGCATTTGAAATGTATTAGAATAATATGCATTAGAAACGCAATATACTAGAGCACTAAACAAGATATTAGCTATGTCATAAATGCCTTTGTAGATACCTATATCTGTATCTAACTTTCTATCCATCTATCCATAGCCAGGGTTAGACATCCGCCGAACCAGTAGCTCCGAGGAGCCCCCCAATTATCTCCCCACATACAAGGGCCCCCCACATGAAGCTGCTGTGGGTTTCTCCACCTTGCCTTGTTGAGTACCTCGTAGACATTCGCACGGCTGTGTAACGTCACTGCATGAGTCCACCTTTTTTTTTTTTGCCTGTAAGCTGCACTCAATTAGGTCCATTTCAGTAAAACAAGGGACCTGATTGGCTGTAGCAGACAGACAGCCAGGGAAGTAAATTGTATTTTTTTTATTTAAATTTATTTTATTTACTTTTACTTATCAGGATAGTCCCACTGGGCAAGAATCTGTTTTCAGCAGAGGCCCAAGGAAAAAAAGCTTCAGAGTTACTTATGTAGCTTTCAACCTCTTTGTACAAAAAGTCTGGACAAAGCCTCAAAGATAGGGACACATTTTAAATATTATTTTTAGAACCTTATAAAGTTGCTAGAATAAACAGTCTTGTGTTACAATGCATTTTCTGAAGAATATGATGTCTGAAACTCAAATTATTATTATCAGGTCATTATTTAGTGAATTTAGTCCTCACTGATTTGCCACAATTTATTTTAGTTGTTTGACATTTGTTTGCCGGGAAAGTCTGACTGGGCTGAACAGGTCCATTTTCAGCGGAGCAGAGGTCTGGGGAGAAAAGCTCTACTACAGTTTTAAAACATTACAAGAAATATAGTAAGAAAAAAATGTTTACAACCAATATTACAACAGATAAGAGGTGATACATAAAGAAGAACAAAGAAAGTTTGTCGTATTAAAGAGATTTGTTAGACGAGGCAGGAAGAATAGATAGATGAGGTAGGTAGAATAAAAATAAGGTAAAATGTTGGTAGTGGGTAGGGGGAAGTAAAAGTGGGTTATTTAGTTTGGGTTGGAACATGCACAAATCCATGAACTTAAGTGTGTTTTGAGAAGGTTTTCAAAGGTTATTTTGTTGGCCATGGTTTCATAGCCAGTGTTGGGCACCCACTGAACCTGGAGAGCCCCCGATTATCTCCCCGCATATGAAGGCACCCACACGAAGCAGGTGTGGGTTTCTCTACCTCCTCCATGCCTTGTTTAGCACCTGCTAGACGACTGCATGGTTTGTAACATCACCACGTGAGTCCGCTTTTTTTTAAACTGTTGCCTGTAAGCTGCACTAAATCAGGTCCATTTTAGTAAAGCAAGGGACCTGATTGGTTGCAGCAACTAGACAGCCAGGGAAGTAAGTTGTATTTTTTTAATTTCATTTTATTTTTTTTGTTTATCAGGATAGTCTGACTGGGCGAGAACCCATTTTCAGAGGAGGCCCTGGGAGAAAAGCTCCAAAGTTACCTACATAGCTCTCAACCTCTTAGTGCAAAAAATCTTGACAAAGCCTCAAAAATAGGGACATGTTTTAAATATTGTTATTATAACTTTAGAAAGTTGCTGGAATAAACGGGTTTGTGTTACCATGCATTTTCTGAAGGATATGACATCTGAAACTCAAATGACTGTCATTATTTACTGAATTCAATCCTCTCTAATTTCCCACAGCAAATTATTTTATTTATTTAACATTTGTTTACTGGGAAAGTCCAACTGGGCTAAACAGGTATATTTTCAATGAGCAGAGGCCCAGGGAGAAAAGCTTCACTGCAGTTTTAAAACATTACCAGAAATATAATAAAAACAATATTTTTACAAGCAATATTACAACAGATAAATGGTCATGCATAAAGAATAACAAATAAGTTTTTCATATTAGAGAGAGTGAGGAACTTGTTAGAGGAGGTATGGGGGAATTAAAAGTGGGTTGTTTAGTTTGGGATGGAACATGGAGAAATCCATGAACTTGTTAAGTGTGTTTTGAGAAGGTTTTTAAAGTTTATTTTGTTGGCTGTGGTTCTAATGTTAAGGGGCAAATTGTTCCAGCTTTTTAGCAATGAAGTTGGAATACAGAGTCTCCAGCACTATTTTTACCTCTGGTTATGTTGATTATAGCAATAACCCACGCCTGGGTGTGGGTAATGTGGGATTTACCCACGGTTGGCATGGTTTGGTCCCGAGGGCGACCAAACAAAGACAACCGTGGGTAAATCCCGCATTACCCACACCCAGAAGTGGGTTATTGCTATTATACTATGACATTATTTAAGAAAAGAAATAATTACTTTTCTTAAATAATGGCATTGTATAATGCCTCTTTGCTGCCCTTCCACAGCTGGCTGGTATCTGCGGCAGTTCTGATGTACTGCGCATGCCTACGCAGTACATCAGAGCTGTGGCCAAAAGCAAAGGCGAAAGCAAGATCTCCATTGCTTTTTACTGTTTCGCTATGTTAAATGGGTTTAACATAGCAAGACAGCTTTAAAATAAGCAACGGAGATCTCCGTTGCTTTTTTAAAACCTGTGTCGCTATGTTAAACTCTTTTAACATAGCAAGACAGTGTTTTAAAAGAGACTTATACTAATGGAAAAAGTCCGGGCGACCGGACCTTTTTCCATTAGTATAAGTCGATTTACAACGTGCACGCTGGCCAATCAGCATGCACGTTTTGGAATATTAATGGGGGGTCATGGTATAATAGTAATTTATTACTGGATCTTACTGTGCATTTGTTTGAGTACTGGATTAATATGTCTTGAAGGGCTGGTGTTTTTTCAGTTTGAATTATTTGATGGGCCATTGTGAGTTAGTTGAGGGTGAGCAGATTTGGTATTTCTAACCAGGGTAGTTGTTTAAGGGCCTGGCAGTGATGAGATCGATAGATCAGACTGGCTGCGAATTTTGCAATTTTGTTGTAACAGAAATTTAGTTTAGTTAAGTCAGATTTGTTATGGTTAGTGAAATGTGGGATGCATAACGAAGTGTGAAGACTAGGTGGGTTCTAGCAATAATTGTTTTAGTATTGTTGGTGAGGTATTTATTGCACCTGTGTAGTGCTCCAATTTTTTTATGCACTTTTTTATTGTTTGGGCAATGTGCATATCAA
>NC_056746.1:87928852-87933852 GCF_019279795.1 Protopterus annectens | reverse complement strand
TACCAGTTGTAATCACCGGTAATACTTACCAGTGGAGCTAACCAGTAGTACTTATCAGCAATGCTAACCAGTAGTATTCACCAGTAATACTCACCAGTAGTACTAACCAGTAGTACTTACCAATAGTACTCACCAGTAGTGCTACCCAGAAGTACTAACCAATAGTACTTACCAGTAGTAATCATCAGTAGTACTTTCCAGTAGAGCTAACAAGTTGTACTTATCAGGAATGCTAACTAGTAGTATTCACCAGTAGTGCTAACCAGTAGTACTTACCAATAGTACTTACCAGTAGTGCTAACCAGTAGTATTCACCTATAATGCTAACCAGAAGTACTTACCAGTAGTACTCACCAGTAATGCTAACCGGTAGTACTCACCAATAGTACTCACCAGTAGTGCTAACCAGTAGTACTCACCTGTAGTGCTAACCAGTAGTACTCACCAGTAGTGCTACCAAGAAGTGCTAACCAGTAGTACTCACTGTTAGTGCTGACCAGTAGTACTCACTGTTAGTGCTGACCAGTAGTACTCACTGTTAGTGCTGACCAGTAGTACTCACTGTTAGTGCTGACCAGTAGTACTCACTGTCAGTGCTGACCAGTGAGACACAGTGCTGCCCTTACAAGCATGTTTTTGTTAGGAAATGAAACACTGCCCTTTCAGGCTCATCCATCAGTAAACCTCAATCAGTGGTTTCTGTGGTTTCCTACCATTTTTCATCTCATTCACTCCCAGGTTTAATTATTTGTAACTTAGAATGTAGTCTGATAAGTCAGACACATGTATAATATTTAGCCAAGTTATGTTTAAAGTCACCCGTAAAGCATGCATAAAACATTGCATGGGATGCTAGTTTGAACTGTCTACCAAATCAGTGTGTTTTTTTTTTGGTATGTTACACCCAACTTTTTATCCTCAGGCTTATCTAGGCTATCTAGACTTACAGCTCCTGTATTCAAATTTAATTAAGGCCTATTACCTCCTGACACCTAAGGCAGTCTCTTTAAACAACAGATGGCTTTTCATAGAATAAGACTTAATTGCACATACCTGCTGTAACCTCCCTGGCTTATCCCTGGCACGGTGTGCTCATGATTTCTACAATCGCTGTTACCTCAGGCAACTCCCTTTTGGCATGCACAAACCATTTCTCCCTCCACGGACTCCATAACAAGGAAACAAACACCTCTAAGGAGTTTTTAATAGCTACATATTCTACAATCGTTATTACCTTGGGCAACTCCTTATGGCATGCACAAACCATTTCCTCCTCCACGGACTCCATAACAAGGAAACAGACACCTCTAAAGAGTTTTTAATAGCTACATAGTATGTATCTGTTGCCTTACTAATGTTAAGTAAAGTACTGAATTGTCCTTTCTATTTGCAATATTAATGGTGTGCACACCAAGCCGGGTCACTTGCAGCAATCCCCCCCACCCTTTCTCATCTATAGAACCCCCTCTCTGCTAATAGTCCTTATCTCATTTCCCATCCTCAACCACTGTATTAAACTCAATTGAAATACTTTTGGTATGTTTTTCCCCAAAGCCTAAGACAGCTTTAGTTCAATTCTACTTTGTGCACTTCCTATTCCACTACCACTTTCTTGTTAGCTATATGTGATACATTCAAGTCCATCTCACACAGCCAAACTCACCTGATTAAATGATTGTTTTCTTTCTGCTGCCATCTCTCCAACCTGTTTCTTACACCTCCCACATTCTTACTTTGCTTGCTGTGGAGATACTGTGAGAATCTGCTTGCTCTTCTCAGGTAGGCTGCTCCTGCCCCCTCTACCTCAGTTCCCCCAGAGTTAACAAATTAGGCTTCTTCTCTTTGGTGCCACTTTTAATTGCACATACCTGCTGTAACCTTCCTGGCTTATCCCTGGTGCAGTGTGTTCACCATGTAAGTTACCTGCATATTTAACAAGTCTGCCAATTTCTACATCCACTAAACTGTTATTTCTAAGTTTCTGTGTTCAGACTGCTGTATTACTTACTGATTATAGCATATATAATTTCAAAGCATCTAAGTTTATAGATCTGAGTGAACATGTATTGATCAGCCGCAGTTGGTCCGTTCTTCTTAGGACGCTGACCTAATTTCTACTAGGTATTTTAGAGCTGCAACGCAGCACTAAGTAGTTTCTAATACGGAAAAGAGTGTGGTTAATTTCCACCATATACGTTGAGTCACATTGTATTACTAAGTAACTACTTAGCAGGAAAAGAAATTGGTGGTTTTAATGTACGTTCATTGCCCTACAGTAGCAACTGTTGGAATGTAGAACTATCTAACTGACACAGGGTTGGCCTTAGGTCAAGTAGTGCCCTAGGCAAAAGGGCTCCACAGCCCCCCCACCTACCACCTGGTGTCCCCATCCTGGACTATTTACACCATTCAGTTTACTGAAAAAAGTGCCCCTGCTAGAGAGGTGCCCTAGGTGGCCGTTTAGTTGGCCTATGCCTAAAACCGGCTATGAACTGACTGTACTTGGAGATGAACCTTTTTAAACAGTGTAATATTGCTTGCTACTGTGAATTTATTTATCCTGCTTCATAGTACATTGTAAGGAGTTACAGTGTTATGTACTGATCTGGACCTGTAGCTGTACCTGGTTTACAATTTACTGCTACTCAGTACTGCATTTCTGAATGTTTTTAACTTGCCTGACAATACATTTTTAACTGCACTGTTCTATCTCTATGAAACTTTACTTGCGGGTGTTCTCTACTCCATTCTACTAACTCATTACCGTGTTACCTCAAGCAACTCCTTATGGCATGCACAAACCATTTCCCCATCCACAGACTCCATAGCAAGGAAACGGACACCTCTAAAGAGTTTTTAATAGCTACATAGTACATATCTGTTGCCTTACTAATGTTCAATAATGTACTGAATTGTCCTTTCTGTTTGCAATATTAGTGGTGTGCACACCAAGCCAGGTCACTCACAGCAGTCGCCCCCACCACCCTTTCTCATCTGTAGAACCCTCTGTCTGTTAATAGACCTTATCTCACTTCCCATCCTCCACCACTGTATTAAACCCAATTGAAATTCTTTTGGTATGCTTCTCCCCAAGAACTAAGACAGCTTTAGTTCAGTTCTTCTTTGTGCACTTCCTATTCCACCATCAGATTCTTTTTAGCTGTATGTGATACATTCAAGTCCTTCTCACAGAGCCAAATTCATCTGATTAACTGATTTTTTTCTTTCATACTGCCATCTCTCCGACCTGTTTCTGCCTGTTCCATTTGGGCTCACTTCACTCCTCTACCCTACACACCCACTCCTGCCTCACCTAGACTTATACTTACTTAGCCACACCCTCTACTCAATCAACCAATCACAACCTAGTAATTCATGCACAGTAAATCCCACCTAGACAACCACTAATACCCTCAGTCAATATACCACACATTGTACTCCAAACTATATTCACCCTATACTCTACCTCACATTCCCTTTTGAATACAGCTAACATAGTAACCTATTCACACCATTACAATAACACAAGATAGCTTACATCACTACCTCTCCTCCCACCTCAGTACTGTCACTTACACTCACACTTACTCTCAGACTTGCTCCAACCACATCGCTAACCAATTAATCCAGATCTTGCCCTTCTAGCCAACTAGTATTCTCTTATTCAACACTCTATACTACCCTGTCCCTTTACTACACACATATCTCACACCTAAAAATGCTTCCCCTCACTACCAAACTCTTCCATACGCTCACTCTCCACTCCCTCACCACTACACTATTAATATTCTGCTCTTACAGTACTTCATATCATATTACACTTTACAATCAGCTTTACCCAACCCTACATGCAACACTACATCTACACAATCCAATACATCACAACACTATCACTCCCAATATCTACAATATAACCTACATAAGTTATCTTCCTATTAAATTCCTTTCACTGAACCCAAAAACTAATACTTCTGAAAAGCACACCAAACTCAAACTCTGTAAACTTATATCACACATTAAGACACTAGTACAGCTCTCCAGGGACATCCACCCCAACCCAGGACCTAGCACAGTACATCAGCAGACTTTCATCCCCACTCATAATCCACCTTTTACTAACTTATTAACCCAACACAGAAACTCTGATCTGCTATTAACATGAATGTTAGGAGCATAGTAAATAAGGTCCATGATCTACATGCCAGACTCACACTGTACTCACCTGCCATTGTGGTACTAACTGAGACCTGGTTAAAACCAATCAATAGTGACAATGAGATTCTTCCTCATGGATATATCTAATGTAAAGATAGATTAACCAAAAAAGGAGGCAGGGAAGAAATTCTATTTAAAAACTTCCTAAGTGTAAAAAGCTCTAGATCTGACCATTCCCAACCTCGACAGCGCATAAATATTATTCTACAAACTAGAAATAAACTTAAAACTTAACGTAACTAGATAATACATCCCTCCAGGAAACAATATACCTACCCTGGAAAACATACTGCATTGGACATCCAACTCAGTGCCACAAGCAACTATCATTATGGGGGATTTCAACGTTGATTGGCTGACCTGATCCTCTTAAAACCCCACAAATGTTATCAACCTATATGGTTTTACCCAAACAATCCAATCCCCCACAAGGATAGATAAGGCAACCAAAAAGGAATCAACCCTTGACTGGACAATCATAAATAGACTTACCCAATCTTTTCACTATGGTTGTCTCCCTGACAACCTGAGTGACCATCAACCAACCTTTCTACTTAGGCATAGGTTTCATCATCACAATCAAGTTACTTACCATCTGATAAGAAACAGAAAGCATTTTAATACCACCAATTTCCTAACAGCATTACAAACCTGTAACTGGACACCTCTAAAGCTACTTCCCCTAGATGAGGCAGTTCAATCCTTTAATGCTACATTTTTATATATCCTGAACACACATGCACCTCCCAGAAACATTAGAACCAAAGATAACGCTGATCTTTGGA
>NC_056746.1:87841352-87923852 GCF_019279795.1 Protopterus annectens | reverse complement strand
TGAAGTTGATTTGTATCTTGTATCTCGTATGTGGAGCTTTTCTCCCTGGGCCTCCGCTGAAAAAGGACCTGTGTCCACTCAGACTTTCCTGGTTATCAAATGTAAAATAAAATACATAAATAAATAAATAATAAACGAGACTTAGTTTGTTCTGCCAAAGTCTTTGTTTTTCTACCAAAAAAAAAAAAATAATAATAATCTTTGTTAAAATTAGGGCTTGTATGCATCTGGCAAATTCACGCCAATCCAGAATACATGCATTAGATGCTATTCCCATAAGCTTTTTCCTGAATTACTGTACATAAATATCAAATAGAGGGGAGATTACATTCAGACACTTGATAGTGGCTACTGCAGATACTTGTGTTCTGACAACTGCACAGTGGGTTGTATTTCTTCTCTGCTAGTAAGTACCATTTACATTCACAGAACTTGAAACTCCAAAGGTCAAACAAACCTAAACTCAGAATCATTTCTTACATATCTTATGCCTTCCTACAATAAGGTTGTTCTGCTGGACATCTGTTTTCTGTTTCAGATAACATTATACACTTTCTGAGCTGATACTTTTCAAAAATGTGCTGGTGACGTTTTGATTGACACATTTGATATAACTGACATGTGCTTTGTGCTGTTTTCTGCACTGTTAAACACGGGACTAAAACAGCCATATGTGCTGTTTATCACCTGGGAATACTCTTTAAACTTATTTTGTCGCAGTTCATTATGCTGAGGTTATAATTACTCCACAGTCTGTTTATTTAAACACTCGTAGTTGCTGCTATCTGCAGAGTGCAACATGGTTAAATTAGTTATACTGCATACCTCAGGAGTCTGTGACTTTTCACGTTGATGAGTCCTACTACTTAACTTCAAACTGTCACTTACTGTAGAATATTAGAGGAGTTACAAAGTTGTATTCATTTAATGTGTTCGACAAAACCTCGGCTGTCAAACGTGGTCTTTTGCTTCCTTACTAATTTGCAATGTTGGGAAATATTTTATGATTATTTATGTTAATCAATCACTGATCATATCACAGTAAGTATTATACTGAACACCTTCCTACTGCAAACCCTACCTTCTGGTACACCTAGCCCTGAATCAAGGTTACCCTCTCATGTACCTCATCTTACTTTTTGCCACAACTGTAGGCAAATTGAATTAATATTGTGTTGATCTAATGATAAAACTTTTATTTTTTTTTTCTGAACTAACACCCTCCTACAAATCCATAGTTACTTCCCTACTAACATGCCCTCCCTCCCTATACAAACACCCATGATACTCAGGATCCAGATGGTTTGGGATACGCAGCTATGCTTGTAAGGGCATTTGTGGTCATTAGCCTATAACATCCTATGAACGTATGTCACTTCCCTACCTATCCTTAATAGTTTCATGTCTAGTTCTTCTTGAATTTCCATGGACTTTTCATCACTTCCTTCAAATGAATCTTTACTGGTTTAGAGTTATGACACTGAAACATCACTATCACTGGAATCAGCTGCATTGTGACATGGCACCTGTTCTCACTGTCATTGAAATCAGTTGCAGTGGAACATGACACCTGTTCTCACTGTCACTGGAATCAGCTGCAGTGAGACATGGCACCTGTTTTCACTGTCACTGGAATCAGCTGCAGTGTGACATGGCACCTGTTCTCAATGGAATCAGCTACAGTGGGACATGGCACCTGTTCTCACTATCATTGAAATCAGGTGCAGTGGAACATGTCACCTGTTTTCACTGTCACTAGAATGAGCTCCAGTGTGACATGTCACCTGTTCTCACTGTCACTGGAATCAGCTGCAGTGAGACATGGAACCTGTTCACATTGTCACTGGAATCAGTTGCAGTGTGACATGGCACCTGTTCTCACTGGAATCAGCTGCAGTGGGACATGGCACCTGTTCTCACTGTCACTGGAATCAGCTGCAGTGGGACATGGCACCTGTTCTCACTGTCACTGGAATCAGCTGCATTGTGAAGTGTCACCTGTTCTACTAGTATGCAGTGTGAACAGCATTTCTTGCTCTTTTCTCCACAGGTGTGTCAAGCAGCTGCCACAAAGTCTCACATGAAGCTGTTGGTGTCATAACCTCATCACATTTCTTTTTCAGCGCCTTACATTCTAATTGTGTCTTGTCTCTATCTCACATACCTGATTTTTAGGACTCCATGAACTCCCTTCTCAAGTTAAATGCATCCGTTTTCCATTATATTTCTCCTCTGCCACTTAGACTGTACTTGCTATTGTGCAGTGTAGCAACTAATCAGCTGTTTTGTTTTTAAATTAACCTTAATTGTCTCAGCCACCTGTTCCCTCTCTGTGGTGTTTTGCATACACTTAGCACTCTTACCTTCTGTTGTAGCTCACAGAGACCTCAACTCTTGCTTCTTAGTGGTAATGCTCAGTCACTTAAGTATGTAGTAAACAACAAAATGAACCTGCTTTTTATGTCATACTGTTCCCTTCTATCGACAGGGCTTGCTTAATCTATTTTCCGTACCTAATTCTTACTGTTCTTCTTTTGACGTCTTACTTTTCCTTTCCACACACATTTATTTGCACTCCTCTGACAAACGGTCTCCCTGTTAAGAAGGCAGCTTATTTGGGATCACCCTATACAAATGCGATCACAAATGAGCAAAACTTGCAAAAGCATTTTTATAAGAGGGACAAGTCTCACCTGAATCTCCAGTGTAGGGGGCTGCACCCCAGTACCCCCACTATATATATATATATATATATATATATATATATATAAATAAATAAATATATATATATATATATATATATATATATATATATATATATATATATATATATAGTAAATTCTAAGCTCCCACCAACATGGGGAAAGGAGAAATTCCCACTTTTCCTGTAATCCATTTTTCTGAGACGAAACTGACCAGTTGCACACTAGTTATTGTACAAACAAGTGTTGATCACTAGTACATTGACTACAGTCTTGGTTCCCTGACAAACTATGGGGTTCTCCTTCTCTTTTTCCCTGCCTCTTTTTTTATCTTATCGCTTTGATTGATTATGTCTGTTGTAATGTCAAACTAATGTACCAAAACTACTACAGAACTCCTGTCAGTTTCCCCTCTACATTTACTTCTCTCTCCTTTGTTTCCTTCTCAGCATCGTACTGTAGTCCATTCATTTTTCTCCTGTTGGAGTAGTGTCTGCTGCCACCCTTTCTACCTTCCCTTAATGTAATGACAACATATCGTTTCTGTGGACTAGTGTCTGCTACCACCCTTTCTACCTTCCCTTAATGTAACGACAACATATCGTTTCTGTGGAGTAGTGTCTGCTGCCACCCTTTCTACCTTCCCTTAATATAATGACAACATATCGTTTCTGTGGAGTAATGTCTGCTGCCACCCTTTCTACCTTCCCTTAATATAATGGCAACATATCGTTTCTGTGGAGTAGTGTCTGCTGCCACCCTTTCTACCTTCCCTTAATGTAACGACAACATATCGTTTCTGTGGAGTAGTGTCTGCTGCCACCCTTTCTACCTTCCCGTAATGTAACATATAATTTCTGTACTCCCAGGAGACATTACTTCTGGCAGTAGAAATGTCAAGAAGAAGATCAGTGTGGCAGTCTGGGCAATGCAGTATGAGGGTGCAGCTTCTTTAAAGTTAAAATTAATAAAAAAAGGAGTACCTGTAAACAATGTGCCTGATGTAAAAATGAAGAAAATGTATAAAAACTTACAAAACTGCTTCATGGAATGTCAATTATCACTCGTCTGCCTGCATAGTGACAGCCAAAGTCTAGCTGCTATTTGTACTTGAACTGGTTCACTATTAAAGGAATAGATGTTTTATATTAAAGTCAGTGAAGCCATGAGAAACCAATCAAAAAACCTGGCAGGAAGCTGAAGCCAGAGTTTAGCAGTTAAGCCTGCACATCTTCACTAGTAATAATGAGGAATCAGAGAGCATTTATACTTCTTTTTCTATAACCCAGTCGTTAGTCCATGCATTGGACCTTCTGGACCAATCAGCATTCAGGTTTTTAGATGCTAGACATCCACATTGTTTAATTGGTAGGTGGAGTCATTCCTAGAGCTGCAGGAGGCACTTTGTAATACATCGTCTCTCTGCTCTGTTCAGTTTGTTTTCTGGTGGAGGTTCAGATCCCTGATTCTGGTATGTGTGGGACTATTTCATTTGTGATTTCTGGTAGCTCAGTGTTTTTAAATATTTCACCTTCTTAGTCAGAAACCTTTGAAGTGTTTCCAGTTGTTTGATGTCTTAGTAGGTTGCACTCCAAATGATGCATTACTTTACAATGATTAGCTTAGTCAGTGTTGAATACAAGGGGACAATGCCACATGTAAACGTGGATGATGTTCCCTTTCCTACAAGTTGTGCTAAAATAGAATGAATCCCTGACTATTATTGTTGTATTGTGCTTGAAAGATAGGACAGGGTCCATAGCAACATTTTCTTTTTTTGAAGTGGGGTGTTGTTTGTGTGATAAGTTGGGGAGGAGTAGTTGTCTCCCAAATGTGACAATATTGTACTTTTTAATTTGAGCATGTTTCCGGAGTATCGGATATTGACTAGCGTAGTGTCCCAGAGAAGGATCTGATGATGACTCCCAGTTTGGAGTCATTAGTAAACATTGTCAGCCAGAGGTCTTCTCTAGTGGTCTGGAGGTCTTAAAAGTATATATCAAACAGGAGGGCTCCAAGAACAGATCCCTGAGGGATACCACTGGTTACTTTCATCCTCTTAGATGAGGCACCTGCCACCTTAACCACGTGGATTCTGTCTTTCAGCCAGTTGGCTATCCGTTTAACCACTCAGGGGTTTATATACAGTGTCTTAAGCTTAAAGTGATACTCGCAAATGGGAAAGTGTTAGCTTTAGCCAAGTCAAGGTACGCCATGTGAATGGAATGACAGTTGTCCACAACTTGAATTATCTTTTCAAAGAGGTTAACCAGAGTCATTAGACAGCATCCACCCTTGCTAAAACCAGTCTGCTGTGGGTTCATTATGATGAGTTTCTTACTGTCATACTTAATCAAGTCCATTGCCTTGCAAATGATACTTTTTAGGCTGATGGGTCTATAATTCCCAGGAACAGTGATGGGGCAGCATCACCACCGTTGTGAGTGATAGTAGCGTACATGCCCTGCATATGTACACTGCACCACTGTACAGCCAGTCAACAAACCTTATCACTCCACCATTAGTGAAACTCAGAAATGAATCCTAATGTGGGTCTGGGGAAGGGATGCAAGTCCAGCTCTCTAAACACATATTGTGGAGCAGGTATTTTGATTTCAACATTGTACATTCACTGTTATGACTTTCACTGCATCAGTTTTCAGTAAGTTGACATGGGCCGTGTGTGTGTGTGTGTGTGTGTGTGTGTGTGTGTGTGTGTGTGTGTGTGTGTGTGTGTGTGTGTGTGTGTGTGTGTGTGTGTTGTGTGTTGTGTGTGTGTGTTTTCTTTGGGAGGACAATACATCCATCTGCAGCAAATATTTATATCTTTCACAAACAGAGTTTGTAGTGCTGAGTTATAGTGCATTCCCTGTGAGTGTAACGCAGTTACTACACTGCCTGAGTGTACTACAAGTTATGAGGAATTGTAAACATTATATTTACCCTTTATGAACATCAGTAAATGTTTTTAAAAACATGCAGTTTTGTACTCATTTTTGTGTTTCATATATAATGGTCTTTCTTTTTCTCTGCTATGTACTTGTGTAGCTACAGACCCTTTATCTACGTATTTGTATAGGTATAGTCGTAGGACTTCTGTCATGCACAATATCAAAATCTTTTCAAAATGTCTGACACAGAGGGTAAAGCCTTAAATACAGTATGGGTGATCGCAGACTGATTATTGGCTCAGATACCTGTATGAGGAGGACAAAAGTGAGCAATGCTGCTGGCTCACCTGTCTTGGGGGTAAGGAGGTAGTTCGGGTGAAACTCAGCAGTTGTACTAGGTGTTACACTCAGATGTATTGGTGCCCACTGAGCCTGTACTGTCCAAGTGTATTCGCAGTGCAATCTAAGGGGACATCAGCATCCAGATGCATGCTTCCCCTTGGAAGACAGCAGTACTGCAACTTAGAAAAGCTGGTGAGGGGAAGGGGGAACACCCAGAGGAGATGGTAGGCTGTCACTCAGAACCAGCAAGTTGACCTGCTTCCTACCACCCAACTCTTGCTTGAGGATGGGGAGCTGATTGGAATTCCCAGAATGTAGTGAATGGGGTGTAGAGCTCTTGCCTGCTCTGGGAATGTCTGGTTCCCAGCCCCCCTCCCAGAATTCATAAGCCTATTGGATGTAGGCAGAGGAGCCCATCCAGTGAGGTCAAGCAAGGAGAAAAAAATATGTTGAGACTGTATTTATCCGTGACTGTCATCATGAACAGTTTTGAAGAATGAATGGTATATGATCAAACTGTGCACATTTTTATAGTCCTCTCTCCACAACAGTTAACATCATCCCATGGTTATTTTTACTCCCCAAAACATTACCTAGACGTTAGTTAACACCCAGAATCCCTTCAGTGCCTTTTAATTTGTTTGCTTCCATTTTTTCCTGCCTTTTTTTGTCACATTGTTTGAGGAAGTAATCCGTCTCAGCCTTTGTAATCTAGGCTAGACATTCTATTCTGTATGGCTCTTTGACAACTATACCCTTAACACATTTCCTTTATCCACTGTGTATTTCTTTCCCTATAGAATGATCCCCATACTTATGTAGATTAAGAAAGCATGATTTAGTAGTTTCTTCCCCATGGTGGCATTTCTCTTCTCGTCAACTTCCTCAACACATACTATGCTGTAGTTAAATGAACTCTCATGATACTTTCTTTAGGAATTAATCTCCACTGCGCTTACATATTTTGCCAGACACATTTGAGAGTTTCTTGCCAAGCAGAGCACACACAAAGAGATTCATGTAGCTATTGCTTGTTATTTCATAGACAATGGCATCATAAAGCTATTCAGGCTAAAAAGTCACAGCTTTTTGCTGTGTAACATAATTTACAAATGTATTCTTTCTCCGCCTTTGCGCCATAAAGCTGTTGAGCCTTATGTAATCTGAAGATGAAGAATCCTGATAATCACAGACATCAACTTCCCTAATTAGCAGAGCTTTGCAGGACTGGAAATATAATAATCTGTCTGACTCTGGGAAGGAAAGTGGGACAAAGACAGGACCTGAAACTTACTGAATTCCATTTTTTAGAAATGCTACACTGCCTGCTAGCCCATGCTCCATATTTGCATTAAGATATTTCTGTATGTTTCTGCAAGTACCTTTTACAAATCGTTATAACACATATGTAGGAAACAAATATGTAAGAGTCACTGCAAATCAGCTGCTAACTTTTACTGTGGATTTTCAGAATTAACAGCATTTCTTACTAGTTCCATTCTGAGTGAATGGAATTATGATCTGACAGGACAGACTAAAGTAATTGTGTCAGCTGTGTCCTCACAATGCATTGTAGGCCAAAGTAGCAGAGCAAGAAAAAAGATCACATCAGGATGTCAGCTCCCACAAGGGAATTCAGGTTTAGCAAAATAATAATAATATTTTTTTTATTATTTTTATTGTATTTATTTTACTTTGTTATATGTAAGAGAGGGCTGGCCTGCAAAACCTTTTCAGTTGCATCCAGGGCCACAAGCCATTTGCAACTAGTACATTAATAATGAAGCAAAATATTTCTATCAATTTTAAAGAAATATACTTGGAGTTGTCAAAATAAAGATATAAAACAATCAAAGTTCAATATAAAATCTGGACATGACATAAAGGCAAAATGCATAGTTATGTAACATTAAATGAGAAAGAACAGTGGAAGTATTTGGTTGATGTAGAGGTTTAAACAATAATTAATTCACGAGCATAGATTTTATTGGAATTTTTTGTGGGTCAGCTACAAAGAGTGGAAGATAACATAAGGCTATCCGTTGTCATTGAAACGATACTTGGGAAGCTTGTATGGGTGGGATTTTTAGCAGCTTATGGAACTGAGGTAGGTGGTCTATCTTAATTAAGGAGGGTGTGCCAAAATGAAGGGGAAACTTTTGCAAAATGAGTTTTTGCCCAGGGTTTATTAATAGGAGGGTCTTTGTAGAATACCTTTATAGCTTCTAAGAATATATTCGATTGAGTGGATGTGAAGTGTTAGAATGGAGGGAGGAGTTGAGTAGTTTAAAGGTTAGAGGATTAATTAGAAAGGAGACTTCTTCTTTGATGGAGAATAAGTTAGATTTTATGCCACATTGATGCTGTTTCCATTGAACTAGATGTAAAAATCTTAGAGTTCTGTTCTCTATTTTCTGAAGAGGTGAGGAGTTTTGATTTGTGCTGAAAACAGAGCTGTGGAGACTGTATAATAATCTGCGAATGAATATTTTGAGATCTATGGCTCTCCAGGCATCTGGAGTGAGAAGAGTTGAGAATTTGCAAACTGTTTTAAGTTGTTGGAGAAACTTTTGTTTTGGCATTGTATCTCAGTATGAGGATAGAAGGAGAGAGTACGGTCAATATGTATGCCTAGACAGTGCTGTTGTGCGATAGTGGATGTGATATTACCTCAAGGGTCATAAATGTTTAATGGGTTAGTAGGTACTTTGGAGAGTTTTTTGGGTAGTAGAGAGAAGCACAGTGTTAGATTTTTTGACATTGATTTGCAGTTTGTTATGAGAAAGCCAGTTCTGTAAGCTAGTAAATTCAGACTGCAGAGATGGTTACAAACTGGGGAGCTGTTTTTGTGGGATGAGTAAAATTATGTCATCAGCATAAAATAGAAGATTAGACTTTGGTAGGTCAGTGGGAAGATCATTAATAAAGGGGAAAAAAAGAAGGGGTCTGAGACCTGATCCTTGGGGTATACCTGTGGTAGATGAATTAGATCCAAATGTATCTATAAATCTTCTGTGAGATAAATAGATTTTGAATTAGGAGCATACTTCATTAGAGAAACTTTAATATGAATGTGTTTTGTAAGAGCAGATTATGACTGACATTAACAAAAGCTTTGGTAATGTCAAGGAAGATAGCACCTGTGTAAGGCCATGCTCCATATTTGCATTAATATTTAAGAGGTAGAACATAGCTGTAATAGCACTGTAGTTATTCCTGTAAACTTAGTTAAAATATCTAACTATCTCGTTGCATACAGGTTTGAATTGTGCAGAACTCCATGACAATGTAAAATAGATGCATTTTTCCAGTTTCTGTCCATAATGGTCCTTTAATATTAGTTACCATCTAAAGTTTTATATCTTGAGGGAGTCTTACTTAGGTCAAGTAAGTATACCTATTAACAGATACAGTGATACAACAAATCTTCAGTTTTGCTTTTCTCATTCATTGTTTTTTTTAAGTTCATTTTTGTTTGTTACCACTTTCTTTTGGGACTTTTGTTATCATTTAGTTGTTTTAGATACAGTGAAACCATTTTCCAAGGAGTTAGTTTTTGGAGAAAATCTTTGTGTCAAGAACAGGGATGAGTTAGTTATGCCACAGCATTAGATAAACAGATTGTTAAGTATTCTCACTTTTGTTCAGCGAAGTGTTGCTTTTATGTATAATTGAAGGACAGTCTGAAAAAACAAAACTGGTTGTTGTAAACTTTACCATTGTTTTGAAGTGACAGCATTGTAGAGCCGATTAATACCAGGTCTATTACATTGCATGACAGAGTTGACATCTCAGGAAGAGTATGGAGGAAGGTTCATAGGTTGGTACTAGGCTATCGACCCTAGGGCATATACAAGCCTAGCCATAACAATTCCCTGGCTATTTCTTCCCACAATATTTACTTCTCTGGACCCCTGTCTAGCAGGGTGACTGACTTGATCCCCGGGGTGAATTTCCTATCTCCCATCCAATCGTCAAGGTTCCTTTTGAAGAGGGCCAAAGAGGTGCTCTGCTTGGCATGTATGGGCAGTCTATTCCAGAGTCTGGGGAGTCTCTGGGTCAGGAACCTATCCCTCAAGCATGTTTTGTTCATTGTGATGACAAGGTTTAGATCTCTGGAGTATGTGGCTCTGAGGGATTGGGATTTCTTTAAGTGTAGCATGTCCAGCAGCTCTGGGTTTGACATGGCCTTGTATGTTAAGCAGAGATCGCCTCTGAGAGGACGATATGCGACAGAGTATAGCTGGAGTTTTTTTATACGGTCAGCATAGGGCATCTGCTTTAGGCCTGTGATTCTTTTAGCGAGGTATTTCTGCTGCCTTTCCAGTTGTTGCAGATGAAGGTGAAGGTCTGGCAATTGTTTAAGGACTACAGGCTTGGCTATTTCAGGAATATATTATATTTTAACTCTCTTGCTTTGAATATGTTTTAAGTGTATAAAGTAAAGAGTTAGAAAAAAATAACAGGGTTATTCAGTGAATAAAACAAATAAGGTGACAGCTTCTAGAAGCTCTGCAGTCACTGAGTCACAGCATTATTTAAATGGAGAATAACTCCTTATATATAAGATGAGTCATTACAAGGGGACATAACCTGCACTGTCGGAGAAAGACAAAACTGTGAAAAACAAACAGACATAAATATGGCAGCCCCATGGCAGCCTTTTGGGGTAAAAGAAAGTCAAATATAATATGAAACAGGGTGATTCTGATGCATTAGTTCAATAGAGCTTATGAACATTGAAGGAAACAACATATTTTAAAGTTTCAGTATGGAATTTTCCTTTTGTGTTAGTTATGCAGTATGGTTTATTGTAAAAACAGGAAGTGCTTTTAGTGAGTCTCACTTGTTTTCAAAGTACATAAACTCGTACATTGGCATTATGCTGTACACAGTGTCTCTTTTACTGACATATTTCATTTCTCTGCTGGAATTCAAAATATTTGACAAAATCTGTAAATTTAATGTCATTAACATTCTTAAAACAAAAGCATCTCAAATAACAAAAATATTTGTTTGTGACTGGAAAGGCTGTACTTTTAGATGCAGGAGAAGCTAGTTCTACAGCTTGATATAATCAAATATTCACCCATGGACAAAAGGCCATAGAAATCAACATTAAGTACTGACTTAGGCTAATTGGTAGATCTTACATTTGATGGGTTTTAATGTTTTACTCTGTGCATTGGTTTAGTCTGAATTTTCTGCCTTTGGGAGGTGCATGCGTACTTAAGTGTAAGCGCAACATTCCAGTCAAGTAATATACAGCCTGCAATGCAGAGCTTACCAGGTTCTTAATGTTGCTATTAAGTAGTCTTTCTCCTCCCAAGATGGACAAGTTCACATCAGACATTCACTGCCATCCTCACCTGCACAGTCCTTTCTACCACATGTCCCCTTAATAGAACATGGGTCATATGGGCATATTAAAGGCTTTATCTTTCTGCAGAACACAGCATGGGTGGCCACTGGTGTTAGTTTAACTTACCATAAAGCAATTATTTGACTTATTTGTGTAAGCCAGGGATATGACCTCGGTGTATCCACTGTTGAGTGGCAGAGCTGTAGAGCAGTTGGTAATGTTGCTTCACAATGCTTTGTCCTCTCTTGTTTGATTCCCAGTTTGACGAGAGGGTGGGGGCTGTCATCACTGCTACCAATGTTATAGGGCAATGACATCACTGCCAAAGATGTGACACCCAGATGCCAGGATACCACCCACTGTGACCTCAAGATGGCTGGCACTGATGTAGTTTGAATCTGACCACTGCCAAACCAACGATGAAATAATAGCAAGATGGTGTACATATGTCTATTTCAAGATTAATTCACAAAAAATGCAACCTGACCCTACAGCACAATGACAATATGCACTACTGTCCTTGGTGTGGGCTTCCAATATCCATACCCAGACTGAACGGCACACAAGCTACTTACAAAACTGAGTCTTTGGCCAAGCAACCCCAGGCTCTTGTCTCACCACTCTACCTGTGAACTAACATCTTCCAGTGGCCCCTTTGTCCATAATAACTGCCTTTCAAACAAAATATTATTTACACTCACAGACAGAGGCACACATACACACAAAGTACCCAGGGATGAATGACAGAATTCCCCAATTCCCCACAGCATTCTTCCTGACATTGTAGTACTACCACCACTCTGGAACAGTCCAGGGACTTCCAGTTACCTGCTGCCCTTAAATGAATCCAAATATGAAATTATATATGGTAATATTTTTTGCTGGTAGTACACCTAAGCAGTCTAATGGGAGATGTGCCACACAGCTTATTAACCACTTAGCCACTTTTCAGATAAACAACAATGCATCAAATACACACACACACACACACACACACACACACACACACACATATATATATATATATATATATATATATATATATATATATATATATATATATGGTTATAGATATAGATATAAAATAAATAATGGATGTCGGCCATAACAACTTAAAGGTTAATTTATTAGTCTCACTAGACTAGTGGCCTCTTTTCAAGGGAGACCTGAGGTGGTATTTATATTACTAGGGGAAACTTAGCCATGTCACCTAAGGGACTTCCCTACTATTTTTAGTAGGTGCTGTGGGTTCATTGACATTAACCCGAGCTACCACCAACTGAAGCAGATGGTACCCAGGTTTAAAGTCTCATCTGAAGGATGACACACTCAGGAATGCAATGTCCCCCTCATGCTACAACGCAGTGTCAATAATCCATCTACCTGATGTGGGAACAGAAAGCGCAGCCTTCTGCATCGAAAGTGATTGTGCGATCTTTTGCAGTATAAATACAGATAAAAAATTTGTGTAGGTTGGCAAACATGCAGAAATAAAATAAAAGAGAATAACAATACCTGTGGTCTAGATACCCAAGTTCCCTGGCTATCAGTTACTATAGAACTACTGTCCCTAAATGTCATAAGTTAGATAAACTAACAACTAATACTAACAGATGGGTCCACCACAAACAAGACAACATGAACTCTGTTCTAGCATAGCATAACACATTTACAAATAATACTTTTTTCAACCCCCCCAGTGGCCATCCCCTGACATCATTTTCCTGATACTGGAGAAAAAAAGTTTTTAAAACCAGTTTGTTTACTCAGTATGGCAACATTTCTTCAGGAACAAAATAACAACCACATTTTCAAGTCTGCTTCCTTCTTTTGACTCCACTTCTGTGTCATAGTGATATGAATGCCATTGAATTAATCTGAGATTACAGCAATTACATTGCAAAGAGACTTCCTGGCCATTCATTGTTACATTCTTAATAGAAGACAGTAAGTCAGGAGATCCAGCACAATCTTTATCATTCCCTGTTTTTTATATTCAGAATTTTACATTCCCTGTTTTTTATATTCAGAAATACAAAAGTCACACATTCCTAAGCCATGAGAGCAATACACTGATTATACATGAACAAGAGAAATGAGAGAAGAGAAAGAAAAATAAGTAGATTACATTTTTAACTCATTTACCTTAGTCTGGCAATATTCCTGGCATCACTCCCATATGGTGTGCTGTCTATATGGAGTTCACATGTTCCTACTGTAGGGGGGGGTCAGCTTGCTGTTATGTCTCAACTATGCTCAGTGCTCAAACTGAGCAAGTGTGTGTGTGTGTGTGTGTGTGTGTGTGTGTGTGTGTGTGTGTGTGTGTGTGTGTGTGTGTGTGTGTGTGTGTGTGTGTCTTGCATGAACTGGTGTCTTGTTCAGTATTGTCTTCTGCCTAATGCCCACTTGCTCCTGAAATAGGCTCTGCCTCCCTTTGATTTACAATATGATAAAGGAGGTGGTAAAATAAACACATTTATAAATGATTCCCTAGTGATTGTGTAGATGTCGGTAAAACAAGATAATGTATATAAACTTTATGTTAAACTTTAGTTGTCATCTATACTGATGTCCAAGAAAGGTGTATCATTTTTGAAGCTGTCATGAATTGGATCAATTGAAATTATGATAAAATAAATGTATTTCCTAACCTTTGTCCATAATGAATTATTGCCTGAAAATGTTTAATAGTAAGAGTCATGACAACCCTACAATGACCAGGAGAAATAATACAATGAGATGTTATACATAACATATTAGTTACTGATCCCAGGCCATCGGACCAGACAATATCCCTGGATGTGTTCTACATGAACTACAAAGTGAAATGGCACCACATCTGTGTGCCCTGTTCAATCACAGCCTCACCTCAGGCCTTGTCCCTACTGAATGCAGCAGTGCTACAGTCATCCCTCTCCATAAAGGGGGAGTGACTACAGACTCTGGGAATTATCGCCCCATTAGCCTGACAAGTCTGATATGTAAGGCTATGGAGTGCATCATCATGGACACAAGGATATAGGGAATCTTTAAACTCTAGATCCCATACAGTTTGGTTTTGTGAAAGGTAGATCATGCCTGCTCAACCTAGTTGACTTCTTTGAGTCTGTCATCAGAGGTGTGGATGAGGGCAAGGCAGTTCATACAGTCTACCTCAATCTGGCCAAGGTCTTTGATACCATTCCCCACTCAGGAATTATTGATAAACTCACCAAACTAGGCATCAACCCCTATATCACTAGGTGGGTTGCAAATTGGCTCAAAGATAGAACCCGCAGTGTGAAAGTAACGGACTCCAAGTCAGACTGCCGACAAGTCAAGAGTGGAGTCTCACAGGGATCGGTCCTGGGTCCTCTCCTGTTTGGTATCTACTTCTCAGCAGTCCAGACCAACACAGAGGGACTCTGGCTGACCAAGTTGTCAGACAACTGCAAGCTGGGAGCCAGTATTAACTCCCCAAGTGATGTAGACATCCTACAGAAAGGCCTCACTGAGACCAATGACTGGTGTCGAAACCATGGCCTTAAGCTTAATGCCAAAAAATGTGTCGTCATCCCCTTTGGGAAAAACTCAGTTCCCACTAATTACCACATCGATGGGAGCCCACTGAACACTGAAGGTGTTATAAGAGATCTGGGGACACAGGTTGACAGCAACCTCTCCTTCAACCACCACATTGTCACTGTGGTCAGAAAGTTCTTCTATGTGGCACATCTCATTACCAAGGGTTTTGCATTCAGGAAGAAAGAGGTCATCATTCTCTACTCTTCCCTCATTAGGCCAGTCATCGAGTATAATGCCTTATTTGGCATGTACCTCACTAGACACATGCAACAGCTGGAAAGGCCACAAAAGTATCTCACAAAGAGGATCCTAGGCCTTAAACAGATGTCCTACATGGACAGACTGAAAAAAACTCCAGCTGTCTGTCTCATATCGTCTATTAAGAGGCGATCTCTGCTTGACTTACAAAGCCATGTCTGACCCAGCTCTGTTAGGAATGCTACATCTAAAGAAATCCAAATCCCTCCACACCACATGCTTCAGAGACCTCAACCTCATTACCACAATCAACAGAACATGCTGGAGGGACAGGTTCTTAACCCAGAGACTGCCCATGCTCTGGAATAGACTTACCATACATGTCAAGCAGAGCACCTCACTGACCCTCTTCAAGAGAAATCTTGATGAGTGGATGGGAAATAGAAAGTTCACCTCGGGGATCACTGCAGCGGCTCTACTTGTTGGAGGCACTGGGAACTAACGTTGGGCGGCACAATGCAGGGGCACTTCTATGGGCTAGGGCCATTAGCCTAGTACACACCTATGAACCAATTTCTTGTTTTTGTCCTTTTTTTCTCTGCTGCCTGGTGATCACTGTCTCCCTTCCATATTACCCCAGGGTCCAGGGGCTTCCTCATCCATACAACCATCGTAGTTGAGCCATACATGCTTTTACACATGGAACTATCTCCAGTGTATACTGTACATGCTGCTTAGTGATTACAATTATGTGTCCTTTTTTTGTTTTGCTTGTGCACCCAGAATCCACTAGGATCCAGGTGTACAGTAGATCAATAGATCCTGCTGCCTCTCTACCCAGGTGGGTTAACTGCTGTCAGCCACTCACTCTCACCCTCACTGACTGGTTTCTCCAGTGACTGAGTAACTGACTGATCCCAGGCCATCTGGGCTGCAGTAAGGGACTTATCCCTCTGTACCATTATCTACCCATCTCTTTAACATTTAAAGTTATCTTAAAGTATCTTAAAGTACTGCCTTCAGAAGCTTAGATCATTTTAGTTGTTAACCTTCACTGATAATACTCGTAAGTCTGGTTTAACAATAGTATTTAACATTTATATTTCATCTACAATATCTCAGTGCGATGGGGAGAAGGTGGACTAAATGAGAGCTTGCTGTTCTGCAAATTTCTGACAAAAATCTCAAGTGACTCTGTATTCGAGTAGCTTTATTGTTAGCAATTAGCAAATTGAAAAATCTGGTTTTATTCTAGAAAGCAGACATCGATCTTTAAATGAAGAGCTCTGAGATGTAATACTTATGAAAGATACGAGCAAACGAAAACTACAAACCTGCACACATTAGACCCAGCAGAAGCACACTTCTCTCAAATTCTGCATAAATTAAGCCAGAGCAACAGCAAAGTGCCAGGCAAAATAGTAACCCCGGAAATCTGTACACCAGGAAGTAACCTGAATGTACTCCTACCAAACAGAATGACTGAATCAAATGTTAAAAAGGTAGCCATCTTATAATACCCATGAAATAATTCAAAATACAGGCTGTAGTATCTGAAGGCATGTCTGTTTAAGAAGATGAATTTGCAATTCACTAAACAGTAGAAAGACAAACAGATAATCACACTGATAGCTTATTGACTGGTGGGTGGAGCATCTGAGATTTTAGTAGAATGTTTCAGGCAAATGTTTATAATGCATGCAACAACCACAAGTTGCAGGCCTGCACAAGTGGCATAGGTCATGCATGCAACAGCCACTGGATGCAGACCTGCACCAGTGGCATAGGGGGATAAAACCCTGACTATTGCTCAAGTGATACGAGTTTGATTAAAGGTGTGGATGCTTGATAATACCGGTAGGGAGGATGTCAGTCCTTATCCTGGAGATGGGGAGCTTGCTAAATTGTCTTTCACTGAGCTCTGAAGGAGGTTGGAACTGAGAAACAATGCTGGGCTGGGGGTGGGTGGTGGGGTAGAAGCTGGCACCAGGCAGTCATAGCCAACTATGGGCACAGGGGTGAAGAATGTGCTCAGGCCGCTTCTAATCTAATCTACACATCAACACACTGTACAGGGTAATTATGGCTAAGAAAAGTACCAGACCTCCTCAGGATGAGGGCACCATTCCTAGGAGCTTAACCCTCACCTCCTGGTGTGACAGAAAACAAACTAGTGAAGCCAGTTCCATTGACCTGGAATGACTTGGTCAGTTAAATGGTGGAGGGAGGCATCAACTGTTGTACCCATTGAATAAGATGACTAACGATACAGACTGATGAATAACAAATCAAAGTTTCATACCAAATTGAAGTTTATTACCAAACCTAAGCCACAGTTGGTACAATGAAATCTAAGGCTAACAAACAAAATAAATTAATTAACAAATTAAATGAGTATGTTTAATAAAACAACCTTAACAGACTAGTAGCATTAGGTTGACTCAAAATAAGATCAATAAATGGGGTAAAGTCATACAAATACAAAGATTTTTCATTAAAACTGGTTCTTTAAGTTGCATGTTAAAATGTTCTTATAAACCAGTAGCAGCATGCAAACTACTATTCTGAACACTGTTAAGCAATGAACATATGCTGGACTAAAACTCAACATCAGTAAGAGTTACACTCCTAAACCAAACCACAATCCTAAACCATTCACTTTGAATCAAACTACAGCGCAATGTAAATCGAGATCTCTGGCATAGAAAGATGGCACAAATCTGATTAGCAGTGTGGGAAATGGAAAGGCCGGATGAATGAGGATAGCGAGTGGGCAAACCATGTTCAATCACTCATCCCAGGTTGAGGATTTAATTCACTTCCCACTAAAGGAATGGCACCTGTAGAAGATAATTTAGATTTGTGTACTCCATGTTCAAAGGGCGGATGTGGGGGCCCAGAAATACAAATGTACATACTTTAACCAAGCATACTAAGTGTGTATAAGCAAGCACACATCCATAGATTCATATACTGTTACTAGGCTAATGACCTGGAGAGCCGTTCTAAGCCTAGACAAGTTTTACCGAAAGGATAATAATGACCTTCATCCAAATAGGACATTGAGGACCAGGCAGTTATAAGCTACCTCTGTCCATAAGGGACATGGGTGCCAGGCCTGATGTGAATTTCCTATTCCCCGTCCATTTTTGTAGGTTATGCTTAAATTAGGTAACAGACAAAGTCAGCTTCACATGGATGGAAAGCCTGTTCCATAGCAGGGGCAGTCTCTGGGACACATATCTGTCTCTCCAGCATGTTCTGTTTAAGTCACAGACAAAATTCATGTCCCTAGACATTGTATTTCTGGTACTCTTTGACTTATGCATAAGTAGGGGATTCATAAGTGTGGGGTTTGCAGATGCTTATAAGCCAGGCATAGATCACCCCTCCTATTTGGGCTTGTTATAGTAAGCACTGTGGTGTCCCTTATGTCAGTAGTGTATAGATGTGTAGAAATTTGTAGAAATCTTTAGATCTATGCAGTAGCAGCCATGACTCCTTGTTCTTGCAGTAGGCATGAATGGCGAGTAGGGGGTTGATGGTCAAACAGAGGGTAGTAACCAAAAGCAAAAGATGCAAAAACAATGTACATAATATTTTGTTCTGACAAAACAATCCATAATATGCCTAAATGTAATATAAATAAACTAACAAAAAGGCAGTCACAAAAAAATGCCACCCTATATCCCTATTTGACAAACTGAGACTTCCCAACTATAAATCTGACTGTAACTGAATTTGTATTTGTTGTTTGACCATTTGAGTTTCAATTGTTATATTTTAAAAACTCTCTGCACCCTGTTAGCATCAGAAAAAAAACTTTTACAAGACACAAATACATGGTGACATTTGCCTTCACTTCTCATTTGCAGCAACTGAAATATGTTACATCTAATTTAAACTTGATTTGATCATTTTAACTTCTGATGATTTCTTTTCCAGCATTTATTGAAAATCGGCCATTTAGCCATTTAGTTGTAACATGTTTATTATTTATTTAAGTATTCATATATTTTATCCTTCTTTTACAGGTCCTTCAAAACAAAGACTGATTTACTTCTGCATTGACATATGTTTTCCAAACAACATTTGTGTTTCTGTCTGTTTCTATTATCTCCCGGATTAAGAGTCTGCCAAAAATAGAGATGTATCCATGTGTTGTGTAATAATTTTTACTTGAATTTACATTTTGTATTTTATTAATTTAAGACTAGAAACATGAATGCTTAAGATAAATGTGTTGTCGTAATTGTTTTTCTTGTAAGAGGTAGCTATGTTAAGTGGTTCATCCCCTTAACTACAAAAGAAATTGTGAATCGCAGGTTTGATTCTCAAGACGGATGTGCCATGTGACTTTAACTGCTGCCTTGGCTCAGTTTCAGAACCACAAGCTGTACCATTTAATAGAAGGACACCACTGTCACAAAGCTTTTGTAACTCGTATGAGACATCCATATTAAAACAACTAGTGGGGAAAAGTTTAAATTCAGCTATTTTTTTTTTTTTCATTTATTTCATTTGAAATATTTTATATACATTCAACGGAAAGCAAAGGTCTATATTCAGTACCAGATTAAATGGCCTTTTCTTGTTTCTGTATCTTAATTTACTAGATTTGTTACTGATTCTTTCATTATTGTTAGGATTTATAAGTAAGTGCATTTCTGAAAATGTTTTGAATATATTTTAAGCAGCTTGGAACTGTAATGTAAAGTCACTGTTTCTTTCACAGAAGCTTAATTTTCAAAATGAACTGATTTATTGTAATAGCTTATGTCTGAAAAATGCTAATACAAATAAAACTAAATCCTTATATTTGTTCAAATTTTAGTTAATAGTTGGAATTTTAATTCTCAAAACATTGATTTTGAATAATGTAGCAGTATCATGGAAGAGTGCAGTAGTTTGAATCTTTGACATCTTGACAACAAAACAACGGTTAATGTTATTTATACTGCCTGTTATCTTTAAGGCATGGGTTCGATCCTATCTTCTGGATGATGCTTGAATGCTGGATTAACTCTTGAGTGCATCTGCTCCTTCCCATTTCACAAAGATGTACTGCTTTGCTTGATTGACTACTGAAACAAATTATTTTCAGGTTTGAAGTACAAAAAATGTAAATCTTCACATGGATTTTGAAACATCAGTCAGACCAAAAGTAGAAATCTATGCATTTCCATATTCTTCAGAGAGTATATTTCAGTCCTCGCTGATAATGCCATAATCTCCTTTTGAATGTGTAACATGAACATGCAGTTTTAGTTTGGTAAATAGTTTCACAAATGATCCAAACAAGATATGTTTCAGTCATGTTCGAGGGAAAGTGCAGAATACAGTTTATATAGAATGACATAAAATGCAAGAGCTTTGCAAAAGCAGGAAAATATAATGTTCAAAATATAATATGCTGATTATTTATGAAGAAAAACTAGAAAAGTATTTAAGTGTAACATGCATATAAGAGTGTATCAGCATAACTGTGACCCTATTTGCTTGTTGCTTATCAGGCAGAATGGACAGCATTTATCTGGCTATAAGGAAGGTTGGCAAAGCCAAGAATAGGGCAGGAGGGGAGCTTGTGTTCACTCATTACTCTTAAGATCTCCCACAATACCTTACAGGTCATTCACCTGTGTAATCTGCATCAGAGACTCTACAGCTCTACAGATACAAAACCTCTTGCTGCTGTGAGCAAACTAATTCTTCTGAATTATGGCATACGCATATCTATTTTTTTAATTTTTATTTTTTCTTAACTGGGAAAGTCTGACTCGGTAAAGCCAATTATTAGTGAAGGCTTGAGGAGAAAAAGCATCAGCAATATAACAATTACAGTTTTGTTTTTGTTTATACAGTTTTGCTGTTGTGCAGAAAAATAATAGGCTAATGCAACACATCACACACAGTTTTTAAAGAAGAGACCAGTATAAACATATACATTTCACTTTACATATGCAAGGTACTGGCTGATCTGCATTATACAGAAGAAAAAACACTATTTGGAACATATAGTTATGAACAAGAGTGTTTCATGACATAATTGACAAATTTGTCCGTAGGTTTCTGCCCACATTACATAGTGAAGCTTGACCTGATCTACAATACAGACAGTTTTTACAAATTTAAAAAATGTTGATACAGTTTATATGTAGTAAGAAGGATACATTGTGAGGTGGACCATTTGATATGTTTTTTATAAGGTTTGTTTGTGTCTTTTGGCTTTTCCCGGTTAGGGATTGCCACAGCGGAACTCCGGTCTGCTAATGATTGGCAGTAGATTTTTATGTGCCGAGTTGCCAGCCCTGATGCACAACCTTCAACGAAGGTATGTCCATTCACGCATGTCTACACACAGAAGACGCTGTAGGTGAGAATCGAACAGGACAACGTCTTACTGTGACACGTTGTCCTGTTCGATTCTCAGCTAGAGCACCTTCTGGTTTGCATAATATTTTAGGTTAATATTAGACGAACATGACAGAAACAGGCCTGGAAACAGGGTTTGACAGACGTGAAGTAGAAAAACAAAGGACAATGAAGCAGCACAAGAAGCTGTAAAGTTTTGTTGGCAAAAGAGTGAAAATGTGTAAGAGAATTTTAAGTTACTATAAAAATGTAGTCATGCAAAGTAAAGAGCAGCAGGTTTATGTACGAACTTTGCACTTATGGCTTTTGTGTTCTTATGTGAACATAAACCAGGTTCTTATGTGAACATAAACCAGTCAGTTACTAACCCTTACAAACCCTTTGTTTGGCACAAAATCAAAAGCATGAAGGAAAAAATATGTTAAGTGACTTGTCTCTAGCTGCCCCCCCCCCCCCAAAAAAAGAAGAAATGAATACAAAATTCATTTAATGGCTATACAGCCCGGAAATAAAAATTGGCTTTGCATGAATGCCGTGATTAATATGTTAAAATCAGGAAGGGATGATAACTTGCAATTTGAAGTATGATTGTCTGAATTTATAGAACAAAAAAACAGTGATTCTGAAAACCACTATATTTCAAAAAAACTTCAAATCTTTTGAGGCTGTATCTCACTCAGAGTACTCATGTGGAAGTTGTACCATCAGCACTAAATATTTATTTGTTTTATTGATGTTTGTTAACTGCTGTGGTAGCGTTGGTGCCTCACAGTAAGATGTTGTCCTGTTTGATTCTCAGCTAAAGCGTTTTCTGTGTGGAGACATGCGTGAATGGGCGTACCTTTGTTGAAGGTTGTACGTCAGGGCTGGCAACTTGGTACGTAAAAATCTGCTGCCAGTCATTAGCGGACCGGAGTTTCGCTGTGGCGACCCCTAACTGGGAAAAGCCAAAAGATACAACAACATTGATGTTTGTTAACTAGTTAGTTGGGCAGGTCAACTGTACCTTTTTCAGCAATGGCAGAGACAAAATTAAAATAAACTGAAAGAGAAATATACATTAAAATACAAATTAACAAAACATAAACACATGAGAGATGAAGGTATATGAAAGCAGTGCATATCAAAACTAGCACTTTGTTGTTGTTGTTTGTCTTTCGGCTTTTCCCGGTTAGGGGTCGCCACAGTGAAACTCCGGTCCGCTAATGATTGGCAGTAGGTTTTTACGGTGCCGAGTTGCCAGCTCGATGCCCAACCTTCAACGAAGGCACGCCCATTCACGCATGTCTTTCGGAACGCCACTCGACTGCGGGTTAAGACATGCAGACTCCACACAGAAGGCACTCCCCTCACATCAGCCGGGAATCGAACGGGAGAACCTCTTGCTGTGAGGCAACAACGCTACCGCTGCAGATGTGATGTATGAGTAGGGATATACTCTGTAAAAGCTGAGGAGCCGAGGTGCTAGAGGTTTGTATGCTGTTGACAAGATTTTATTGGATCCAGGTGTTTGTTTTACCTGGCTTCTTTCTTTTTGTGTTGGTGAACTTCATAGTTTCCATTTCGTGGTGGAGTATAGTAATATACTCTTGTTGTAAGGACTTTGGAACAATCACTTTTGGACCTTTCATGTTGATACCATTGTCTGACAAAATCTCATTTCTGTATGGAAAATATGGTTGCACTTCGACTGGTAAACAAGACTGATTTTTCTTTGCTTTGATGGCCATCCTTGACTGATAAAGTGGTTGAGCTTCTGAAGAACTGGATCCAAGGCTGTATGACCTCTCTAAGCTTATCCAGACATGTGGATATCAAAACTAGCACTAGCCTTTTGAAAACAATATTTACAAGATTTGTAACTTTTGAGTTTTACTAACACTTGCAGGCTTGCTTATGAAGATATGTCTTATCAGCATAGGTATCTTGCCTTAAAAATCAAATATGCAAACTATTTACAGTATAGAGTAATTAAAATCATGTTTCCTTAGATATTTGAACAGAGTACTAAACAGAATAACATGAGTTAGAGAAGCTGTTATGAAGCATTATCCATTGTCACAAGTAATGGTATATTTAAATAGCTGATTTTTCAGTTTGACGTTGAAACCATTCAGTGCTGCCCCCCCCAATATCATTGAGAAGATGCTTCCAAGTAAAAGGTCCCAGTTTAATGAAGAAATATAAACGTCTATCAAACTTTTGCACCATGGGAAAAAAGTGAACATTTTCTATGGCGCTGTCGGAGTGCAGTGCAAGTTAACCAATAAAACAACACCTTCATGGGAGGAAGACTATGGGAGTGAGTGTTGACAAAGGCTCATTGAAAGGTTGCTGTAATCCAGGACCACTGGATTAGAATAAATTTGCCTTGGAGTGTGAATTCCGTTGTGGCGACCCCTAACCGGGAAAAGCCAAAAGAAGAAGAAGAATTGTGAATTAAAAACCATGTAAACATGCTTTGGAGTAATGTTCTAATATGCTAGATATGTTTTAACACTTTTTCAGCACAGATGCATTCTCAGTGAAACAATAATCTGAACTTGCTCCCTACCTCTGTGTTGTAAACCTTACAAGAAATCTTCAAAACAAATTATGTGTTGTCCGCAGGTTCAGTAAAGAAGCTTATCATGAGTGTTGAAGAAAGGACAGAAGCACATACAATCTGTTATGTGGATAAGAGAAGAAAACAAAGTGACGTTTGTGTGAGCTGTATGTATTTGATGGTTTACTATTGAAATGTCGAACGGCACTACATCGACTGTACTATAGTCGAACACGGAAGTTCAAAAATAGTAATGTCGACGACAAAAAAACAATCTAGGACTGTGTTTTAACATGGGTCGAGGTAGGGGAGATGTTTTTAGTTCTGAATAATACTGAACACCTACCTCGATCCATGTTAAAGCCATTCCCAGATTGTTTTTTTGATGTCGACATTACTATTTTTGAACTTCGTCGACTATAAATGAAGGTACAGCAAAACATTTGCATGGAATCACTATCTAGATGCTATAAACAGAGGTGTCAGGTCAAACTACATAGTTTAGTGATGTAAGGCACCAGTCATCCTTAACTGATCACCAAACTCGAGGGTTTTTTTCTTTACTTTTATGCGACCTGATTGATAGATGGGTGACATACTACAGTGAGACAAAATGAAGGGCACCTACCAGATCTCCTCCATACCTCCCACCTAGAGTTTGCCGCAGCAGTTAACCAGTCGGAACCACCTCTCTCGACTTTGTTTCCCACTTAACAACAGAAGATGGCCTGGCCAATAAAAGCATACCATATTCGTGCACTACCACACTACCTCTCCTTTCTCCTCCTTCCTCTTCCTCAGAACCCACAGACACTTCCCTTTCTCTCATTCTAACTCTCTTCTATAATTTCCATTTCCTCATTTCCACATTCTAGCTTCATCTGGTTCATGGATGAAGTCCTTGATCTTAAGAGAAGATCTAGAAGTCTAGTGGGAGTGTTGGGAATCAGGAACAGAGAGCACAAGAAGGAAAGAATCCAGGGTTCAGGTTCTTTGTTCTGGTGATAGATAGGAAGTAGTACCAAGTGGAACAGATACTGCAGATATGGCTGCATGGTATACTACAATGATAGACACAGATGTGTACAATGATATGGATATGAGACACACATGAGTGCAGAGAGGACAGGAAAAACCACAGCAGCCACCACATCAGCCAACATAATTAGAAAAAACAAAATCCCTGTTGTTTATGTTTGGCCAGAAAAATAGAAATACCTGTTTTTGTTGCCTAGGTGATATCTAATAGATGAATAACTCTAAGAAGAGTGCAGAACAGGACAAAAACAAAATACCTAGATAACATGCAGAATTATTCAAAGAAACACCCAAATAACATGCAGAATTAGCTGTGCTAAGCTGTGTAAAGTAAGCCCAAAACTAACACAAAAACAAACAAACCTGGTAGAACAACAACAACAAGAAAAGACACAACAAAAAAAAAAAAAAGTCATCTAACAAAATTAAACATAAACATTCTAAAAAACAAAACATTCTCTCATCAAACTGACTGGACAACTAAGATGATTAATTAAGTCCAACAAATCAAATATTTAGGAAAAGACAGCTTCCCAGGACAAGGACAACCATAAGGCCTTCTTTAGCTATGTCTGAAACCTCAAAGGTGGCACACAACAATGTGCTGAACTAGTGATAAATTGATACAAACAAAAAGCCGCAAAACAGATGAACCAAAATGGCTTCAGTGGTGAAAAATCGATCCACTAGGCATATAATATGTAACAAAGTAATTTATTAACAACACACAGAGGAAAACAAAATGAAATAAATTAATAATATTAAACCAAATGAGTCAAATCCAAGTGCTTTTGTCTCCTGTGTAGGAGACTTTTTCAAGGTGGTAAATTGAGGCACATTCACGGACATGGCAGACATAGCAAATCTTCTGGCTGACAAATTCAGCTCCAACTTTGGCCCCCTGTCGCCCCCTACTGCATCATGGAAATACCATCTAACATAATCCCTCCAATTATCAGTAGGGAGCAGGTCATAGACCTAAGGCCAAGAATACAGCTTTGATGGACCCTGATAATACCCCAGGATGCCTCTTAAATAGCCTGAGATGTCCACTGGTATGTCACTATTCAACCATAACCTCCACACAGACTTCATGACACACGAATGAAAGACTGCAATGGTCATAACTCTGCTCAAGAATGGACTTTCAGTGGATCCCAGGAACTACAGACCTATTAGTCTGACTAGTCGCATATGCAAAACCATGGAAGGAATTATCATAAAAATGATTAATAATGACATAGGAAACCTTCAAACAGTGAACCCAATTCAGTCTGGTTTCATTGAAGGCAGGTCATACCTACTGAACCTGATGGACTTCTTTCAGAAGGTCACCAGAACAATGGATGTGGACAACATGGTGTATATTGCCTACTTTCACCTAGCTAAAGCATTTGATGCAATACCCCACTTGGGCATTGTAAACAAACTCTTGTAATTAGGCATAAACCCCCATGTAACTCACTGGATAGCCAGCTGTCTCATAGACAGGACCCAGGAAGTTAGGATTGGGGAGACCACCTCCACAAAGAGGCTGGTCACCAGTAGCGTCCCCCACGGCTCAGTATTGGGTCTGCTCCTCACTGACATCTATTTTTTGGAAGTCAAGGCTAATGCCAAGGGTCACTAGCTTACCAAGATTGCAAGCTAGGAGCAATCATAGAAACATCCCAAAATTCTAGCATCTTGCAGGATTTACAAATGACCAGTGCCAAATCCACAGCTTTAAACTCAATAACAAGAAATGCATAATAGTCCCTTTTGGGAAGTTCGACATGCAGGGAAACTGCCTCATTGATACTCATGTAGATAGTAACCTGGCTTTTGGCCAACATGTGTCTAAGGTTGTAAGGAAATCATTTTATATCACTGAACTTATAAGTAAGGACATGGCAGCTAGGTCCAGGTAATTTATCGTGCCACTGTACATAGCACTCATCAGACCCATCATTGAATACGGTGCCCCCTTTGGTATGTACCCAACCAGGCACATGCAACAACTGGAACTTCCGCAGGGTTTCCTCACAAAAAGAATATGAGATATCAGCACTGTGTCCTATGCAGATCATCTCGCAGCCCTGTCTCTATACTCTGCATATGACTACTGAGAAGTGATTTATGCCTGACATACAAGGCATAATTGGATCCTGCTGTGATGGGCCCTTTGCATGCCCAGAAAACAAAGAACATCAAATCTACTACTAAATCTAAGGATTTAAACTTTGCCTGCAACTTAAATAGGACACAAGAGATGGACAGGTATGTATATCAGAGAATCCCTGTTCTCGAAAATAAGAAGTTTCTGATCCATGTGAAGCCCAGCCTTTCCCTAACCCCATTCAAGAGTAACTTGGACCAATGAACAGGAAATTAGAAATTCACTGCTGGTCTGACATTTATGTCTCTGATGGACAGAGACAGATGTTAAATCATGACAGAACTAACAAACACCCCTTCAAATAACCTATAAGGCAATAACTTGTGGGATACATTTGGGTTGCATGGCTACACTTATCAAGGCCCCAGTGGTCATTAGCCTAGTATACACCAATAAACCTTGGAATGCAAAAAAAAAAAAAAAAAAAAAAACTTCCCACATTCAATTTCTGGCATCTTAGTTAAGGAATTTAAGGAATGTCTTGCTCTTTTCTTAACATGGAGAATGGAGAAAAAGAAGAAAAAAATTATATTATTTATATTTTCAGACACAAGAAAATCTGACTGCCCCTATGCCTTCTGATCTTGACATATGCTAAATCTTCTCTGGGCCATTTCTTCCAAGGGATAGCCACCACCACCAAAACAGGTAAAACCATCCAAGTTACTAAGTAGCAGTAATTATCATACTTCTGATCTCCTGCACAATGACACTACTCCGTCTGTTACTATGTATCCTTTACCAAGTAGAGCAGAGGATTAATGTCCTTAGCAGTTAATGAGCTGCTTCTTGTAGTTAATGGTACAGGGTTTGATTCCTTCCACCTCTATTTCTCTGCTGTGTAACTTTACTTCACCAGACAGTACTTGTGGGTTGCCTATGGAAAGGGACACGTGTGTCCAGTGGACTTACCCAGTTAAGAAATAGATTGAATAAAAAATTAGTGATACAGAATCAAATCTAAACTTCTGACATGTTAATTGAAACCACAAGACATAGATCAGCCTTATACTTATAACAAATCTTCTTAATGCCAGAAAAACAAAAACACTGATGCTATGGCCTTGGTCATAATACACAGCACTGAAGCATGTGATATAAGCAGTGAAATAAATAGTAAATAGTGATATAAAAAGTAAAACTTGATGCTGGGGTAAGTTGTTATTTTTTTTTCTCATCACTCACTGATGACATCACTGTGAGTACAACACTTACACAAAGTAAAAGCAGTTGAGGTCATTTCTAGAGAATGCATCCCTGAAAAATGATGCATGCAGTGTTTTCTTCAATGCTGCTTCATCATTCAGATTTATTATTATTGTTTCTGTCAGGCTTTGTTCTTTAGGGTCTATATTGCAACATTGAATGCTAAAAACAGCTACATTGAGACATTTTCAGTGAAAGCTGAAAATGTTGAATCCACAGAACAGCGATTTCTTTCCTAGGGAAAGAAATCGCTGTTCCAACCCCCGCAAAAAAATGTTACACACTTCCAAGCACATACACACATACCCAGTCCTAATTATACCACCCAAAAACCAGTAAACAACTAAATACACATATGCACATAACCCAACCATCCATTTAACGAAAAAAAACCCAATAAACATTTTAAACCATATGCACTTACCTTAACCCACACCCTGTAACAAGTTAAAAAATAAACAAACTGTAAATACTGTATAACAATGCACTAAAACCATGGTAAAATAACATAGAGTCACACCAAGTCAAAGTATTTGATTAACTGATCTAGAAAAGGTTTGGAAGAATGGAAAAAATAGAAATATTTTTGAACTATGACAGTGGAAAAGATGGAGACAGATTTACATCATTTATGTGGCTGACTCTATAGCTGGCTTTTTAACTGTCATTTTAACTGGGTCTTCTGTAGCTTTAGGCTTAAACACAGAAACTGAAGATACTAAAAGAGAATATTTGTACTTTGGGTGTTTAGGCACCCCCACCTTTTTTGTACCATTTTTACCCCTGTGCATGATGTACTTGCCCCCTCCTACAGGACCCATGCTGTTGCTCATTTCCGAATTTCACTAACAGGGGAGTGTTACTATGCATTGCCTGGCTGTCTACTGGTACAGTGTATGTATGTATGTATGTAGTACTTGTGTGCTATTAGTAGGTATTTTGAGTTCAGTATTGTAAAGTTTTATATATTTTAACATTTCAGGATTTTCCATTTAATATTATATTTTTCACTATATTATACCACTGTTCAATAAGTTATCACATGACCTGTTAAGGTTCATAGGTTCTCAGGTACTTACTAAACTATTTTTTTGTTAAACATCTTTATTGAATTATCACTTGTGATGTAGGTAAACAAATGTATATAAAAGTAATCAAACCATATTAAGTTCACATTTACAAACATTATACATCACATATGTTGTTATATATCATATAGTCTAAGTAACATTGCATAAATTATTCAGTTCCTGCCTTCTGTTTTTTTTAAACAAGAAACATCTTTATTAAATTATCACTTATGACATAGGCAATCATACATTTATATAAATGAAAATAAACCATATTGATATAATCCCCACTCCAAGCATTTTATATCAAAAAACTTGACACATTCCTAGCTGCAAACATTATACATCACTCATAATCTACCAATCACTGTTGATCAAACATTACGTAGCTTATTCAAGTTCTGCCTTCTTTAAACCTTGTTTCTCCACTGAATGTACTGTTACTGTTTCCATTTTCCTTATGTAATTTGCTCCTACTCTGCTCTTTTTTAAAGATCCCAATTCCAGTTGTTTTATCTCTATTAACTATATTCACTACTTCTAGTACAGTTGGTTTAGACTTTGATTTCCATTGTCTAGTAATTGCCTTGTTGGCAGCCACCATAATTAGACTCAACAAGGCCTTATTATGTCTAGGCAATTCCAATTCTGTGTCATAGCTCAGAAAAATAATTTCCCTAGTTACACCAATTTGCTTACCCAGTAACTCCAACAAATTAATCTGCAGGGACTCTTGAAAGTCTGCCAACTCATTACAATCCCAGAAAATATGTTCCCATCTATCTCTTTCTTTCTCATCACATCTTCAACATTTGCTGTCCACCTGAAGAAAAGTTATATGAAGCCTATATGGGGTATAAAAATATCTATGTGAATATTTCCAAGCAAAAATCCTAAATCTTCTAGATTTTGTTGCACATTTGGGAGATATACATATACCCATTGTTTCTCTGTGAACTGCTCATCCAGTTTCTCTTCCCAAACCTTTCTAACCTCCTCTGATTGATTCTTGAAGTTATCATGCCATATTTTATATGCTGTACTAATTATTCCTTTTTTAACAGCACATTCTATTCTAGATTCTACTAAAAACACTACCAGTGCTGGTCTTTTGTTTAGCCCCCCCCCCCCATTTATTTCTGTTTGCCTATACTCTGATAGCAATCCTTGAAAGAGAAGGCAATCTCTAACCTGCAGTCCAAATAAATTCTTGGCATTTTCCCTTTCTAGTTATTCGCTCCCAATGCCTTGGTTCCTTTGCCAGGTTTCTGGAATAATTCCAGACCCCGCTTGTCTATTGTTTGTATTCCTAATTGCAGTCATCCCTAAGGGCAGAATCTCCTTTCACCATTCCTGTATTGTCTTAGTTCTTAGAATACTTTCTGCTACTTTATGAACATACTATTCTGTATGATTATTATTTTCTTTAAATATCTCCATTCAAAATCCCAGTCTCTCCTTGTTTCTTGACCCCCCCCCCATTTCATCATCATTCCTTTCCCCTTTGAATTATAGGTTTCTGCTTGCACTATGTATAAGAGCCTCGTGTAGCTCTGAAGTACACTTTCAAATCAGGTAATTCCAATCCGCCCTGTTCTATTGGAAGAATCAGCTTATCCCACTTGACTCTTGCTGTACTCCCCTCCTAGATAAAATCCTTCAGCTCTTTATTAATTGATATCTACAACTTCTCCTCTGGCTGATAAAAATATGTCTGACCTATTTATAAGACTAAAGGGACTAAAAACATTTTAACTGCTTGTATCTTACTATCCATATCTATATAACACATTTTCCAGTTTCTCAGTTGTTGTATTATCTTTTGTTTAGTCTCTTCCCACATATCCTTAGCCAGCACACCAGAATCATTTTTAATCCATACTCCTAAATACTTCATTTTATCATGCCCTCATAAATATGGATATTGCTGAACCAATTTGTATGTGGGCACGTAATTTACAGCTATTGCTTTTGTTTTAGCTTCATTAATTTTGTATCCCCAAAAGATTTAAAAGTATCTCAAAGTGTTCCACAACACTATAATGTCCTTTTCTGGTTTTGTCAGGTATAAAATAATATCATCTGCAAATACAGCCAGCTTTTCTTGACTACCATACCAGTTGTATCCTTTAATTTTTGAGATCCTTATTTTCTTTGCCATGCGTTCTAAATATAATTCAGATAAAGGGGAAAGAGGACAACCCTGCCTGGTTCATCTGCTCAAGCAGAAATTATAAGAGAGAACTCCACCCACTTTCATTTTCGCCTTCGATCCCTCATCCCCCTAATCAACCTTATAGTTTTATCAGGGAATGCGTATGCTTCCATTGCCCTGCTCATAAAGTCCCAGCTTACTCTGTCAAATGCTTTCTCTGCATCAAGACCAACAACAGTGGTATTTTCTTACATTCTGCATCCTTTGTTCGGTTAATGTTGTCAAATATTTACCTCCCCTCCACAAAACCACATTGATCCATATCTAATAATTTTGGCATCACTTTTGCTATTATAGATGTAAACACTTTATAATCATGATTTAGTATTGAAATGGGCCTGTATAAAGCTGGATCTGATGGATCTTTACCCTCTTTAGGTATTACAACTACCACCTCTTTCTTCCAGATCATTGGTACTTATCCTCCTCTTAAAATACTGTTAAAACCTTCCAGAACTTTATCAGCTTTTTCCATCCTAGCTTCCAAATTTCCACAGGCATGCCATTTATTCCTAGGGACATTCCTGTAGATTGGTTATACATCACCATTTTTATCTCATCTCATCCTATCCTGCTAGTAACTGAGCCTCATCTACCTCTGACCTTAGCATATTTAATTCTTCCATAAACATTTCCATTTGTACCTTTTCTTTATTTCCATATTTCTCTGCTTTAAACAGACCTTTATAGAATTTCCAAAATATTTCTAATACCTCTACAGGATCTCTTGTTACCTTCCTTGTTAGAGGCTTCTTAAGCTTGACAATAGCCCTTTCTACTTTCTGTTGCCTGAGTCTTTTTTGCTAAAAGTTTTTGTGCTCTAGCGTTATAATCAAGAAACAGTTCCATAGTAGCAATCTTTATAAAGGGTGGTCATGGTGGTGCAGCAGTTAGCATTGCCACCTCACAGCAAGAGGTTCTCCAGTTCAATCCTCGGCTGGGGTGCCTTCTGTGCGGAGTCTGCATGTTCTCCCTATGGTTGCGTGAGTTTCCTCTGGGTGCTCTGGTTTCCTCCCACATCCCAAAGACATGCTGTAGGTGGATTGGGCACTCTAAATTGGCCCTAAGCATGAGTGTGGGCCTTCTGTGGAAGGTTGGGCACTGGGCTGGCCACTTGACACCATAAAACTCCACTGCCAATCATGAGTGGACAGGTGATCCACTGTGGCGACCCCTAACCGGGAAAAGCCAGAAGAAGAAGTAGCAATCTTTATAAACTCATGCATATTATCAAGGTAATCCATTGTTTTCACTTCTGTAATATCGCCTGAATAATTTCCACTACCCATTCTTTAAATTCCTCTCTTTTCAACAGATAGGTGGGAAAGTGCCAGTGTCTCATTTTTATTTCATTTATTTTAATTATTATTGGCACGTGATCTGAAATAGTTATTGGGTGCATATCAAGACCTTCAATAAAATGCATATGTTCCTGTGAAATGTAAATTCTGTCTAGTCTAGCTCAGATTTTGTATCTTGGGAAATAATATGTAAATTCACTCTGAACTCCTAGTACTGAATTCACATCTTCCATGCCAAATATTTTCATAAAGTTCTTCAAAAGTCTACCTTCCTTTGTTATACTTTCCCTTCTGGGCTCCCTCAAACACATCTTCACTGCTACAAACCAAATTCCAGTTTCTACCTATAAGTAATATTCCATGCTGAAAGTTGACTATTTCTCCCAGAATTTTGTTAAGCTCCATTATAGCAGTTTTAGGTGGAATAAAAATGCATGCCAATGTAATCCTCTTTCCTTCCCAGTAGTCTCCTTAGTACTAGAAATCTATCACTATTGGAGCTCCTCTTGCAATTAATATAAGTAATCCTCTTTTCCTTTATCCCACATATTCCAATGAACAACCACACTGAAAACTTTTCTTTATCAAATTCACATGTTCAGTTCTTTCCAAGTGTGTCTCCTGTAGCATAGCTATTTGCATTCAATAGTTGTTACTCTTTCCTTTTTGGTATTTATGTGAGACCATTGGTATTTAAAGACATTACAGAAAGCATCATTGTATTAAAAAGTTATTATTCCCCCTTTTATGTATAACAACTTTTTTGTTAAATGTTTAGTTCCAGCTTTTGCATACACTGTTTGGCAGGTTGAAACTTTATACAGTTGTTTCTTGTCATATCCATTGAGCCTATGTCACATCTTACAAAATTTTTGTTTATTAAAAGCCCTCAAAAAAATGCCCAACACACAAAACTATGGACACCTTCAAATGCTGAAGTTTTACCCTCCTAACAGGAAAAAATGTCCAAACTGATGGCCACACTGACAGACTTAAGTTAACCTAAATGAAAGTTTACCAATGCTAAGATGCATGGTGCAGCCTGTGCTTCTACTAAGTATTGTCTGGTTTTGTTTTGTCTTTATAGCTCTGCCAAATGGAAAATACCTGAATGCTTTCAGAGAACATTATCCTGTATCCAATGTCTACCTTTTTTCTAGCCAATTTCTCTTTATCAGATTCTCACTGGAGACATGAGGACCAGATACAGAATTGCTACTAAGCATACATTTATTTTGCTAGAAAAAAAAACTTATAATATTCAATATTCTTTTTCATTTACATGCTTTCTCTTAAAACTTTTTTACTAGATCAGGCTAAGGGCCTTAATCCTGTCATTCCACCATGCAAGAATGAAAAAAAAACACATTTTTTCTTTTGTCATGCTGTTTTAACCAGGCTTTCTTTTACATTGCAGTGCCTATATTTCTTAAAACTGAACAAGAAGAAGGAGAGAAGAAGGGGTGGGAAACAGGAGCACCTATACACAGTAGTATCCCCATTACACTTAAAAACAACTGAGAAAAGTTTACTTTATAGCATGCAAAAAAATCATACACTATAAACATAGTACTGTTAAGAATTTTTTTTTGTTTTACTTATAGTTAACTTTCTCCTTCTTCTCCCCCTTCCCTAAGTATTTTTCTGAACACTAATGATGAAGTAGAGCATATACTTTAGAGTCCCCCACAAGTCTGACAAAGTCCAAAAAAGTCAAATATTTCCAGATTTTTTTGTTCTGTTATATCTCACATTTGTCAGTTTCCAAGTTTTCTTCCTGTTCAACTCCATCTCCCAAATCCTGTCTGCTTAATTTCCAACATTCTGTTGATTCTTCTAGTCAGCTCTCATACTCCCTTACTTCTCTTCAGCATTTGCTGTTGAAACATTGTAAATGGTATCACTGACAGTCTCTCTGTGGTCTTTTATTATCAGAAGAACAAGAAGCAGAATCTTCTTTTGTTTCACAGCACAAATTTTGTTGGACAAACTTTTTTCTTTCCTCCTTGGCATGTACTTATAGGTTCATAGGTAGTTACTAGGCTATCTGCCCAAGGGCATTTATAAGCCTAGCCAGAGTGTGTCGGCTTTCGCCACCCATTGATTAATTAACTGATCCTCTGTCATCTTCATCAAAAAATTATTTTGTCCCTCCAGGGAAGAATATGATAGCTGGGTACAACAGTTTGAATTTCACTCCTTCTTCTCAACATTTCCCGAATAGTGGAATAAACCCTATTTTGCCTGATGTACAATGCGTAATCATTCTCCACAAATGTTCTTCTGTCTCCCACTTTTAGTACTTTGTCCTTCTGCCACAGTTTTGTCAGAATTAACTCCTTCTGCTGGTAGGATTGCATATTTACAATTAAAGGTCTAAGTTGCTTTCTCATAACCAGGTTTGGAGCATACACACAACATGCCCTCTCAATTAACATCTCCTGCTGTGGAATACCAGTCCAGTTGCTTATTTGTGCTGTTATAAAATTAATAGTCTGTTCCTTCCAGCTTCTCTGGTGCAGTTTCCTTATGTGCTTTGTCCTCTAATTATATTACTTTTTGAAACATCTCTTCTTGAGCAGTCTCATATTCAGACAGTCTTTTCTTCACTATGACCTCTGATTTTTGCAGTTTTATCACCTCATCTGAATATCTATGTAAAGCATCTTCCATTTTTCTAGCCTTTTGTTGTTTGAGTTGATATATTCCACCAGTGTTTTGTTTATTTTAACCAGGTCTGTGTGCAATTGTCTTATGCTTTCCTCTAGGTTACTGGAAGTCATGTCTGGAGCTTGCATTGCTTTTGCTGAACAGCTGCAGTACTTTTCCCTCATCAGTATTTTTTCCTCACCTTTTGTAGCTGATTTTCCTTCAGGCCCTCTATATTCTTTTTCCTGGCATCCACGCAGTGCACTTACTATCCAGTTACTGAAATTTACCCTGAAACGCAAAAGTCCACTGGCCTTCTCTGCTGAGTTTCTGTTTTTACACTGGGAGAGCTAGAATTAATCTGTAACTCAATGTGCAGCCATCTTAGAAGTCAGGTACTTAGTAAGCTATTGATCCATGATGATCTTTTGAAGCCTAGCCATACATTCCAAAGAAGTTTATAGCAGTTGTATTGTAAGTATGATTAATCCAGAGTCCAGGCATTTACATGTTACCCCTGTACATAAAAGACAAAGGTGCTAAACTAAGGGTACTTTTGCACTTTTCTATCTATTTATTCACATTATGTGAAGAGGAAAATGATTCCAGACGTATAAATATCTATCCCCCAACTTATTCTATTTCTTTTGCAGAAGACATTAACATCTATTGAATGGGTGTTTATACCACCATTGGACTTCATTATATCTATATCTGTATCTACCTATAATAATCCTAAAATTAGTTGGCTGCTGGTTTAAGTGATAGCTTTCTTGCCTGTTGCATTTGGTTGACTCAGTGACTTTTTTGGAAAATCAGCATAATAACAGGGTTGGGGAATAAGCCATTACCCCAGCATTGTGCATTCATGGAACTGGTCTATTTAATTATCAGGCGATGTTGGGGGGGGGGGGCACATATGTCTTGCCACCATACAAGAAATATTATTTTTTTAATTTGCATTCTCTGTAGTTATATCTTGCAGCATGCATGTTTGACTGATTTTTTTTAAATATTTTGGCTGTCAGTCTACTGAAGTTTCAATTAACTTCAGTGTGTGTGTATATGTGTATATATATATATATATATATATATATATATATATATATATATATGTATATATATATATATATATATATATATATATATATGTGTGTGTGTGTGTGACTGTGTGTGTGTGTGTGTGTGTGTGTATATGTATATCATAGGATCATAGGAGGTTACTAGGCTAATGACCCTGGGGCCTTTACAAGCCTAGCCAAGAGTTTATCTCCAAAAAAGAAACCCCAGTCAGCACCTGTCACCCCTGTCAATGAGGGACAAAGGTGGAACCCCTGGGACAAATTTGTGGTTTCCCAACCACTCATCAAGGTTGTGCTTGAAGAGGGTCAGTGAGGTACTCTGTTTGACATGTATGGGAAGTCTGTTCAAGAGATGGGGCAGCCTCTGGGAGACAAACCTGTCTCTCCAGCAGGTTTTGTTGATGTTGCATATTAGATTTTGGCCTTTCGAGCGGGTAATGTGCGAGGAGTTAGACTTATGGATATGGAGCATCTCTAGTAGAGCAGAGTCTGATATTGCCTTGTAGGCGAGACACAAATCACCTCTGAGCAATCTGTACAATACCGAGTAGAGTGATAGTGATTTGAGCCTGTCTGCATAGGACAGGTATTGAAGGCCATGGATTCTCTTTGTGAGGTATTTCTGTGGCCTTTCCAGTAGGTGCAGGTGTTTGGAGAGTTACATACCAAATGGGGCATTATACTCAATTATAGGCCTAATGAGGGAAGAGTACAGAGAGGTAATATCCTCCTTTTTTCCTGGATGCAATCCCTTTACTTATGAGATGAACAACGTAAAAGGCTTTTCTGACCACTGCTGCTACATGATGGTCGAATGTGAGATTGTTGTCAACCTGAGTACCCAGGTCTCTCACCACAGGTTGTGCTAAGGGGGTTGCAATTGATGTGGTAATCAGTAGGGGCCATGTTTTTGCCAAATGGTATGATAATACATTTTTTGGGGTCCTATTATTTCATGTCGAACACCTCTTCATCAAACTTAAATCCAAGAAATCTGAGAACATTGAATGTCCATATAAGTGATTTCTTTCCTTGGGAAAGAAATCACTTGGCCATCCTTGTCATTTTGCCATTTTCCCCACTGTAATGCGATCTCAGAGTTGGTATATTTAGTTAGGGGTGTGTTAGGGCCCATCACCCCATGTTTGGGGTGTGGGGAGTGAAACTCCCCACTTTGTAGTGTTTGTGGTTATTTGTTGTTGTTTGTAGTGCAAGGGAGGTTCAATATTTCAAAAGTTCATGGTTTTAGGGTAGATGAAGAGGTGTTCGATGGCACGCCTCTTCGAGAAAATAATATAGACTCCATTCTTTTGCGTTTAACTTAGGGCCACGACTTAGACACCAGTCATTTGTTCCTGTGAGACCCTCTTGCAGTATGTTGACATCATTTGGGGAGTCAGTGACAGCACCCAACTTATAGTCATCTGCAGACTTGGTCAGCCACAGGCCCATTGTCTTTGCCTGGACCTCAGAGAAGTAGATGCCAAACAGTAGGGGTCCCAGGACAGATCTCTGGGGAACACCACTAGTGACAGGTCTGCTGTTGGAGGTGGTGGCACCTTTTGGGCAGCACAGTGGTGCAGCGGTTAATGCTGTCACCTCAGAGCAAGAGGTTCTCCGGTTCGATTCTCGGCTGGGGTGCCTTCTGTGTGGAGTTTGCATGTTCTCCCTGCGTTCGTGTGGGTTTCCTCCAGGTACTCCGGTTTCCTCCCACATTCTAAAGACATACTTCTGGAGCATTTCTTCCCGGGCCTCCGCTGAAAACAGGATCTGTGGAACCTAGTCGGACTTTCCCGGTCAACAAATGTTAAATAAAATAAAACAAATAAAAAAATAAATGTTGACCTTGTGGGTCCTATCGGTTAGCCAGTTGGCAACCCACCTGATGAGATAGGGATTTAATCCAAGTTGAGTTAGCTTTTTGATGCTACCCAAGTGAGGGATTGTGTCAAAGACCTTGACCAAATCAAAGTAAGATGTATGTATTGACTTTTCCTCATCCAGGGCCTTGGTGACAGTCTGAAAGAAGTCAACCAGGTTTAACAGGCAAGATCTGCCCCTGACGAATCTGAATTGGGTGGGGTCAAGTGCTTGGAGATTGTGTATGTCCTTGTTTATGAGATCAATAATAATACTCTCCATGGCTTTAAAGATCAGACTTGTGAAGCTAATGGGGCAAATAGCTTCCTAGGTCAGTAGTGGCACCAACTTTGTGCAAGAGTATATATGTATATATATATATGTATATATATATATATATATATATATATATATATATATATATATATATATATATATATATATATATATATATATATATATATATATATATATATATATATATGTATATACATATATATATATATATATATATATATATATATATATATATATACACACACACACATGAGTGTTTTATGATTTATCACTGCATGCATTTATTGTCTGTTTAAATTTTAGAAATATTTATCTGTGGTACAGTTAGTCAAATAATTTGCAGGTCAAACTGTAGGAGATTGTCTAGTACACGTTTCAGGATTTTTTTTCCTTTCTTCATTGTTGTGTGTGTTAGTATATTTAATTTTTTTTAGGGGGGTGTGGGGGAGTAAAGTCCACCCTGTAAAAACTTTTTTTTTCTTTCTATTTTGATGATGGCAAATGTAACCTGTTGATTTACGTTTATGATCACTTTAAACAGATTATTTCAGGTAGTGATAATGCAATTGCTGATGAGGTCATTCAATGTTTTGTGTTTCAAACAATCTCATTCATTGGAGATTAATTTTCTCTCTGTGTCTCTGTCTCTCTCTATAAATATATATATATATATATATATATATATGTATATAGGCTTAGCACAGGAGATATAGGCTTAGGCACAAACAAGAAGATCAAGAAAATTGAAAGTTAAACAACCCAAAAATGAGGAAAGGGTTCTCCAAGGAGTGTCAGGAAATGAAGGGAGATTGAAAAAAAAAAAAATGAGTGTTGGTCATAGAAATGTGCGACAATTTCTTTCCTAAATATAAAGGGCAGCCTGTGACCACACACTGTGCTGCATTGTGGAATGGGTGTTGGTGTTTTGCAGTATGAGCGAGCTTTACCTTCCAAGCAGTCCTAATGTCTACCAGCCCAATCTTACTATTAACAGAGGATGGAGTGCCTCTTATCTGGTCATTGCTCTAATTAGATTATAGTGTGTCTTTTGAGGTACCTGATTTTGTGGGAGAATAATCTGATTTGCATTAGATACAAATAATAAAGTACATAGGACATTAATGAGCCTGAGGTGTTAAATTCAGCTGTGACAAGTAATGTTACTAGACTATGGGAAAACTGATGAACGCTTCATGACTGCAATTCCTGGAGAGTGTTTCCAGATAAGCAGAACGCTGCTTTACTGCATGCTGTTAACGAACCAGTTTAATACCTGCAAAGAAAAATAAAATTAAGGGCTAATTCTAATCAACAGTAATGGTGTCCACAGCCAGATTTGTACCATGGGACGAAGTCAGCAGAATACATTACAAAGGAAGTCAGGACTGGTTTTTCAAGTGACACGTTGCTAAACTTGCTGTTAGAAATATAGATTTCTGATGGCAGTTAAGAACTGATTTGTCCACATAAACTATTCAATTTCCTGCTGTGATATTTTGAAGACTGATCAATTGAGAAAACTTGTTATGAATGTCAGACTGTTTTCCCTCCAGCTTCTCGGTAAGGATGGCAAGGAGAGAGAGAACTCATACAAGCAATTCTGTTAAAGAGGTGGCGACTTTAACTTCTAAAAAGTACAAATCGTCCACAAGTCCTTTCCTTAAGGATACTCCTACCTTGACAGCTTCCAAAGCAGAGATTATAAAGCCAGTTTGTAAGGCAAGAAAACGTAATTTACCAGTTGACCTGCTATAGCTGATTAAAATTAAAACTGCATTCACATCAGAACTACTGTCAGAATGTGCTAGAACTGTACTTCATGTACAGGAATTTCTGGAAGGAGATTCTGAATCTATATTACTGCAAAATTAAAGCAGAATCCTATAAATGCATTCATTTTACAGAGGGACTTTATCTTGCTGAGCCAAAGACTTCTGTAAGTGCACTCACTTTACATCAGTCTGTCACAGATTGCAAGCTTTTTGTTAAAGTGGTACAGCAAGCCACTCTGACTTGGTAATAATCAGTATCTGTCCCTTATTTGAGCAAGTATCATTACTCATTTAAAACTGAAATGATGGAACCTTTGCATGTGCCAGGGCTCACTACTAAACATCAAGTTAAAAAAAAAAAACACAGTACCTAAGAAACAAAAACAAATGCCCAAAACACATAAATTATTTAAGCAATAACCCACACCTGGGTGTGGGTAATGCTGGATTTACCCACAGTTCGTGTGGTTTGTGTCAAAGGAAAAATAAACTTAAAAAATGATCAATACACGGCAGGTTCAGGTTAAGGCACTTTAATCTTGCAGCAAGGAGACAAAAACATGCTAATACAGAGTTTGTCTAACTAAAATCAGGAAGTAAGTCCATCTTTATACACTTTCTAATAAGAAATTGCCTACCAAGCTGACGTAACAAATCACAAGTTTTAACATCATCATTTCATAGCAGCTGTTTGTCCATGATTTTCTGCTTGCACTATCAATTTTATGAAAAACTTCCTAAGAAAAACAATGTGGCCTTGGTGACCACCAGTTAGATACAGCTTACCACTATGTTATGTTACCATTCAAGGTACTATAGCTAATTCGAGCAGAAAGCAAATACAGATTCTTCAAGCAGTCTTTTGTTTCATGTATCTCTTCTTTTCTGCAGCTGTGCATGTTCTCATAACACGAACAGAGCTGATTGTTCATATTCAATCATATTATAGAAAACAGTATTGTTCTATTCATACACTATTCATTCATTTTCCTGACCTAGCAGATAATCACCTGCTTCTCAGTACATTTCCAAAAGGCATAAACATGAATTTTGCTGTGCTAGCAAATACTAGGTCAGGGTGCATCTTGCAGTTTCAGAAAGCATATTGTGGTTTGAAAAATCATCTTATAATTTCATACATAATTAAGCTGTACATAAAATAGAATGAAAATGTGTTAACCCTTTTAGCTTCTAATAAGCATTAGACATATATATAAATGAATATTTTTCTGACAGTTTGGTCACGAGGGCGAAGGCGAGTGGCCAAACAAAGACAACCGTGGGTAAATCCAGCATTACCTACACCCAGAAGTGGGTTATTGCTATTATACAATGACATTATTTAAGAAAAAAAATACTTACTTTTCTTAAATAATGGCATTGTATAATGCCTCCTTGCTGCCCTTCCGCAGCTGTCCAGTATTCCGCGGCAGTTCTCATGTACTGCGCATGCGTATGGTTACGCAGTACATCAGAACTGTGTGTGGAAGCAACAGAGAAAGGAAGATCTCCGTTGCTTTTAAAAACATGTCTCGCTATGTTAAAAGAGTTACATAGCGAGATAGCTTTAAAAAAAGCAACGGAGATTTTCCTTTCTCCGTTGCCTTTTTTAAAGCTGTCTCGCTATGTACGAATAGAATCTTGGTGACCTGTAGAAAAGCTGTGTAGCAGTAAAGGTAACAGAATGCAAAAGGAAAAGAGAAACAATCCCTTCACCAATGTTCTCAGACGAAGGAGATTTTTATATTTTTGTATAACAAACACTATCAAAAAGGATGTTTATTTTCAGCTTGTTTTAGTCTTATTGGAGCAGGATATAGCTAGGCATACTCAATGTCATATACTTGTTTAAATATGATTTATTTACCTTGCTCAAAGATATGTCAAATTATTAAATTATTTAATAAGCACACATCTTGGTTTATATTTAGATAAATTACTAACTGGCTGTTTTAGAATACTTAAATGGCTGTTTTTTTTCTTTTTTCTTTTTTTGCCTAAGCCATTCATTTCTAAAGTTTTTTTTGAGGGAGAAAGTTATATTTGTAGGGGATGAGTGCTGTTTTTTGCTGTGCTAGCAAATACTAGGTCAGGGTGCATCTTGCAGTTTCAGAAAGCATATTGTGGTTTGAAAAATCATCTTATAATTTCATACATAATTAAGCTGTACATAAAATAGAATGAAAATGTGTTAACCCTTTTAGCTTCTAATAAGCATTAGACATATATATATAAATGAATATTTTTCCGACAGTTTGGTCACGAGGGCAAAGGCGAGTGGCCAAACAAAGACAACCGTGGGTAAATCCAGCATTACCCACACCCAGAAGTGGGTTATTGCTATTATACAGTGACATTATTTAAGAAAAAAAAAACTTACTTTTCTTAAATAATGGCATTGTATAATGCCTCCTTGCTGCCCTTCCGCAGCTGTCCAGTATTCCGCGGCAGTTCTCATGTACTGTGCATGGTTACGCAGTACATCAGAACTGTGTGTGGAAGCAACAGAGAAAGGAAGATCTCCGTTGCTTTTAAAAACGTGTCTCGCTATGTTAAAATAGTTACATAGCGAGATAGCTTTAAAAAAAGCAACGGAGATTTTCCTTTCTCCGTTGCCTTTTTTAAAGCTGTCTCGCTATGTGCGAATAGAATCTTGGTGACCTGTAGAAAAGCTGTGTAGCAGTAAAGGTAACAGAATGCAAAAGGAAAAGAGAAACAATCCCTTCACCAATGTTCTCAAACGAAGGAGATTTTTATATTTTTGTATAACAAACACTATCAAAAAGGATGTTTATTTTCAGCTTGTTTTAGTCTTATTGGAGCAGGATATAGCTAGGCATACTCAATGTCATATACTTGTTTAAATATGATTTATTTACCTTGCTCAAAGATATGTCAAATTATTAAATTATTTAATAAGCACACTTATCTTGGTTTATATTTAGATAAATTACTAACTGGCTGTTTTAGAATACTTAAATGGCTGTTTTTTTTGTCTTTTTTCTTTTTTTGTCTAAGCCATTCATTTCTAAAGTTTTTTTTGAGGGAGATAGTTATATTTGTAGGGGATGAGTGCTGTTTTTTGGAAGTTGGCTAACAGCTTAAAAATCTTGGTTATCCCCTGTACAAGAGTATCAAAAATATGAGCCATTGCAATCTTTACATACCAGACATAGCAAAGCTATTACTCAGGTCATAAATGATCTCCTAATGGTGAGAGATCAGTATTTTAATTCCATGCGGGTCTTTCTTGATTTGTCTTCTGCATTATATGGTGCACCCCAAAATCTTGCTTTATGACTTACAGACTTACTGTGGAACTTTCGGTTTGGGTGTGTGTTTGTGTATGTATGGGTGTGAGTATGTATTTGCCTGGGTATTCACAGTAGGGATTTGTTAGGAGTGTGTGTGTGTGTGTGTGTGTGTGTGTGTGTGTGTGTGTGTGTGTGTGTGTGTGTGTGTGTGTGTGTGTGTGTGTGTGTGTGTGTGTGTGCGTGTGTGCGTGTGCATGTGTGTGCGTGTGTGTGTGTGTGTGTGTGTGTGTGTGTGTGTGTGTGTGTGTGTGTGTGTGTGTGTGTGTGTGCTCTATACCATACCTCTAAACTCCCTTGATTAAGTAGTCAATCCTGCAGTACTGTGATGGAAACCCTAGACACCAGGGACTTTCAAAAATGAACCCATGTCATAGTGGGTAGGAGGATGACATAATGGTTAAGGTGCTTACCTTAAAGACACAAGGTGCAGGGTTTGATTCACATGGCATAACTGGCTAGGCTTCAAATGGCCCAAAAGAGCACTTAGCCTAGTTCTAATCTAATCGAATCTAAATCAAAAGTTAATAGAATAACAGATTTTGCAGCATGAAAGATATATGATGACTACTACACACGGACACTACACACAAGGGTCACTCTTAAAAATTACCCTAATTGACTTGAAAAGTTAATAGAACTCAGGTTTTGACAGTACAGAAGACGTACAGCCTCAAAGAAATATGAAACTGTAATATGTGGCATTATTGAGCGGCTGTAATAATTTCTGGTATTTGGGGGCTGTACTCAATACCTTCGGTCAAAGCTGGAGATAACATTGGGTAACACCGATGAGTCCTTTTAAAATAATACTCAAATCCACTTGAAATGCTAATAGAGCAACAGGTCTTGCATCTGGATGTATTTACTTAACAATAACAAACTCTTTATGTCTGACATTACTGAAGGATTATAATCATTTAAGATTTACAAGGGACAGTGACAAATTAAACACACTCTGTAAAATTAGGAACATTTGTTTAAATTAGGAATTTGTTTTTAATCTGATGTTATTTCTTGTTCTGAGATATATTGTCTAACCATGACCTGGCATATCATATATTGTATGTTATATATTATTTTTTAGGTTTCTTAATGATGATTATATATGTGTTTACATTACAAACTAATCAGACTATTTGTGGACTATAATATTATATGTATGTATATATGTATGGTCCTTTATATGCATTTAGAATAGATATTGCCCCTTTATAACAAGTATAATTATGAATTTTCATTGCTTTAAAGCAAATGCACTTAAAATAAAATAGTATTTGCTTATTATTTCTTTTTAACAATGCTACTTTGAATACTTGACATCTGTATTTAGAGATAGGGGCTTTAATACCAATGGTTTTGGTTTAAATATAACACTACTTTAACATAATTCCCTAAACATAACTTTTTGTTTAAGGGCCTTGGAGAAATCAAATAGGTTTATTTGTAAATAAATAAAATTCTTCTCCAGGAAAATGAATTATTTTGATCTAGTAAGGAACATTTACTGAATGCATATGTTCTTGAGTAGCATGTATGAGTACGGGATGTCATTGCCCTTTTTAGAAAAAATTTTTAATAGGTTGTAATAATTGACATACATAATTGAATAATTGATGCTAGGTTTTGTATTTAAAGGATGATTTTTTATTGTTGATTGTAACCTGATGAAGCGCACCGGGATGGTGCGTGAAATCGCTTGTTCTTTCCTTTGCAACTTCTATTAAATCGTGAGTTTTACATCGTGGTGGTTCCTTGCAGTTTTCTTTTACTAAAATTAGGAACAGGTAAGAGGTATAATGGTGTGTGCGTGTGCATGCGCGTGTGTGTGTGTGTGTGTGTGTGTGTGTGTGTGTGTGTGTGTGTGTGTGCGCATGTTCGTGTGTGCACATGTGTGTGTGTGTGTGTGTGTGTGTGTATGTGTGTGTATGTGTGCGTGTGTGTGTGTGTGTGTGTGTGTGTGTGTGTGTGTGCGCACTTATGAGTGAATGTGCATCGGGGGGGAATGAATGAAGGAATGCCAGTGTTAACTCAATGCACTGAACACCAGTAGTGGTTACCACAACTGCAGCAGAAAAGGGTTTATTAGCACTTGCATTACTTACCAAGTGATTCAGAAACATGCACATTAGTGAATTAGTGAATAATGAGGTCCTTTCTCATTAAAGCTAATGGGTATCTTAATCGCAGCAGCTGCTCTAAAAGGCCGTTTTTGCTGCAGTCTTTACCTCTTGCAGCTGGATCTGTTAATGAATCTTGGCCAAAATTTAGACAATATGAATAGTTTAGATTTGAAAGTTAACCTGAGGATATCAAAGAATGGATTTTCATGCTTTCAATGCAGTTATTGCTCTGTTTAGACAACTGGAAGACATCTTAAATGACTTTGAGAGAAAAGGTAGAATAAGGCATTCTGTAAAAAACACCTGCCATCCATTTCTCCAGATATTTTCTACTAACAAAAAACATTTTTACATAGAGCAAACAACTGTCCAGTAACCTTAAAAAAAATAAAGGACTAAAAAATCCCCTTTCAATCCAGCATCAGAGAAAAAGGAAAGTTCTAACAGAAGTTCTGTTAGTGATTTCTGCCTGAACATGTTTCTTTTCTTCATACTATACCTCCAGGAGGCAGACTGCAATACCTTTCCAAGCTGGGGAGGTGGTAACAACAGAAACTTGTGTTCTTAAAAAGTTTCTCAAGAGTGGTCCATAGAGTTTAATTAGGTAGCTGATTGACTTTATATTCAACACATCCCCTTCAAATAGAACATATTTTAATATTAATGAAACAATTGTTGGAAAAAGGGCATTCACAATCCAGACTGTTCTTGGTGGTGAAAAGAATGAGAATTCTTTGGGGTCAGTAGGTTTAAAAGAGAAATTAAGAACAGTAACATTCAAATTAGTTGTACCATTCACAGGACTACATATCACAGGTGCAAGACTTGATATTACAAGTTCTGAAAGACAGATAAATAAACTGCTACCTACATACTGAAACAGCAGATATCAAAAGTCACTGTTATAGATCATGCACAGTGTAATGCCCACCACTGCTACCAATATGTGACGTCCACCAATATGTGATATCCTCACTCTCGGCCAGTAATCAAAGAGCCTGAATCCTCACCACTGACACTGGAGAGGGACGTGCACTTGGAACACAAATGGATACACTCGGTATCGCACTACAGACAAGGACACAAATAATGTCTCCTCCTTCAAAAAATCTCTCAGACTACATTTCACCGCTGTCCGGCTTTGCACATGCTTCAACTCTTAACCTCCTACAACCTGACTCCTACTTAAGTCCTGTACATCTTTTTAAACATCTTCCTTCCTTCTAATCCTTCCTTACTAATTCATGACTACATATACTAAAAGTCTCATCTGAGTCTACCATATGTTACTCTATCTCAAAATTCATGCCTCGCAGGAATGATTATCCTATACTGCATGAATTGCATTTGAATTGTACTGTTCAATCTATTACATGTGCTTTGTGCTTATTTCTCTGTATTGTATAATCTCTTATTCAACGTATTCTATTGTATAGCTGTACTATATCTTTGTTTTACTAACTGTTTCTGTTATTATATATTGTCAAACTATTTTGACCTGTGGAGCTTTTCTCCCCGGGCCTCCACTGAAAATGGCTTCTGAATGGCTCAGTGGACTTTGTCAGTAAACAAATGCTAATAAATAAATAATAAATAAATATTTCCAGATGTAGACCTTACAACATCAAGCACAAGTTCTCTTAAGAGCGCATAGGGAACACACTCAGCCTGGGGCCTGGATCTCTATATCTGTCTCCCTCTAGGTCCCCAGTAAGACTCCTCACAAGTACAGCTGTAATATTAGGTCCTCAGCTGAGTGACCAAGCCAAGTCTTCCAGCACCTTCTTTGTAAACCCAGTGCTTCATGTCCCTGCCCCTATTAGCTGACACACACACACACACACACACACACACACACACACACACACACACACACACACACACACACACACACACACACACACACACACACACACACACCTGGGAAGGGCTGGCACAGATTTACCTGCTGTTCCCCCTTCTGCCCAGAGTATAAGGTAGTTTCACCACCACCAGACACTCCACAATCAGCTACTCTAAGGCCCTTAACAAAGGGTGTCCAATTATACTGTGTAATATTAATACTAATACAACTAGAAAAGCAACTGAAATGCATGCAGGGTCTCCACTGGGAACACATTTATTTACAGCAAAGCATAGATAAGAAGAGACTACCCAGGGGACTTAGATTGAACAAAAGACCAATGTGGAAAAGTATGGATGATTCACTTTCTAAGGAATGGGAAGATATTTTAGAGGATGCCAACTACAAACTTATTCATCTGCTAGTAAGGAACAACCTTAGTGTGCAGGAAGCTGTAAAGGCTGACATCACATCTTTAAAAACAACATTGGAAAATGAGAACCACAATGACCTAGATGCTAAATTTGAGCTGCTTAAAGAAAGAGTGAAATGATATGAGCAGTCCATTAAAGAAAAGAAGATTAATAATATGAAACGAGATCAACTGGACAAAGATGATCCTGGGAGACTTACTAGGAGGTACAGTAATAATAACAACAACAACAACAGGAGAACCAACAACAGGCAAGGTTGTAGTTATAACGGGATATAAGGGAAAGTATAACTGGGCCAGCAGACCTCAATGGGATTTTCCCAGGGGAGATGCTCACACAAAACCAGACAAGGGCACAATACAGGACTACCAGGAGACTGTCCCCCCAACATCTCATTCCCCACCATCCCAATCCCCTCTGGCTATCAACACTTTGCAGAAGCCTTTGACATCACAGAAGGGTCAGGACAGGAACATAAGCCACAGAGGCAACCAGAACTGACAGAGAGTTCTACAGGACAAATTACAGGACTACCAGGACAACCAGGACAGCAGACAATCCAGCTACCAGGACCATCAGCAACTTCACAGAGACCAGTTTCTTCAGGAAGACCAATATCAACAGCACAGACATCAACCACCACACCAATACCAAAGCCAGCACCAGTAGCAGAACTAGAACGATGACCACCACCAGAGCCCCAGAGCTTGTCCCTCTTACCAGGTTCCTCCCTACCACAGCCACAGCGAGGAATACTACTACAACCCACCAATATTCCAGAAAGCAGAGGAGGAATTCCAGAGGTCTTATACTCTATCCATGAACCCTCGGGGAGACAGGAGAACCAAACAGTGGACAGAGGTAAGGGAAATACAATACCTGGGCAATCCCGACTGGATCCCCGACTACAACCCAGGTCCCAGGCTCAGATGGAGGAATCAGCCACAATAACAGGTACAATAACAACAATAGCAGGTGCCACAATAACAGGTGCCCCACTTATCTGGAACCACTCTATTAAAGCACTGACTGAAGATGAAAAAAGTGTGTTGTCCAAAGGACTTACTTTTGTACCAAGCTGCAGGAATGAGGTTGCTCAGGTACTGCTAGACCTTAAAATGTTTGTGATGAAGCTCAACTTAAGGGTACAGTTTCATGGCAAAAGTAATTACATTGAAAATAAGCCTGTTGATGAAACTATAAAAAAGCCTAGCAGCTTTGTTCACCACTACATCAAACATTAGCTGCTTTTGAAGTGAAATGTGAGCTGGATATCAGGAAACTGCTTAAAAAACCTCCTAAGAAAAAACTTTATAATTTAACACTTCAACTACCCAAACATAGACTGGGAGCATTACTCTAGCTCCAACACCCTAGCCCAAAGGTTCCTAGAATTTATAAACTCAAATGCTATGGAACAACTTGTTACCACTCCCACAAGAGGGGAAAACATACTAGACCTGATCATCACCAACATGGGGACTCTATGCTCCATACCAGAAGTGTATCCCTCACTGGTAAGATCAGACCATAAACAAATCTCACTGGATATTCACATCCCGACCCCACCCCCTGCCCAGAAAACCACAGTGAAAAACTTCTCTAAAGCAAATTTCACACTCCTCAAAACTGAGGTGGAATCCTTCAAAGCCGCCGGGCCTGTGGAAAATACGGCCCAGACCACAGAATCCTTTATAAACGCATTCTATGAACACCTTCAGGAATACATGGACCATGCGATCCCAAATAAAACCAAGACCCAATCCTCCAAAGGCAGATGTCCTGTCTGGTGGACCCCAGCTATAAACAAACTATACAATAGAAGGAGGAAGCTACTAAATGATACAGCAAAATCCCAAAAAGGGAAGGCATCACTGATCAGTATTAGCAAAAAATTACGGGCACTCATAAAATTGTCTAAGGCCAGCTTCGAGAGAAAAATTGCACAGCACACTAAGAATAACCACAAGGCTTTCTTTAGTTATGTTAGTAACCTGGGTGGTAATTCCCAGATATGCTCAGAATTAGTCCAAAATGACAAAAAATACACCGAACCCACAGACATTGCCAACATCCTAGCTGACAGGTTCAGCGCAAACTTCTCCCCCCCTCCCCACCAAAAGGGCAAATATCTATCCCAGCAGAGTGCTGCCCCCCTGACATCTCAGATGCTCAGGTAAGAGCTGCCCTCTCCAAAGCAAAAAACACAGCATCAATGGGACCAGACGGTGTCCCCGGCTGCATCCTACATGAACTCCAAGAAGAGCTAAACCCAAACATAAAACTACTGTTCAGTCTCAGCCTTACTACAGGATATGTGCCCAAAGAGTGGCGTACAGCAACAGTGGTCCCTCTCCATAAAGGTGGTGCCTCAACAGATCCTGGAAACTATCGCCCCATAAGCCTGACTAGCGTGGTCTGCAAAGCTATGGAAAGGATCATCATGGACCTCATAAATAAAGATATTGGGGACCTACAGACACTGGATCCTACCCAGTTCGGCTTTGTTAAGGGTAGATCCTGCCTCTTAAACCTGGTTGATTTCTTTGAAACAGTCACCAAGGCCATTGACGAGGGGAAGGTGGTCCACACAGCCTACCTGGACCTCACAAAAGCCTTCGATACAATACCCCACTCGGGCATTATAGATAAGCTCACCAGCATAAATATAAACCCCTATGTCACTAGATGGACTGCAAACTGGCTCAAGGACAGAACCCACATGGTTAGAATTGCTGGAACGTTCAAAAGTGTCCCCTGCGCGTAAGGAGCTGCCCGGCTCTACGTGAATCAACAACAAGGAAATAAGCCAGCAGCAAGCAGACTGTGATAAAGCAAAAAGTAGTTTAATAAAAACTACTAAAACAGCATTGTAGCATCCTAACACAAACCGGTTTCGGCCTGGGTTTTGAACCTAGCCTTCTTCAGTGTACAGCAAGGAGGCTTGTCAAAATTGCTGAATTTAAACAAATAAAGCCATCCTGATTGGTTAAACAATAAACATGTGCTGATAAATAATCAGCAAAAATTAATACATTCAAATACATTTAGGACCAAAACACTTTCAATTATTCAAAAAATAGCTACATATATATATATATACATATATATATGTATATATATTTTTTGTTATATATATTTTTTATATTTTAAACACCAAATGTACAACAAGGATATATCCTATATAAAGATGTTTATTTATAAACATTCATTTAACCCTGGATTAAATAATGCACCCAATTTGGTTATCCATTTCTTTTCTTTTAAATCAAGTTTTTTATGCCAACCGCTCTTATTGGTTCTGTCACCAATAATTTTATCAATGATAGTAAAATGAAATTGTGCAGTACCATGTGTAAGAGTATGTTTGTATAGTGCATTGGATGTTTTTTTGCATCTGATGTCACTAAGGTGTTCCGAGACACGTAATCTGACTGGTCGAGATGTCTGCCCAACATAGAATGAGTGGCAGGTACAACATGCCAAATAAATGGCCCAGTCCGTATTACAATTGGCAAAAAATGTAATATCAAAAACTGTGTTGGTATTCCTACTAGTGAACTCTTTGATTTTCAACATGTGCTTACAATTGACACAGTGGCCACATGGAAAGGAACCAATCAACTTGTCCCCCAAAATAGTAGTTTGATACACCTGGGGTAAAGTGGATTCAAAATGGTGTTTGTAATGGTTGAAATGACCTGCCAAATTCTTGCCTTTTCGAAAAGAAAATAAACATTTGTCAGGAATAATGGTTTTGATTCTAACATCAGCTTCCAGTATATTCCAGTTGTCCCTGATAGTCTTAATGAAGTTGTTAGTATTTCTACCAAATGTGGTAGTAAATCTTAATGTATTTGACTTGATGGGCTTCTTTTTGTATGTCAACAGATTTATTTGGCATGTTGTACCTGCCACTCATTCTATGTTGGGCAGACATCTCGACCAGTCAGATTACGTGTCTCGGAACACCTTAGTGACATCAGATGCAAAAAAACATCCAATGCACTATACAAACATACTCTTACACATGGTACTGCACAATTTCATTTTACTATCATTGATAAAATTATTGGTGACAGAACCAATAAGAGCGGTTGGCATAAAAAACTTGATTTAAAAGAAAAGAAATGGATAACCAAATTGGGTGCATTATTTAATCCAGGGTTAAATGAATGTTTATAAATAAACATCTTTATATAGGATATATCCTTGTTGTACATTTGGTGTTTAAAATATAAAAAATATATATAACAAAAAATATATATACATATATATATGTATATATATATATATATATGTAGTTATTTTTTGAATAATTGAAAGTGTTTTGGTCCTAAATGTATTTGAATGTATTAATTTTTGCTGATTATTTATCAGCACATGTTTATTGTTTAACCAATCAGGATGGCATTTGTTTAAATTCAGCAATTTTGACAAGCCTCCTTGCTGTACACTGAAGAAGGCTAGGTTCAAAACCCAGGCCGAAACCGGTTTGTGTTAGGATGCTACAATGCTGTTTTAGTAGTTTTTATTAAACTACTTTTTGCTTTATCACAGTCTACTTGCTGCTGGCTTATTTCCTTGTTGTTAGAATTGCTGGAGCCATGTCAGACTCCAAACCAGTTACAAGTGGTGTCCCACAAGGCTCAGTTCTGGGACCTCTCTTGTTCGGTATATATTTCTCGGAGGTACAGGCCAACACGGAAGGACTGTGGCTGACCAAGTTCACAGATGACTGCAAACTGGGTGCCATAATCGACTCTCCAGCTGACACAAGCATCCTCCAAAAGGGCCTCATAGAAACAGACAACTGGTGCCAGAGCCATGGCCTCAAGCTAAATGCCAAAAAGTGTATAGTCATCCCCTTTGGCAAAAACAGAGTGCCCACAAATTACCACATAGATGGTAATTCATTAAGTAGAGAAGAAGTAATTAGAGACCTGGGGACCCAAGTTGATAGCAATCTCTCATTTGACAACCACGTGGCCAAAGTGGTTAGAAAAATATTTTATATAGCCCACCTAATCATGAAGGGATTCACATCTAGATCAGGGGAGGTCATCGTGCCTCTTTACTCATCCCTCATCAGGCCCATAATTGAGTACAATGCCCCTTTTGGGATGTACCTTACCAGACACCTGCAGCAACTGGAAAGACCCCAAAAGTACCTCACCAAGAGGATCAAAGGGCTCAAACAGATGCCATTTGCTGCCTGGTTAAAGAAACTCCAGCTCTACTCAGTGGCATACCGCCTCTTCAGAGGCGATCTGTGCCTGACGTATAAAGCCTTGTCCAACCCGGAATTAATGGACATGCTGCACCTCAGAAAATCCAAATCCCATCGAGCTACGCGCTCGAGAGACTTGAACCTCAGCACTGAAATAAATAGGACATGCTGGAGGGACAGATTCATAACTCAGAGGCTCCCGTCACTCTGGAATAAAATTCCAGTCCAGGTTAGGCAGAGTCCCTCATTGACTCTCTTCAAGAGGAATCTTGATGAGTGGATGGGAGATCGTAGGTTTACCCCAGGTATCACTTCTGTGTCACTGTTAGACAGAGGCACAGTATACTAACCTCGAAAAAGGGCATAGAAAAATAAATTTAAAATGGGTGGCGAAAGCCAAACACATTCTGGCTAGGCTTATAAATGCCCTAGGGCAGATAACCGATTATGAACCTATGAACCTATGAACACAGGGAGAAAGAAAAGCATTGATTGAGCTAGGCAATGATAAATCCAGGCGTGTAATGAAGGCAGACAAGGGAGGAGGTATACTTGTGACTGATACCACTAGCTACAACCAAAAGATAGAGATATCTGGAGGATAACAGATTTTATGAGTTATTATGATTAAGCACTCAGGTCACTCCAGAACAAGTACAAATACGACTCTGTCATTGTGCATGTTGGTGTGAATGAACTGAGATGTACCTCCCTGGACTACATGAAAAGAGACATGGAAGAGCTCTCTGATCATGTAGCCCAGGCCGGTATGACCCTGACCCTGAGTAGCATCCTGCCCTCACCAAGAATGATGTCACAGTATAAAGAAAAAAATTATCAATTTCAACAATTGGCTAAGTTTCTGGTGTCATTCAAAGGGGATCTAGTATCTGTCCTCCTGGGATAACATGCTCAATAAGCCACAATGCTTCGCAAGAGATGGCTTGCACCTGTCACCCTTAGGCTTTTAAATACTGGCCAAGGCTTTTGCCACCCCCATAGTGCCTTTTTTAGGCAAGGCTCAAAAGACAAACCCACCACCGTAAATAGCACAAGTAACCAAAAACTGAGGGTAATGCTACTCAATGCCATAAGTCTAAACCTCAAAATGCATGCACTGGAGACACTCCTCAGTATAGAGGACATTGATGTCTGTGCAGTAACAGAAACCTGGTTTAAGGCTCGAGAGAGCACCCCAGCACTACTAGGCTGTAACTCATACCATACTTTTCAGCCACAGAACCCGGACCGAAATACAAAAGTGGGGGTGTATCCATATTCATCAAGGATACCCACACCTCTAGGTTAGTGCCACAGCACAATGCCTCAGAGATCATCCATGTGCAACTAACAATGAGCAAAACTGCAATTCAAATTATAGCTTGCTACAGATCACCCACCATGACCCAGGATCCCCATTCCGCATTTCTGGAGACACTGGAAAATATGAAGGTCCTACCAAATGCCCTAATATTGGGTGATTTCAATTACCCAAACATTAACTGGGAGAACTACTCAGGTACTAACACCCTTGCCCAATGCTTCCTAGAATTTATAAACTCGAATGCCCTGGATCAACTGGTCAACACCCCCACCAGAGGTGACAATATATTGGACCTGGTCATCACCAACATGGGTGACTGGTGTTCTACACCGGAGGTCAAACTCTCGCTGATTTGATCAGACCATAGACTAATCACTCTGGATATCCACATTCCACCCCCACCCCCAGTCAAGGAAACCACTGTGAAAAACTGTTCAAAGGCAAACTTCACGTTACTTAAGACCGAGGTGGAAAGGTTCACAGCCCCCATGCTAAAGGACAATGCTGTCCAAGCTGCTGAATTCCTTACAAAGGCACTCTATGAGCACCTGCAAGAATGCATGGATCATGCTATCCCAAGCAAAACCAAAACTCACTCCTCCAAGAAAAGGAAACCAGTCTGGTGGACCCCTGCCATAAACAAGCTATACAATAGAAGGAGGAAACTACAGAAAAGAGTAAAATCCCAAGAAGGAAAGACATCCCTGATCAGTATCAGCAAGAAACTACGATCTCATAAAATCATCCAAGGCTAGCTTTGAAAGAAAAATTGCCAAGGACTCCAAAGAAAACACAAAGCTATGTCAAGAACCTAAGTGGAAACTCTCAGATCTGCTCTGAGTTAGTGCAGAATGGCACAAAATACACTGAACTGACTGATATTGCCAACATTCTGGCAGACAGGTTTAGTGCAAACTTCACCCCCCTCTCATCCCCTAAAGTGCCCATAACCATACCAGAAGAATGTAGTGCCCCAACAATCACTGACACACAGGTTAAAACAGCCCTGTCCAAAGCCAAAAATACAGCTTCAATGGGACCAGACGGTGTCCTAGGCTGTGTCTTACACAAGCTCCAAAATGAACTAACCCCTCACCTAAACACACTGTTCAAATTCAGCCTCTCTACAGGCTATGTACCCACAGAGTGGTGCACAGCAACAGTTATCCCGCTCCACAAAGGTGGAGCCACAATGGACCCCGGGAACTATCACTCTATAAGCCTGACTAGCCTGGTCTGCAAGGCTATGGAATGCATCATCATGGAATTCATTAACAGAGACATTAGGAACCTTCAAACATTGGACCCTACCCAGTTTGGCTTTGTTAAGAGCAGATCATGCCTCCTAAACCTAGTGGACTTCTTTGAGACAGTTACCAAGGCTTTAAACAAGGGAAAGGAGGTCCACACAGCCTACCTAGACCTCGCAAAGGCTTTCGACACCATTCCCCATTCTGGTATTATAGACAAGCTCACCAGCCTGAACATAAACCCCTACATCACAAGATGGGTTGCCAATTAGCTCATGGATAGAACCCACACTGTGAGAGTTGCAGGCTCTAGGTCTGACTCTAAACCAGTTACAAGTGGTGACCCCCAGGGCTCAGTCCTGGGACCCCTCCTGTTTGGTATATACTTCTCAGAGGTATATGCAAGCACAGGAGGACTATGGCTGACCAGGTTTGCAGATGACTGCAAACTGGGGGCCATAATTGACTCTCCGGCTGATACAGACATCCTCCAGAAGGGTCTCAATGAGACGGATACCTGGTGTCAAAATCATGGCCTCAAGCTAAATGGTACATAGTCATCCCCTTTGGAAAAAACAAAGTACCCATGAACTACCACATACATGGTAGTCCCCTAAATACATAAAATGTAATAAGGGATGTAGTAATCTCTCCTCTGATAATCATATTACCAAGGTGGTTAGAAAATCCTGCTATGTGGCCCACCTAATCACAAAAGGGTTCACATCTAGAACAAAAGAGGTTATTGTGCCCGTCTACTCATCACTCACCAGACCCATCATAGAGTACAACTCCCCATTTGGGATGTACCTTACAAGATATCTGCAACAGCTGGAAAGACCACAGAAGTACCTCACCAAGAGGATAACTGGCCTCAAACATATGCCCTATGCAGCCTGACCGAAGAAACTCCAGCTGTACTTGGTTGCATACCGCTTACTCAAAGGTGATTTCTGCCTGACATACAAGGCCATGTCCAACCCAGAACTGATGGACATGCTCCACCTAAAAAAAAAACAAATCCCCAAAAGCCACACACTCTAGGGATCTAAACCTCATCACAACAATAAATAGGACGTGCTGGAGGGATAGATTCCTGTCCCAGAGACTCCCCATGCTTTGGAACAGGATTCCAATCTACACTAGGCAGAGCCCATCACTAACACTGTTCAAGAGAAACCTTGACGAGGGGATGGGAAACAGAAAATTTACCCCGGGGATCACTGCAGTGGCTCTGCTGGACAGAGGCACAGGGAACTAATGGCTCTGCTGGACCAAGGCACAGGGAACTAATCTAAGGGGGAGGCGAAATCCAACACATTCTGGCTAGGCTTATAGATGCCCTTGGAAAGATAGCCTAGTACTTACCTATGAACCTATTTACCATGGATGCCATAAAAAGAGCATATGATTTATGGAACACTAATCTCACCACATTATGGGAAGAAAAACTTATCACTGAAAATCTTTATAGTTATTTATGGAGCCCATGCCCACGTTTACCTTACTTTTTTGGAATACCAAAGCCACACAAGAACAGAGAAGACCCACCTTATAGACCGGTGGTAGCAAGTGGAGGTTCCCTTACTGAAGCCACAGCCATTTACCTTGATTACTTGCTGAAACCTCTAGCAGAAAAGAATAAGTCATACATAAGAGATTCAGTGGATTTTTTGAAGAAAATAAAAAACATTACAGTGGAAGCTGACAGTATTTTGGTAACTATTGATGTGGAATCCTTGTACACAGTGCTCCCTCACAATTACTGTATAACAGCAACTATGGAGTCTTTTAAGAAACATAATCAGGGTACACAGGCACAACTGCAAACGTTAAGCTCATTAATGTTGTACTGGACTTCAATTTCTTTACTTTTAATGGCAAACACTACAAACAAAAAACTGGTATAGCAATGGGGGCTGCCATGGCTCCCAGCATAGCTAACATAGCCCTGGGCAAATGGGAGGAGGACTTTGTGTTAAACAACACAGACTACATGCAGCATATCACATGCTATTTACATTTTATTGACAACATCTTTATTGTGTGGGAAGGTGACACTGTGCAGCTTGCCGATTTTATCACTTACCTCAAGTCAAACAACCCCCTTCCTGAAGTTTACCTCTTCTCATAGCTATACTTCAACCACTTTCTTAGATTTGCAGATTTCCAAGGACACGAACAATAACATAATCACCACTGATCTGTTCAGAAAACCAACGAGGGTTAACTTATTACTCCACAGTAAAAGTCTACATCCTACAAAAAACAAGTATAATATAGTGAAGTCCCAAGGCTATAGATTAGCTAGAATTACCACAGAGATGGAACCATTTTTGAGAAACCTGAACAACTTAGAGAATGATTTTCTAGTGAGAGGCTAAGAAAGTCAGATGTTAAAAAACATCCTGGAATCCATTATAGAACTGAAAAGGACTGAAGCACCTTCACTCAACCTCCCCAGTAGAAAAATGTTAAGTAATCCCATAGAGAATAACAAATGCAAAAATAGCTGCATCCTGACATACACTGGATTATCACAGTATCAAAAATATTATTGAAGAAAACTGGGACATTGTCACAGGAAACCCTTTTCTGATTAACATCTTAGGTGAAGCCTCATCTTTTGTTTATAGGAAGGCCAGGAACATTAGAAATTTTGTTGAATTTAAACCTAGACCATATGAGAGAAACACTAAAAGATGTAAAGCTAATTGTACATTTTGTATATTTATACAGCAAGGTGATAGTTTTTATTGTCCTTATTTAAAGAAAATCATTAAGACTAGTGCAGGGGGTGACTGTAACACTACAAAAGTAATTTATAGGGCACAGTGCAATGAATGTGATGCATTCTATGTGGGCAAGACTGTAAATAAACTCAAGAATAGGATTTCATGTCATCTGTCAGAAATCCACTCTGTATGTAAAAATAATGCACTAGCCAAACATCTTTCTCTTCATAAAAGACACACAGGTTTTAAGTTCCAGATCCTGGATTGCATAGACATGAGTGATCTTGAAGGAGACATCCCGAATATTCTGGAGAAACATGAACTCATGTGGCAATTAAAACTTAACTCCTTTAGGAAGCTTGGACTAAACTACTTTTGTTCAATTAAAAGTGCACTGGAACTTAGAAAATTGCCACATTGTTTACATGACTAATTTTATTTTATTTTGTTTTATTCTACCGGTTGGTTTTAAATACCATTTTAAATCAGTTGTAATTTAAGTGTATATTTTGTTTCCATCATCATACATTTTTTCTTATTTTTTTTTTGTTTTTCTGGTTCTCTTTTTTCCACTTTATTCAAAATGATGTGTAATAATACTAATTATACAATTATATATATTTTTATAGATAGTTTTTAGGTTTCTTGTACACAGACCCGAAGAAGTCTAGAAGGATGAAAGTGATCTTTGTTAACAATAGGTTATGAAAATAGAATATGATTTTTACAGTTAATTTTTTTACATGCAAAGTGTATATGTATATATTTAGATATATATATATATATTTTGATTGTCAAATGGACTAAGGTTGATATATTTCCAGCCATGTAGTATATTGTATTGGATAAAATCACAGACTTAATAATCTACTTAATAATCTGGTTAAATTAGAGGTAGCACATCATTATAATTTTTATTTAAAGTACATTAGGATTAAATTATTATGACAGCTACTAAGTAGGGAAGGACCAGCTCAAATGTCACACTGATGGGGGAAGGAATGTGAATTTAACATGTGTACCAATAACACTTTGTTTTACATCACAATAAACCACTCTCTTGCCTGATAAAAAGTGTATATATATATATATATATATATATATATATATATATATATATATATATATATATATATATATATATATATTTAGAAAGCTTGTGAGGAAACTATTACTCTATTTTTGTTTTACTTGGATCGCTTGTCTGTGTACTTAATAAAGGATTTTTGACTGGAAACAGACCACCTGCCTTTTTTAAAATTTTTATTTATTTAACATTTGTTGACCGGGAAAGTCCGACTAGGTTCCACAGATCCTGTTTTCAGCGGAGGCCTGGGGAGAAATGCCCCAGAAGCATGTCTTTAGAATGTGGGAGGAAACCCATGCAAACGCAAGGAGAACATGCAAACTCCACACAGAAGGCACCCCAGCCGAGAATCAAACCGAAGAACCACTTGCTGTGAGGCACAGCATTAACCGCTGCACCACTGCGCCGCCGCCTTGCTTGGATTACTTTTGAATACTTAGTAATTCTGTACAATTATATATATATATATATATATATATATATATATATATATTTTTTTTTTTACTTAAAATGAGTTTAAGTTTGCTACTTCTACTACTTTTGTCTGATCTGATTACTATACAGTAATAGTGATTAACTAGAGATATATGGACTGAAAATCTTCCACACAGATAAGTTTCTTACACTGTTTTCAAATAAATATAAGCATTCTCAAATGTTAAATACTTTCTACAAGGACCAACCACAATAAAAGTTTTAAATATATTAAATAATTAATAAAAGAGCATGAACATATTAAATATATATTCACAGTAAACCACAGAGTTCAGATCACAGTAAATATTGAAAAGAACATTGATGGACAGACTCAGACAAATAAAAAAATATCTAAACTAAATTTCACTATTTTCCTGACTAATCTAAAAGAATTACTGTTCCCTAATTAACTTACACAAGGCAAGGTGAAATAAGTGATCAGTCTTTCTAGTCAGGCCCCCACACAGAATACCCAATACTCTGAGATTTCTTTTGTGATACCTAAAACATAATTTCCAACAGGACTGACAGAATGACCTCAACTGGTCACCTGATTGTAGATTCTCACAATATTCCCCCTTGAAGCTGAGACAGGAATTTAGCATAGAGGGCTACAATACACATCTAAATGTTTATGGCAGTGCCTGGGGCTTCCCATCTTTTTACTGAGCTAATGAACAAAGTTTTTTTCCCACACCTAGTATCTCTGGTCCTATTCAGCACTGTGGGGTACCATTTTAATGGTTTAACAGTTCATTTACATTTCCCTTATGTTTCTTAAAGTAAGGTAGCTGGTACATTTAATTTTGTTGCAATAATGCATGTACATTTCTTTTCATTCCAGGAGTGTGCATTGTGGATACATTTTAACACAACACAAGCAAAGCTCACAAATACATTTCAGCACAAGCATCTGTACAAATCAGTTTGATATACAAATAGCATACAGTACTAATACATTTGCAACACAAGCATCTTGTATAAATCAACTTGATATAGAAAGGAATATCATTCTTTACAAAACTCCAGGTGGCTATGCTGGCACTTGCCCATATCATCACATCTCCCCCCCCCCCCCGAAAGACTAAAGCTATTTTTTCAAGTGACCCTTGAGAAACATGGCTTGAAAGAAATAAGCCTATCTGGGAATATGTTACCCCACTCAATATCTTGATAGCCCATCTGCATTGACATTGCTGACCCCATTACAGTGTTGTGCTGTCATATCATATGCCTGCAATCCTAGGCTCCACCTTAATAATGTGGCATTTTGCTGGCTGGCTCTGTGTAGCCATGTTAAAGGACTGTGGTCTGTAACTACAGTGAATTTCCTTCCAAACAGATAAGGCTGAAGTTTCTGCAGTGACCACATTATGGCTAGGCATCCATTCTGTACAGCTGCATAACATTCCTCCTTAGTTTGGAGTTTACAGATGAGATATACCACTGGGTGTTCTTCTCCTTCTGAGGAACCCTGGCTATGTACAGCCTCCATCCCATAGTTTGGAGCATCAACAAATTATTTGCTGTAATCTGGACTGGCAAACACAGGGGACCCTCCCAAAGCTCCTTTAAACTTCTGGAATGCCTGCTCTCATACTTGGTTCTACACTAACTTATCTGGCCTGTTTTTCCTTGTCAGGTTTGTGAGGTGAGCAGCTATGGTACTATATCTGGGGGGAAAACTTTCTATAGTACCCCACTGTCCCTAAGAATGCCCACCCCTGACTTTTGGTAACATGGCAAGCCATGACTGAATGGATTCCACTTTGTCAAGTTCTGGTCTGATCTTCCTACTCCCCACTTGATGTCCCAGGTAGGAGAACTCTGCCATACCCACCTGACACTTACTGGGCTTAATGGTCAACCCTGCCCACTGCAGTCTGCCCAGCACCTCTCTGACATGTTGAAGATACTCATGCCAGGAATTGCTGTAGATGGCAATATCATCTGGGTAAGCAAGGGCATAATCTCTTGCTCCTGCTAGGATATGATCTACCAGCCTCTGGAAAGTTGTTGGGGCATTTTTCATCCCAAAGGGCATCTTTGTGAACTCATACAAGCTGAAAGGCGTCACAAAGGCTGACCTCTCTCTAGAATTGGGAGTCAAGGGCTCCTGCCAGTAGCCCTTGGCAGGATCAACAGTGGTCAAATACTTAGCCCCACCCAGCTGCTCTAAGGCTTCATCTGTCCTAGGCATGGGATAAGCATCTGACTCTGTGTGACTATTTAGTTTCCTGTAGTCCATGTGCATAATATGTCTCTTGGTATGCTTTATGTCCCTATGACCTGCAAAAGGAATGTCATAGGCTATGGCTAGAAACACCAGATGGTAGGCTATGGGCACTACCAAATGCTGTATTATCTCACCTTCTAGCCCTCCCTCAGGGGTCCACTCTCTATACAGTAACCCTTTGTTCCAGTATACAGAATCCCATTTTCCCTGAGAATCAGGTGCCTCCCCTAGCTACTTCCCTCAAGCCTTGTAATGTAGGGTCTGACAGCTGAGCCTGTCTCAACTCTGTCTTTGTAACCCTTCCCAGCTCTCCTTCTACAGGAAGTCTGGTATTCTCTGACAGCGGTTCCTCACTATCAGTGTGAGTAATTCTCACCTCTGCCCTTGCAGTCACTCTGTCTAAGGGAACATCTGTACCCACCAGCAGCTGTGGCTCATCTTCAGTCTCATTGCTACAGGGTAGCTCAGTTCCTGAAGTAGCCACATCACCAGTCCTGATTTCAGGTGTGTGGTCTGGGTCTGTCTGCATCACCCCCAGGCTACCAGACTCACCTGCCTGTCTCCAAGCCAGACTGAGTGTCACTGCATGCGCACAGGGTACTGCATTATCAAAATCATTCCCTACCAACATATCGGCAGGGGCACCATCAAACACACCTACTTCCTTGCTTCCTTTTCCACTCTCCCAAGCCAAGATTAACCCTGGCCAAAGACATCTGGAGTGGGATTCTCTCTAAAGCTCTGACTGGAGTGGACTGTCCAAGCAAGTACTGTTCCTCTTTGACCACTGCAGGCTGCACTATGGTTATGTCAGAGGCTGTGTCTCTCTTAGCAGTGGCCTGTTTTCATAGGTTCATAGGTTCATAGGTTCATACTACGCTATCTGCCCTAGGGCATTTATAAGCCTAGCCAGAATGTGTTTGGCTTTCGCCACCCATTTTAAATTTATTTTGCTATGCCCTTTTTCGAGGTTAGTATACTGTGCCTCTGTCTAACAATGACACAGAAGTGATACCCGGGGTAAACCTATGATCTCCCATCCACTCATCAAGATTCCTCTTGAAGAGAGTCAATGAGGGACTCTGCCTAACCTGGACTGGGATTTTATTCCAGAGTGAAGGGAGCCTCTGGGTTATGAGTCTGTCCCGCCAGCATGTCCTATTTATTTCTGTGCTGAGGTTCAAGTCTCTCGAGCGTGTAGCTCGATGGGATTTGGATTTTCTGAGGTGCAGCATGTCCATTAATTCCGGGTTGGACATGGCTTTATACGTCAGGCACAGATCGCCTCTGAACAGGCAGTATGCCACTGAGTAGAGTTTTCCATCCACTAAGATAGGATATAAACTCTTCTCATAGCTAGGTAACCCTGTTGTTTCCAGACAACTTACCACTGGCATTCTATTATTCCCATTTGCTGGCTGCCCCACCTTTTTTTCCCCACCTTGCCTCCGTGGACACCTGTATGCTACATGGTGCCACTGGTTACATTTAAAACATTTAACCTTTGATCCTGGTGGTGTACTTGAACTAGTGACTTCTTACTGGTGGACTCTGTTGGGGTGGTTTAGGCTGCCCACCGTTGGTTCTCTTATATCCATGTGCAGCACTGGGTATACCTTTCCTGCGCAGTAATGCACTACTTGCTAGGTAAAGGTCTACTTTTTTCTCCAACTCATCTGCTGAGCTGCATTCCCTGTCTGCCAACCAGATTCTCATGTCCTCGGACAAAGTGCTAAGGGCTTGTTCCCTCACCAAAATCCTACCAGCCTTTGAAAAGTGGTGACCTCACACCCACTCACCCACCTATGAAAATAAGTGCTTAGTTCAGCAAAATAATCACATACACTTTCATCTGCCTTGCGTCTATGCCCACAAAACTTTTTTTTTTGTAAGCTTCGGGAGTTAACTTAAACTATTCCAATAATCATTTTTTTAACAGTGTCATAGTTTAAGCAATCATATCAGACAATTGAGAAACAACAGTTACAGCTTTACCATGGGGTAAGAGGGGGTCAGGAACTGTACCCAGAACCCTTGGTCAACATTATAGTGTTACATACCCTTTCAAATATATGACTAAAACTATCAAAATGATCCCCCGCTGTAAATTGTGGAGGAAATTTACTGACCTTTATTGCTTCTGGGGTCGAGCAATTCCCTTTCCCATTACCCCCACGACCCTAGCGAAGAGTCAGCATCTCCCTCTCATGTCCTCCATGACTCTAGCTAAGAGTCAGCATCTCCCTCTCATGTTGATGCTGCTTCTTCTTTTCTTTGGCCTCCAAACATCACAATCTCTCATTTTCTTCTGCCTCCAAACACCGCAGTTTCTCATTTTCTTCAGACTCCAAATGGCTCACTCTCTCTGATTCTGATTCCAAACGTTTGGTCTCCAGCTCAAGTCTCTTTAACAACAGATGGATTTTTAAGTCCTCTGAGGAAAAGTTGAACTGTCCTCTTTCTGAGAGCTGCACATTTCCAATGCCAGCCTGGTAGTTTTCCTGGTTGATGGTCTGTGCTGTAGCTGTGATTAAGGCTTCAGTCATTTCCCCTTTAGTCAGGTCGGCATGCCTCAGTCCTTTGGCTTGGCACATCTTAGCCAACTGGTTCCATGTCAGTTTGCCATAATCCTCTGCTGACATCCTTGTCTGCTCTTCCTGACTAACTAAGCTAAGAAAAAGTAAATAAATAAAACTATTGTGATATGAAACTCTAAATGTCTACTTTGTGGCTGCTTGAGAGTACAAACAACTTCTTTAACAACTTTCTTTCAGAAATTCAATATCCACAACACTGCCACCAATATGCGATGCCCACCAATACTACCAGTATCTGTTGGCCACCAATATGTGACATCGCCATGCTGGGCTAGTAATCAAGGAGCCTGAATTCTTACCACTGACACTGCAGAGGGATGTGCACTTGGAATACAAATGGTTATACTCAGTATTTCCAGATGCAGACTTCTCTGTATTAAGCACAATTCCACTTAAGAGCACACAGGGAATACACTCAGCCTGGGATCTTGATCTCTATATGTGTCTCCCTGCAGGTCCCCAATAAGACTCCCCATGCCTGCAGTCTGAATCTCTGTATATGTCTCCCTCCAGGTCCCCAATAAGACTCCCCACTGGTACAGCTGTAGGTTATGTCCTCAGCTGAGTATCCAAGCCAAGTCTTCCACCACCCTCACTGTGAACCCAGTGATTCGTGTTCCTGCCCCAAGTGGCTGACACACACAGACATAGACACACTGAGAGATTTGATTACACACACACACACACACACACACACACACACACACACACACACACACACACACACACACACACATTGTGAGATTTAATTTTTCACACACACACACACACACACACACACACACACACCTGGGAAAGGCTGACATAGATTTGCCTGCTGTGCCCCCTTCTGCCCAGAGTATAAGGTAGGTATAACTGCCACCAGACACTCTACAGTCAGCTATTCTAAGGCCCTTAACAAACAGTGTCCAATTATACTGTGTAATATTAATACTAATACAAATGGTAGTATTTCACCAGGACAGCTAGGCCTTCTGCAGTAGCCCTCACAGTGTCACCAAATAAATATTAGAATTTTCAGAGATTAAATACTTTCTACAAGGACCAGCCACAATACAAGTTTTAAATATATTTAATAATAAATAATAAAAGAGCATGAAAATATTGAATATATATTCACAGTAAACCACATAGTTCAGATCACAGGAAATATTTAAAAGAAAATTGATGGACAGACTCATACCAGTAAATTAAAATAATATCTAAACTAAGCTTCACTATATTTCTGACTAATCTAAAAGAATTACTGTTCCCTAGTTAAGTTACTTGCTGCTACAAGGCAAGGTGAAATAAATGGGCAGTCTTTCTAGTCAGGCCCCCAAACAGAATACTCAGTACTCTAAAATTTCTCTTTGTAATATCTAAAATATAATTTCCAAGAGGGCTGTCAGAATGACCTCATCTGGTCAACTGACTATAGATTCTCATAGTATTCTCTTTTGAAACTGAGATGGGAATTTAATATAGACAGCTACACTACACGTCTAAATGTTTATGGCAGTGCCTGGGGCTTCCCCTCTTTTCACTGAGCTAATGAACAAAGGCTTTTTCCCAGACCTAACATCTCCAGTCCTGTTCAGCACTGTGTGGTGACATTTTAATGGTTTAACAGCTCATTTACATTTCCCTTATTTTTTCTTAAAGTACGCAAGCTGGTACATTTAATTCAGTTGCAATAATACATGTACATTTCTTTTCATTCCAGCAAGGTGCACTGTGGATACTTTTTAACACAAGCAAAGCTCACAAATACATTTTCAGCACAGGCATCTGTACAAATCAGTTTGATATACAAATGACTTACAGTTCAAATACATTTGTAACAAAAGCATCTTGTATAAATCAGCTTGATATTCAAAGGACATATCATTCTTTACAGAACTCCAGCTGGCTATGCTGGCACTTGCCCATATCATCACACACAGCAAGCTGTTTCCATTTGATAATGGGTCAGTTCACACCTGCAATGCCAGTTCCTTATAGTAATCTGTTTCTGTCTGCTGCATGCAAAATTAAGTTTTAAATTGCCAAGCAAAGACTGACATTAGCCATTTGTAGCCTACATACATGGATAGCTAGATAACAGGCTGCAGCATGATAACAGTGAATATTTTTCCTAACATTTGCCTATGTAGAACTTTGCAAAGTGTCAGAGGCTCTGCCTGGAATGCTGCCTATTAAGCTAATAATAATAATACCCATTTATTAGGCTGGTAGGCCCACTGGACTCACAATCCCTTTTCAAGGGTGATCTGGGATCAATGTTTGGTTAAGTGACTTACTAAAGAACACATAGTAGGCAAATGAGGGATAAGGGAACAAACCTTTTCCCCTGTAGGTGCTCATTAAGGCATGTCTTGGGGAAGAAATGGGCAGATTTCAGTCAACAGAAGACTTCATGAGCTTCAAAGTTTTTCCTCTTTAGGGCAATGTCACTCTCCTACTGCGGATACAATAGAAAACTCTTTGAGGGTTCTGTTGAAGCAGCTTTATTATATACAAACACATCATGATAGACGTTTACTGACTAACTTAAGTAACTGATATACAAACTAACTACTGCAATCATACATGCTCACTCTCTGGCTGCACTCTCAAAATGGCACTGGGAATAGTACATGCCCGGTATTTATATGTGCACGTTCAGTCCTTGATATGCCTCTTAAAGATACAGCACATACACTCTGATCTATATCCCCCTCTTTGAGAAATAGAGCATGCAACATTATGAATCTATTTGACATGCAGATAATACAAGTAGCTTTTTGTCATGCAATTATACAAGACTAGGTACATATATACAGTTATGTCCATGTTGCTGTGCATTTCACACTGGGCCTGGAAATTTTTGACCGTATCATGTGACATAAAACTGTGAATTAGGTTTAGCAACAGGAGCCATCTCTACAGAATGTTTAACCTTGTGAGTATTTGGAACATTCTCAGGAATGGAAGTAGAGGTTGAGACACACTTTGGGATGGGAACAATGTCTGGTTTGCTCTGAGATCTAGAGTCTGTATCACAGGAACAATGCTGCGATGAAGATTTTGGTACAGGAAGAAGATGTCTACAATTTCTTCTGTACTCCACACCCTCAGATTCTACAAGGTAGGATCTCGGTCGAAACCTTTCGCCGTTTGTATTCTCACTGTCTCTCCTTCCCTCAACAGACAGAAATCTGCTTGATTTATCATAAATGAACTTCTGGACAGAATGCTTCTTGAATAATGAGTTTTGATGGTTCTGTTGTTCTTAGCTGTAGGCCTCAATAAACTGGAACTAATAGATAGCGTCATTCTGGTTTGCATGGATAGAGGTCTTTGATCAGGTGAGCCAAGTATATTGTCACGAAGAATGTTTCTGAGATGAAGTAAATTCAAAAAGATATCGGTATTGTCACGCTTTGACCTTTCAAGTAATGGCTTTGCTCTCTGCACTGCACGTTCAGCTTACCCATTTGTCTGTGGATATTCAGGACTGCTAGTAACATGTACAGAGTCCCATTCTCTTGTAAATTTCTGAAATAACTGACTAGTAAATTGATTACCATTGTCAGAAAAAAACTGTGTGGACTACCATGGACTGAAAAATGACATTTCAACTTAGTAATAACAGCACTGGATGTTAGGTTAGGTAGTAAATCAATCTCAAACCAATTTGAATAAGAGTCTACCAATACTAGGTAGTGATGATTGCCCCACTCAAAGATATCAGTGGCTACTGTTGACCAAGGTAGCTCAGGAACTTGACTTAGCTGAAGTGGTTCTCTTTGCAAATGCGGTTTAGTACTATTGTATACTGAACACGAAGAAAGTACTTTATCAATGTCTCTCAGGAATGAAGGCCAAAGTACTAGTTCTCTTACTCTTCTCTTAGTGGGTGTGGAACCTGGGTGACCACGATGCAAAATCTGGATATAGTCTTGTTGTAAGAAAGCAGGAACAACAATTTTAGGACCTTTGAAAGTAATGCCATCTTCCATCAACATCTCATCTCTGTAAGGAAAATAGGTCTGCATTTCAGGTGCTACACTAGATTGCTTTGATGGCCATCCAACATTAATGTAATAGTTGAGCTTCTGCAAAATTGAATCAGTCTTTGTATGATTTCTCAGCTCATCAAGTCTAGTGATAGAGAAATTATGCACTTCCATGACATCAAAGTCAAAATTCTGTGCGTCAAGCTGTTCTGTTGTATTTCTGGGTGATCTGGATAGAGTATCAGCCAGATAAAGTAGTTTGCCTTTCCTACGGACCATTTTGAAGTTATACTTTTGCAGTTTGAGCATCATTCTTTGTAATCCAGCTGGAGCTGAATGCATAGGCATATTTAGAATAGTAACTAGAAGTTGGTGATCAGTTTCAATCTGAATAGCTAGACCATAGATATAATCATGAAACTTTCAACATGCAAATACTATTGCCAAAAGTTCTTTCTCAATTTCAGCATATTGCATTTCAGTTTGGGTAAGTGTTTGGGATGGATTGGCTACTGGTCTGCCCTCTTGAAGAATAACTGCACCAAGACCGAATTTTGAAGCATCACAGGAAAGAGTGACTGGCTAATTTACATTATAGTATCTTAATGTAGGTGGGGCGGCAATTTTCTGTTTAAGGTCTTCAAATGCCTTCTGGTGTAGTTCTAACCATAACCATGTAACATTTTTGTGCATCTGCTGTCTTAAAGGTGCTGTCAACTCACTGAAGTCTGGTATAAACTTGCCTAAATAGTTGACCATGTCTAGGAAACAGTGTAGAGCTTGAATATTGTCTGGTGCTGATATCTCAAGAATAGCTGCTTGCTTGGTTGGGTCTGGTCTCAATCCAGTACTGGTATATAAGTGACCTACATATGTAAGTTCTGGTAGTCTGAATTTGTACTTTAGAGGATAGAGCTTCAAGTTTACTTCATGTGCTCTGTCTAGAACTCGCATTAAGTTTCTGTCATGCTCTGCTTCACCATTGCCTCCAACCAATAAATCTACTATTATGGTACAAGGATAACCTGAAAAGATTTGCTGTATTGCATGCTGGAAGACTTCAGTTGCAGAATTTATTCCAAATGGCATCCTTAAGAATCTGTATCTGCCAAATGGGATACCAAAAGGTTAGTAATGAGGATTTGCGATCAAGCATCACTTGCCAAAATTAACTTTTTGCATCCAAGACAGAAAAAACAGTAGCATTCGGTATTAGACCTACAACCTCCTCGACTGTGCGCATTGGATTATGCGGTCTCTTCGATTGCTTTGCTCAGATCTCTTGGGACAATTTCATCTGGACCTTATTTGTGAGGTGCTACCATGGAAGACACCCATTCAGTTGGTTCTATAACTGGACAAATTACACCTTGCTGTACCATTTTATCCAACTGAGCTTTGACTTTATCCTGTATACTATCAGAACTTTTCTTGCTGATCTGACTCCTGGAGTGCCTCTGGGTCTAACTTCATGGAATACACATCTGGAACTTTGCCCGACTTGTCATCAAAAACATCAGCATACTCTGTGAAAATGGCTTCAGAAAAATTGGAACTAGGGTATTCACTTACATGATGAACTTCTTTGGTAAAAGAAAGCAGACTCATTCTCAAACTGTCTCTGCGACCCAACAATGACTGCACAGGTCTTCGGACTACATAGAATAATAAGGTGTAACAGCTCTTAGCCAAATAACATGAAAGCATTACCGAGCCTTTGGTTTGAATTTCTTCACCTCCATAAGCAACAAGTTTCACACTACTGGCCACATTGAGTTGTTCATTAGTCCTCACTTCAGCAAACGTGTCTGCTGATATAATATTACACTTTGAACCAGTGTCAACTTTAAGCTCTGTGGATTTACCACTGATCCGGACTGTATAAAACACTTCGCTCTTTGCCAATAAATTCACAGCATCAACTTGTTCACCACTGATACACCATCTACATAGAAAGTAGACTGATGCAAGCCTACTCGATCAGTTTGCTTTTTTGAGTGACCCTTCTTTACAACTTTTTGGGGTTTACTTGATTTGCAAAACTTTTTACACTTGTGACATTGCTGACCAAATGCTAAGCATTTCTCTCTTCTAGACTCATAATTGACACCACCGTTGTGACAGTTAACAATAAAGCTGGACTTGGGTTTTGCCGATTCACATTTGCACTGCACTGAGTATTTTGCTGATTCATCCTTGTACTGTACAGAGCATGCTCCTTTAACTCAACTGGTCTTAGAACTTGCTGGAAAACTATGTGGTTTCCCTGATGAGCCAGCAGGGGTTGTGGCTGCCATGTGCTTAGGCCTACTTCTGTTTTCAATGTTTTGCATGCTATCTACATCTGCTCTGGAGCCTACTGAAACCATGCTGTTGTGGCTTGCAACCATACTTGTGTGTTTCTCTTTAACTTCAGGGATTTGACAAATCTCAATAGCTTTGCTCAATGTTAAATCACTATCACAAAGCAAAATCTTTCTCATAGCAGCACTACAACACAGGAGCCTGTCTTTTATTAACTCATCTTTTGAGTCACCAAACCGACACATTTTGGCTTTGTTTCTCAGGTCAGTAATGTAAGCTGCAAAAGTTTCCCCTGGTTTCTGATCTCTCGTATAAAACAAATGCCTCTCTAATGTAATATTTGTTTGAAGATTACACATCTCTCTGAATTTGCACTTCAAACACTCTGGGTCTTCCCTTGATTCAGCCTGTACAACAGTATGACGATTTTCACCTTCTTCCTCATATTCTGCTGGCACATACACAAATGAATGGTCTCTTTCAATGGCCTCTGACCCAGCTAGGTTTAGCAAAATAAATGCCCTAGTGTGTGCTTCTTTGTCTGAATAAGCTGCTTGTATAAAATATTGTACTCTTGCTAATATATTCTCAAATTTTCTGCAATATTCTGATCAAATACAAGTGGTAAGTTGTCCATTCATGTCAACAGAGATACTGCATGCGCTCTTTAGTCCTCTAGGATGCATACCTGCACATCAGGTTTGCCAAGGAATCAAAGTGTCTTCTCTGCTTTTAGGTTGGAGACAGTCATTATGATTTCAAAGCTCTGCCCTTCAGTCTGACCTCAGCCCACAGGGTGTTCAGCAACTGTATGGCAGTAGTCACCTCTCATATGATGCCCATTTCAGCTCAGACTTTTGTGTATCTGGATGAATGGCTCATCTTCTTCATGACCAGACAGTCTCTCATGGAAGCAAGAGATTATCTTCTCCAGCTTTGCCTGTCCCTAGTTATCTCCATAAATCTAGGAAGGTCACATATGAAACCATCTCAGACCACGGTATTTATATACTACCGTCTGGACAATAGTCATTCTACCAAAGGATGCATCATTCCCATTCTGTCTTCTATAAACCTTCTCTTTAGGCCTTCAGCACTATTTGCATATCAAGTTCTTAAAGCCATTGGCTTGAAGGCAGCCACATTTTCCTAATACCACATGTAAATTCATCTGTAGACTCTAAAGGTACTGTGGTCCTGGATAGAGGACAGCATAAGCAACATCTTCAACCTAATACATATGCAAGAAACACCTGCAGTGGTGGTTTGATGCTGACAGTTTCTTAACATGTCTCCCATTCAGTCCCTCACTTCCTTCCACTACTACCACAAATGATTCTACCTTAGGGTGGATGTGAACAGTAAGCTATCCAAGCAGCCTGGTCAAGCAAGAAGACCAGTTTGCACATCAGCATACTGGAGATGTGAGCAGTCCTTTCAGCTTTGCAGGCATTAAACCCTTCTTCCCTGGGGTGTGATATCCATACACATGGACAATGTGGCTGTTGAATGGTACAGCAGAAAGCAGGGAGGCACCAGATCATATCCCTTTTGTCACAAGACGATGAGAGTGTGGCAGTGGTTGACATCAACATAAAGTCTTCTCATAGCAATGCACACTCATGGCTGGCTCAGCCTCATGGCAGGCATGCTTAGCAGGAAAATATTGATGGCTAACTACTGATTTCTCAGTCCTTAGGTGGCATGCAGTCTGTTCCATTGGTGGGGAAGCTTTGTTGCAACCTTTTTTGCAGCTCCCTTCAATATCAGATTTTGCAACTTTTTTTTCCATAGTACCACCATGAGGACACTCTCTGAGGGAAGCTGCAGTACATCAGTGACAGCCAGGTCTATTTTATGCATTACTGCCCTTACCACTAATGGTGATGTTCATCCAGAAGGTCAGGCTGCATAGCATTATAATCATTCTTATAGACTCATTCTGGCCTTGACGATTGTGGTTCCCCCTGCTCTGGCTTCAGCTGAAGAATTCACATCTACTTCTAGCTCCCTCCTCAGATTTCCTGTCTCACCAGTCCTGCAAACATCATCTGGACATAATAGCCCTTTGCCTATCCACATTGTGTCTCCAGGTCCATTAATACATAGAGACCCCAAACTTCCTTGCAGAATGGTGAATACTCTTAAAGCATCTCAGAAATCTGCAACTCAGAACATGTAAAAACATTAGTGTCACAAATTCTTTATATGGGCCAACCAAATATTATAATATCCTTTCTCAGCTCCATTTTGTAAAGTTCTCTCCTCCATATCCTCACTTTTTGATGAAGGATAAAGCTTTTCCACTATGAAAATATATTCAGACACAATTTCTAACCTCCATTAAGGATTTAATTATCAGTCCTTGGTTTCCCTCAGAATCTACAAGGCATTCCTCAGTAATACCTGTTTGCTAAGGCGTTCCATTAAGTACCTCATCCAATCCCACCATGGGACCTTATCTTGGATTTGAGAAAATGGCTCAGCCCCCTTTGAACCATTTTATACAACACAACTGCATGTTTTTGTCCTGGAAGGCACTATTTCTTGTGGCTGTCAATTTTTCTAGAAGAATTTCAGAATTGCAAGCTCTATCTAGCAAACCACTATACCTAGCTTTTCACAAATATGGGTTTCCTTATGTATGAACCTTCCTTCTTTCCTATGATTTTCACCAAATCTACCTTATACCAGCCTCTTCCTTTACCTGTCTTTTCCCTTCCACAAACAGAGGAGAATACCTTATTCATTGCCTACATGTCCATAGTGAACTGAGGTTTTATCTTCAATGCACAAGGCAGTTTTGAAAACATGATCAACTTTTGTGATGTTTTTCCAAATCCAAGTTAGTCAAAATATTACTAAAGTATCACTAGATGGCTGTCAGAATGCATTCTTTATACCAATGCCTCCTGTAGCAAACATCTACTATGTAAATGCAAGGAATTATTTATGTCTATGCTTCCTCTAGCAGACATTTAGTATGTAAATCCAAGGAACATTCCACAAGAGCTGTTTCTACTTCTAATTATTTCAAGAATTCCTCATTTGGCAGTAGCTACCTGGGCATCTGTGTGTTCTTTCCATAAGTACTAGAAGCTGGCCACAGTATCTTGGTCCAGGTCTTTCTTTGTGGCCACCTCACTTGATGATATTCAGTCATATTGCCACCCATGACTTCAGCTATAACTATGTTCCATTCATTGAAGTGAATGGACTGAATCCATGTCTGCTCATTTCACAAACCCACCCACTGGCCCCTTCCAAATTGTTTTCTGTTATCTTGGCAGATATTACCAATGCCCAGGAGTCAACTTCTCTTTCTATTCTTCAGGAAAATAATCTTAGAATTAGGCAACTTCACTTGATCTGAGGCGAAGGAAGGTGGTGGTGCATCATGGGAGGGAGGGGAAGAACCCAAGCTGCTTAATAAGAGCTGATTGCTGTATTACAGCCTAGCAATAGACCAATCCCACCCAGTAAAGTGATCTAATATGGTCAGTCAAGATGCATCATTATGTTAAGTACTTAACTATCATTTAAAATCAGTTAGTCAATACAGTGGTTGCATAAGCAAATATTTTACCTTTTCTGTAAGGATCAGAAATATGCTGTATAAACCCAAGTCGATCTCTTGAGGTGTGTCACAGAGCTCAGTCCTGAGAGCTGTATTTATTTTTTTTGTTAATTGCGTCAGTTTTACTATAGTCTGAAGCAAAAATTTGCAGATGGCACAACATTCAGTGTTCCAGTGGTGAATATGAAACAAAAAATATCCTATGTAGTCAGCATTGGCAGTCTGGCTACAAGGTGTCAGTTTGAACTAATGCATTGCATTTTGCATATTCTAATGAGGGCTAGACATATGCCTTACATAGTAAAATAATTCAAGCAGTGAAACAGTATAAAAATCTAGATATTATAGTAACTAGTAATTTATTTTCTAGTGTTCACACTAAGAGCATTTATGATGGGCCTGACTATCATTTTGAATACAGTATCATCACGAGTTCCTGGAGTGTTGTTACCCCTGTATATTGCTTTTATTACCCTTATATATTGCTGTTATACCCCCAATTATTTAACATGGTTCTATCTTTTGTCTGTGTTCCAGTGAGGATATGAATTAACTTAAAGGGACCTGACATGTGTTTACAATGATGTTAGCTTTGTTCACATATTCCATGAGTTACAGGCTTCTGAGATGGGACCTTATTAAAGCATTTAGGGCAAAGTACAGATCTAGGTGGCTTAGGCAAGGATGTGTTTAACTGTCTCAGTATGTAAGGGTGTTGTTGTGGTGCTGTTTACTGACCACAGATGAGAGAGAGAGAGACTGACTAGTCTCGATTTAGATAATTACATCTCTCAAAAAAAGAATCAGTTTATTCCAAAAGAAGTGGGATGTTGTCCTCATTTTAGATTAGTACATCTCTCACAAGAAGAGTCAGTTTATTTTAAAAGAAGTGGATTGTCTGTTTTCATGAAGCTGTTGGTACATTGTCTCAAAAAATTTTATGCTGATATGGTGGATAAGGTTGAGGCCAAAGCAGGCTTGGACCTCATGATGACCATTAGGGACTTTGGATAACAGCTAATAGGGTATCTACAGAGTACAAAGATCAACATTTACATTCAGAATAACATAAAACATAACATTAAAAAATAAGCGTTTTCAACATGATGTGCAGAACAATGGATGAGACCACCTTTCCCAAAGAATACAATATTAAGGCAACTCTTATGAAGGAATGGTAACTAAAGCAATCCTGCAGCAGAAAGGCTGAGAGAAGTATAATATGCTGGCAGAAGGAAGTGTGAATAACTGCTACATAATGAATAGTAGTCCAACAAGGGGGTAAAGATTGCTGTAGGGAGCTTCAGTGCACGAAGCTTAACCATAGTTCTAAATGCCAAGACAGACTCCTAAGGGAAGCAAGGTAAATGCTTAGAACAGTGGTCCAACAGGATAATTAGGAGTGGCAGGGAGAAGATGGAGTCTCCCCTACTGCTACGCAGCCTCTACCCTCTTGAGGAAGGATCACATGGACTAGGATAGTTTCTCACAGAACAGCCTGACAGTTCTTGCCCTTAAGAAAATGCAAGGAACAAAGAAAACAGAGACAGCTGAACCACTGATCCAGGCACCCAGGAGGATACCACGGTCACTTTCAGTGCACATTGTGTGATACTTAGTACAGCCCAGTGTGAGAGCATCTCTAGATCACATCACCCAAGTTGCAGAAGAGCCCTTGAAAGATAATCATCCTCTCCTCAGATATGTACTAACAATTCTAACATTCAAGCCACCTTATAATATTCTCAAGAGGATTTGGTCCTCTTGTAACTCCAATAAGCTCATGATAAATTCATCAGAAAGCAATGTAGTGTTTCTGTAGCCCCATTAGAGTATAAATCTCGCCACTTTGAAACCAGAATTAATTTCACAATGACTAAAAGGTATTCTGGACTTATTCTTGAATCATACCTGAACTTTCACTGCCAGAATGAAACAACAGTATCCAAAAAGTCTAGGCTAACTACAATATTATTTTAAGCTATCACCCATCTTGCCACTTGAAATGTGTTTAGCCACAGCTAAAAATGAATATATTCCAAAATAAGGGTAGGTTTTACCCTTAAAAAGAAGTTATGTTCTTAACATAACATTCCATCTGTGTAGTCGATCATCATTCATTCTTGAACTGTTGGGTCTCGGTTCCATCCTCGGAACTGGCTCGGCCATTTTATCAAGCTCGAGCCAACCAGAAACTCTCGAGCTAAGGCTACCCATAATGCCTCTCTTCCCTTCCCTTCAGACCGAGTCTTGCCCATAGAATATGGAGACAAAGTGACAGCTTTGTCTGAGCAACTACTCTATCATGATCCCAGCACTATTTCTGAACCTCCAGGAGTCTTTGGAGTGGGGTAGGAGGCTGGGATGTCAAGAATGAATGAAGATCAACAACACAAATAGAACGTTATGGTAAGAACATAATTTCTTTATCTAATGTTGTCAATCTTCATTCATTCTTGACTGTTGGGGCAGGGCCCCTAGCTACTTTATGCCCTTGGAGGCCCTAGGGAAGGATATTCCTGAGCACCATAGAGCCAAAGGATGCTCTTCCCCTGGAGACCATATCCAATTTGTAATGAGTGGTAAAGGTATGGGGGGTAGCCCAAGTTCCGGATGCATATATTTCATCCATAGAAGCTCTAGAATGAAAGGCTACTGAAGTGGAACTAGATCTAGTAGAATGTGCCTTAATCTTTGTTGGTAAATCCAGCTTTTTTTGAGTATAAATAAAAGTGATGCAATCTCTCAACCATTTTGATAGAGTAACTTTTGAAACTGGTTTGCCCAGTCTAGTACCTGAAAAGGATAGAAACAGTTGGTCTGATGTTCTAAATGATTTAGTTCTATCCAGATAAAAATGCAATTGTTTGTGTAGATCCAACAAATGCAAGCAATATTCACCCTTGTTTGAAAAATTTGGGAAGAAAAATGGTAGGTCTATAAACTGATATTGGAGTCTGATACTACTTTAGGCAGTAAGGAGGGATTAGTTCTAAGTGATACTCTATCTTTGTGCAAAATGATATATGGGTGTTTCACACACAAAGCCTGCAATTCTGATATTCTCCTGGCTGACATGATGGCTATCAGGAATAAAGTTTTGTAAGATAAATATTTAATATCACATGTGGCTGCTGGTTCAAAGAGCTGATGGACCAAGCTTTGTAAGACACATTAAATTCTCAATGGGGGTGGAGACATCAAAGAAAGGTTGTCGAAACCAATTTGAAATAGCTGCTAAATGAACTATAATAGTAGAGGTAGAGGCTCTCGATTGGAACAAGGTTGATAAATATTCTAATATCTTGTCAACTGAAGCTGAAAAAGGTTCAGTTTGTTTTTCCCAAGACCAAAACACAAATCTATTCCATTTGCTAAGGTAAAGTTTCCTGGTGGATGGTTTATGAGAAGCTAGAAGTATCTTTTGTACCGGTGAAGATAGAGTATTTTGCCTGGCAATTACTGGAAGTGGAGGAACCAAGCATCAGCTTGAGGCTTTTTAGACTGGGATGAACTAGTCCCTGTGGGTGAGACATCAGATCTGGAGTTGGATCCAGAGTCCAAGGGCAGTGAACCAGGTGAGACCAGAGAAAGGGAAACCAGACTTGATGGGGCCAATAAGGTGCAATGAGGATCACTTTGTTTCTCAACTGTTGGGCTTTCTTCAAAAATTGAGGAATTAGGGGAATTGGTGGGAAGGGGTAAAGTAGTCCCTGGGGCCAGTTGTGTAGGACAGCATTTCTTGGGGGCTACCCCTGAGGGGGGAATAAGGCATAGTAGCTGCTGCACTTGTGGTTGTATGAGAGGTGAACAGATCACAGCAAGGCTGACCTCATCAATGAAAAATGTTCGCCGCCACAATGGGATTGAGAGACCACTCATGTGGCAGGACAATGCATCTGCTCAGTTTGTCCGCAATCACGTTGGAATTCCCTGGGATGTGCATTGCTATCAGAAAGCTGTTGGAGGTGATCACCTATTGCCAAACTCTTAGGGCTTCCTGATATAAAGGGTAAGATCTGGTCCCCTTTGTTTGTTGATGTACCAGACCACTGACATGTCTGACTGAATAGCAATTGTCCCTGAAAGGACAGCAGACAGAAAAGCTTGCAATGCTAGGAGCACTGCCCTCAGTTCTAGGACATTGATATGCCACCTGGCCTCTAGATGGGACCAAGTGCCTTGGACTGTCTTTCCCTGAAAATGCCCCCCACCCCATCAGGGAAGCATCTGTGGTCACTACGGCATTGGGCTGAGAGGGTGAGAAGGGGCGGCTCCACAATTTTTCTTCTTGTTTCTTCCACCAAAGTAAATCCTGCTTGCAATGGTTTGTTATGCGGACTGGGTATGACATTGGCTGCTTTAGCAGAGACCACTGAGATGCAAGGAGCCACTGAAGCAGCCTCATATGGTATCTCGCTAGAGGAACTATGGTGATTGTTGCTGCCATAGACCCAAGAAGTTGTAAAACCAGACGAGCCAGAACTTTGTCTTGAGAGAATATCACTTGGAGCTGCGACCTCAGCGTTATCAGTTTGTGAAGAGGGAGAGTGACCATGCAAGATCTTGTGTTTAATGTTGCTCCAATGAATTCTATGTCTTGTGTGGGGGATAGTTTGGACTTTCTTCTGTTTATTGAGATGCCTAGGAACTCTGTAAGCCTCATAACGGAGTCCAAGGTGAAAAGCAGCAGATGCTTGAAGGGGGCGGTGAGGTGCAAGTCGTCCAAATATGGAAATACCCAGAATCCTTGTAGCCTTAAGTGAACTGCTACCACTGCAATGCATGTGGTGAACACCCTGAGGGCTGGGGTGAGACGAAAGGGCAGTGCTCAAAATTGGTAATGACTATCTTCCAGCCGGAAGCGGAGATATCTTCTGGAGTGCTTGTCCATTTTTATGAGGTAATACGCATCCTGAAGATCTATAGACCACATCCAATCATCTTTCTCCAGAAAAGGAAAGATAGACTGAACCATGACCATCCAGAATTTTGTCTGTTGAACAAACTTGTTCAGAACACTGAGGTCTAGGACTGGCCTCTAGTCCCCTGTCTTTTTTGGCACTAAAAAGAATCTTGAGTAAAATCCGGATCCTATTTGGTCTGGTGGGAATTTTTGGATGACTCTTTTTTTGAACCAGCTTTTGGATTTCTAGTGCTGCTATATACCTCTGACTGGGTGAAACATCAGGGATTGGTGGTCTGGGATAAAGATTGAAGGGGATACGGTAACCTCTAGTAACTATTGTCTGCAGCTAGGAATCTGATGTTACTGTGTGCCAGGCTATATGGTGCAAATAAAATCTTCCCCAGACTACCTCCAGATGTAGGCAATTGGGCCGCTGTTCAGGAGCACTGGTAGGGTTGTCCAGAGAAAGAATCTTTGGAACCCTGGTCATGTGGATCCCCTCTGTCACGAGAGGGTATCTTCCCAGGAAGAATACTTGCCACGTTTGTCCTGAAAAGGCCCTTGGGACTTCTTGAACCACATCTTTCCACTCCTCTGATTCCTGGAGTAAGGTCGTTGAGGAGCAGAAAAATGTACACCCATAAGAGAAAGGGTCTTTCCATCCTTCTCACACCTGGCTAATGTGTCTGTGACTTTTGGGCCAAACAATGAGGTAGCATCTACCGGAGCATTGATAAAGGAAGACATGAAATGGTCTGTGAAGTCACACAAGCGCATCCAGGCATGATGCCCAATGGCAACACCTGTTCTCGCTGCCTTGGCCATCCCTTCGGCTGTGTGTGCAATGAGCCACATGGATGAGTTGGATATCGATTCAGGGGTCGCAAGCTGGGAGGCAACCTTATTGAGTACCTCATCAGACACTGCTCCTAACAAGGTCCCTGAAAGCTCCATTATCCAGTCCCTTTGAAGTCATGTGAAATGTGCCAAAAAATTCAACAACCGAATGACAAAAGTAATTGAAGCATAGACCTACTTCCAAAATCTGTCCATCGCCTGAGACTCTCGGTTTGGAGAATGGACAGCAGGATTCTCCTCATCGAGTTCCTTTTTTGTCGCAGCCACCACCACCAAAGCATCTACCAGTGGGGTTGATCTTCAGGTGCGGAGAGAATTTTGCCTGGTCTCCGGGAAATTGGCTCTATAGTGTCAGGGGCCTTCCACTCAGGCTGCATGATGAGCTTAACCAAATCATTGGCTGGTGGGGTCACCTAAGAAGTAGAGGGTTGGGCATGAAAAGCCTTCAAAAACAGATTACTTGGAGGAAGGGTTTGTGGACTTCCAATCACCCCTCTGTTTTAAGATTTCCAAGATGTCTCCAAAGGAGACATGTTCAGGAGACAACCATGGGGACCCTTCCCCTTCATTGTAATCTGTATCCTCAGTGACAGATTCTTCTGGAGAATCTAGGTGCTTCCTCTTGCATGATCTCTTATGGGGTGCCTCCTCAGGGGGGAGGTCTGAGGAGGACTCCAAAGAGAGGGTACCCTGCAGCAGGGTGTCTTGCTGTTCTTGTTCCTGCTGCCCTGATGTAGCAGATTGTGACAACTGTGAACCAGAGGATACATAGATGTGACACTCCAGCGGGGATGGTGACAACTGCGAGCCTGCTGATGTGAGAGCTCTCCCCATAATCTGGAAGGCAGGCTCGCCTGAAGAGGGATGGGAGCCTGGTACCGAGAAAGACAACTTTGGAACTGGGGTCACACCCTGCTCCAACAAGCCCAGCTCCAGAGAAGGAGCTTTGAGAGGACTCAGAACTGTCAGAGCACCAGGAACCATAGATAGCACCATGGGAAAAATTGGAGCCAAACTAGGGATCCCGGAGCCAGCAGCCAAGTCACAGTCCCAAAGGTGGGTCAGCTCTGACAGATCCACCGACCACAGAATCAGTTCCGGAACCAAGATGAGGTTCACCATCGGTAACAAAGTAGTTGGTACTGGAAAAGTCAACGTCGAGGGCTCCAAGACCTGCAGAGAGGTTGAAGGAGGAAGATAAGTAAGAGTCCTTGGAGAATAGGCTTTGGATCCATATTGGAGAGAGGCTCTACATGGGGCAGGAAGACCTCTGGCCACCAAGAGCTGATCCACTAATCTGACTACATAAAGCTCTGAAAGGCTCCTGGTGGAATGGATGGATATCCCCGAGAGTGATTCCAGACGTTCAACAAAGGGACTCAATTGTTGGCCAAAGAAGGGATCAATAGATGGGGAGTACCTAGTTCTGGGTAAGGATTCAACCTTCAGCACCGTGGTTGGCTGACCAATGATTTGTTTTGGAGGGGGGAAGTGACTGGTTTAATTGGGGAAGCTATTGCTGGTGCCAAGAGTGTCATAGGTACCAATGGAGGGGTTGGTGCCGAGGTGGCTTTCCTAGATTCAGTAGTTGTTGGCACCGT
>NC_056746.1:87818852-87838852 GCF_019279795.1 Protopterus annectens | reverse complement strand
CTTGTTGTGAAAAGATGTCCACTTATAATCTGATTTGAGTCGAAGTGGTTTACCAGTGTTATACTTTCTTTGCCCACTCCATGTCGGATGAGACTACTGCTGTCTAGTAGGTCATCGTAGACTATACAAATACAAGTTATGCATCAGGACATGATTTTTTGCAAGGGGATGTGGTTCCTTGTACCCTTCCAGTATCTAAATATACTACATTTAAAACTATTCACATTCAGAGAAAAGAGAATATATTTATATAGATATAGTTTCTTTTTGGTTTGAGTGAGTGCACCCTTGGAGGTGCTATATATATAGATATACATCAAAGGTACAAGCAGGATAACCTTCCTACAAAAGTGATTTATATTTGACTATTTCTTTCAAAGCTATTTGGAGGTTTAAGGATAAGTATTAGGTTAGCTGCTGTTGCAGGCCATTTTAAGCCTGGACAATTTCCCTCCAAATGTGAGACTCAAACTCTGTACCTTGTGTCTGTCACATAAATATCTTAACTATTATGCTAACCCCCAACCAGAAAGGCTTAATCTGCCAAAACCTGGGACTGAACCAGGGTCCTTTACATTTTCAGTCTAACTCTCTCAACTAAGCTATTTTGGCTGAAAAGGGACATGAGGTCAGAAGTATGACTCCAGTAACACAAAGTAAGGCAACTTATTTCTGTACTTTTTCTATGTAACCTTTTCAGCCTGAATCATGAATGAAAGAGGTTTATGGACCAGGTTACTTCCCTGTTAAACAAATGATTAAATGGAGTTTATGGGCAGCGAAATATGTTCTCCTTTTTTATGAACAGTTACAAAATGAAACTAAAAGAAAGAGTTGAGTAACATTAAATTCAGGGTTATCATGCAAAAATAAATCTTTAATGGACAGCAGAAATGCTTTAACAGGTGTATTTTCTGCAACCTGCAGAGCACCTTGAACACCCCTCCCCCTGCTTAAGACAGTTCCACACCTGCTCTAATACTAGCATGATCAACATACTGCCCACTGTTAAGGTACGGGAGGGGTTTGCAATGGAACCTGATTCACTGAACCATGCAAGATTTGGTTGCCTACCCATCTGTGACTGAAGTGCGGTGGCTGGAGGTCGAGAGAGAGAAATGCCCCAGGACCTGATCACAATATCTAACCACCAAATTCCAAATGTCAAACCCTAAACATCAATGTTGGAAATGTTGACATATAGGGATAAATGGAAAACTAACAGTATGAGTTAACTGTGCACCAGAGATCATGGAATTGGCACTTTCCCCTCTGTAGTGTGATCTTGGAGTTAATATATACAATTAGCATTGTAGGTGTTGGGGTGCTGGGTGGCATGACACCCCCCCCCCAAGGAAAAGAATGTTTTTCTTCTCGACAATTTTTATGTTAGTTGCTTGTCACTCGACATTCAAAACCTTCAATAAAATTACATGCATTCTTTCAGGGATAAGCAAATATTCCCTGTGCACAGTTTGTCATTGTAAGCCAAAATAAAACTCGCAGTCATGAAACCCAAGAACTTGAGGAGTGGCTGGATAAAACTGGGAATGCCACTTTGCCTTCTGAAACAGAGGCACAGTGTTCACACAGTCTTCTTGGGGAGACAAAGATCCAATCTTTTTCTGTGGGACTTTAGCTAGGGCAGCCAGAAGGGAATGCCAAAGTGCTATCTCAACAACCTATCATGTAGCTTCACACAGGAAGGCAATCATTTGAGAAAGAGAAAAATATAGATGCCCCATAACCCACTAGCTACTATGGATGGTGCAATAACCATAAAGATGACCGTAGAAAAGGCAGCTGTCAGAGCCGAGGAATATACCATGAGCTAAAAATGCACAAGGAAAGCAGAAGGCATTCTATTGATTCAGAGCAAGTGAATCCCTCAAAGGAAGACTGAAATCACAGAAACATCAATCTCTTAATATTATGAGTCCTGACATGGATGTTCGAGCTAAAGACTGTCAAATCTGAAGCTTCTGAGTGTCAGGATTGTTCTCTACTGACCTCCCTCTTCTGAAATAAACTGTTTCTTGAATGAAAGAGTGTCTGTTAAGTTTTTCACTTAAACTCCAGAAGGGCCATAACTTTGCAGAGAAGGGATTTAAATGATTTCAGAGTAGGTGAAAAGGGCTAATATTTATAAAAGGGACTCATAATGTTTCAAATTTTGGAAACCCCCTCAGCAAAAGGACCTTTCCCAGGACATCATGCTTGAAAGGGTTGACCTCCTAAGCAAATTCACTGAGAAAAAGGCCTCCTGCAATGATATTCTCGTTTCAAATGGCAGAAGGGAGTAGAAATTATACTAAGTCTTGTTAGCCTTAACTTAGTTCTAATTTAACAAGAAAGACATGTTTTTTTTGCTTCAAAGTAGACCCACCCCAAGCGCCAGGGAAATTCTATGCTTAGTGATTCCATAACTCAGTTTAAGGCTCTACTCCTAAGCCTTGCTTGCCTTAAAAAAAAAACATACCACAAAATCCTCATGAAAAACAAGAACAAGAAAGATATTTGAGAAATGTATGGAGAGAATTTAGATGTTATCCCTGAAGCCTTTTTGTTCATTAAAGAAGGACCTACCCTCTCAAAGTCCATTAACACGGAGATTTATGCCATCTTAGTTCACTAAACTATAAACCCATTCAAAGTTCTAGCTCCCAGACAGCCGGAATTATGTAAAAATGTTTGCAACTTATATCAGAATGATGTGTCTTCCAGAGATGCACTTGGTAGTTCGGTTGTTTGTTCAAATGAGTTATTTTTCAGTGAACCACGATTGGTCTATTCTGGTTCTATAAACTGATACTCATCTATTGCATTTGTAAATTTCTCCAATGATTTTCAACCTTGCACTTAGTTATATAAATCAAGGACTTCAACGACACATTTTCCTGCATGTGATGGGGGGGGGGTCCCTATATAAGAATGCTTTTGATGGATTTTAGTTCTTGTAACTGAGCTTGTTCAGTTGTGGATTGGCAAATGTCCCTTTAGTCAATGCATCATATCCACTGCATTACAGTTAGCGATCTATGTTATCTTAATACATGTTCATGAGGATCAACACATTACAAGGCTTAACTTGCACCACAGGTAGCAGAATTTAAAATCTTTCACAATATCTCGTAGCAAAATGAATAAGCATATTTGTGACATGTAAAAAGGCCTGGACTCTAGGTGATAAAACTTTTGAGCTACATCTTGGCATGGAGAACTAAGCTCTAGGAACTCGGAGAACTCCCTAAGTTAAAAAACACAAGACCAAAACAGCCTTGAGGCAGTTCCCAGGTCAGTAACAGGATAAGTAAAGGAAACCAAATGAGTCTTGATAAAAAATTCGCTAGGAAAGGTGTTTATTGAAAATGTTAAGCGCTTTCATTAGTTCTGATGAAGTCCCAACTTATGGGATGAAAGCGGTTAACGTTTTCAATAAATGACTTTCCTTGTGATTTGTATCAAGAGGTTGCTTTGGTTTTATGGAGAACTAAGCCACAAACATGAGCGTCAACACTTTACAGTCACTGCAAGTAAATAGAATATCTGGAACCATAATTGTTCTACCAAATTTTGCAACAGTCAGAACAAATTTCTCTAAACAAGGGTAGAGATTAGACTCAGTGCTTATAGCAGTTTTACAATGAACAAAATGCTTCCCACTGTTAAATGCATTGTAGTGTAAGTGTAATAGCAGGTTACTACAAGCATTAGTTCTTATAACCACAAAAATGAGTGCACAAGGTGTTGAGGTAGGTGAAGATACAGAAGAAGGGGAGAGTTTTAAGCATCGCCTTACTTGGATAATTCTCACTTATCCCTGTGCTAAAAGCTTTATAAAAGGAAGTAGCAGATAACAACTAACCATATCAACTGATCTGTGTGCATGACCGAGTCATAGCCCAACCAACTGTGTTTGCAAAAACTATAAACCAAACAAGTGACTGCAGAGTAAATGCAATGGTGAAATTTCTGAGTGCAACATCCTAGGATACAGTTTATATAAATGATGGTAAAGGTCTGAGATCTGATGCTGCTGCAGTTTTTCTAATGAAATCTATATACTTCAGGATGAAACACTGCAGGTAGTCAAGTCCTGCTGTATCAACACTTAAGTATCGTATGTATTTAATCTAGTGCTCAAGCTGTCGATATCTCATTATGTCAGACCGATGTATATGCTATAATGCAATGTCTGAGGGCACCTGACTCAGACAAAAAGGAAAACGGTGAGTTTATAAAAACATTTTCCTTTTTCTCTATGAGTTTGTGACCTCAGAGGTAGTGTAAAGGTAGGGGAACTGGCAGACCCATATCGGGGATGTGAACAGTGCAGCCCCCCCCTTTACAAAAATGATACTTTGGCACTGCTTGGTGGTTTTATCGAGGATGAAGTGTTAACAGTTCATTGTGATGAGCTTTAGATATTTCATTTGTGATGTTTTGCATCTAGACTAACAAAGTCATGATATTTCATTACAGATCCCTTCAATTCAGCAAACCCTCCCTTCCTTCATGGTACAGAAACACCGTCTTTGTCAATTTAAATAGAAATTACTAAACACTGCAACAGTGTTTGTATCAGTATGATGCCCCCCCCCCAAAAAAAAAAGATCCAGAAGCCTACATCTTACACTACTATCTAATTCAATGAACATGACAAAATATGAGGTTTTTTTAGGTGATTTTAACATTTCCGCATTTATGGGTGACTGGCTATGGGATTCACAAAACTTGTTGACTACCCAACAAGGGGTGATAATAAGAAAGGAGCAGCAAATATTCACAGCTGGGTCCTCTCACAGCATCCCAAATATTATTTGCAACATGGGATGCTCACAAAACATCTAGAGGACTAACACACACTTGTCTAGTGGTAGTAACACCATGAAAATACACATTAGTAAAACTATGCCAACAGATTAAGCGGGTTCAAAACTTGTTACATATTGGCTTGGTCACTTTCGCACTGCATTCCTAAAAATTATTATCGCTCTTGAATACCTCATCAAGACTCTACCTTACATTCTGGATGAGAAGACTCCAGCAAGAATAATCAGGAAAAAAGGGTTGAACCTCAAGATAACAAATACAGTAGAGCAGCATTCTGTAACATTAAAAGCTACCCAGAGATATTATAAAAATGGGTACAAAGCAAGTATAGAAGGATTACAGAATGCTATGGAATAAGTGTTAGTCTGTAAGTAGGACGTCTGCACTTACAGAGCGAAAATATAAAGAATCCTAAAGTATTCTGAAAAGAATACAAACTCTACTTGGAAAAAACGTTACCAGAGATGATCCCTTTGGGATTAAATTATACAGTGTTAGCGCACTGCCAAAGATACTTTTGAAAACTATTTTTTGATCATTATAGAACCTATGAAAAAAGTCTTGACTATATGCATTTGTATTCACCATATCTCTCTGCCCCTTGGAGTAAGAAATTTGGATAAAGCCTAAAATAATGGATGATCAAAAGCCCCAAAATAGAGACCGGTTTGAAATATTGCTCTTACAGAGTTAGAAAATTGCTAGAATAAGAGAGTCGGTGTTAGCAGGTATTTTCTGATGGATATGAAGTCTGAAACTCAAATGTATGTCATTCCTCTGTGATTTGCCAGAAAACCACAAATTTTATGAGGAACAGACCTAAAATATGAGGCAAAAATGTGGATATTTCTGCGAAAATCTGGATACTTGAGAGGTATGGTCAGTAACAAATAGTGTAATTGATAAAAGTGGTTAACTTTGCTCTAGTATCTCCTAGATTGCTTATGCGATTCCTTGGAAAAGTCAAATACCACAGATCAGTGTCTCGATGGATAATATATCTCCTGCTTTCATAACAGAGACCTCTTCCTTCATTGCAAGACTACATTTGTCATAAACAGAAGCCTAAAACAGAAGGACCTGTGCCAGAAATCTCAAAGCACTTTAAAATCATCCATCTTTTTTAAAGGAAAACATCATAAAATTAAAAACTACAGGCCAATAAGCAGTCACAGTCCATTCACAAATTTATTTCAGCAAATTTGTTTTAAGATGTCAGGACTCAAATAAACATTTGCTTGCAGACTTATCACCAACCCATGAATAAATAAATATTCCACAACCTGGATACCACATATAACAAATTAATTGTATCACAGATGTCAACTTTAGCCCTTTATTGCACTGCAGTGAATAAGCTTGGATGGCCTAACCAAGCCAGGAGCAGCTGCAGTCAATCTTCATGCACAAACTACTCTTCAAGCATCATTGCCAGTAATTTACTGATGTAGATGACTGGCACAAGCTGTGTAGGGAGCGAACCTTGTTCTGCTAGCCAGTATGAGCTTAATGTACCCTAAACTGTATCAGGTATAAGATACAAAGTATTTTCTTAATTTAGTAAACTCCTGGTTGGTATTAGGAAACTTTACTCCCTTACGTAATTTAATTCAGCCCTCAAATCATTTCCCTGAATGTTTCCACATGCCCTGGTGGTGAAATCGCCTAGATCTCCCTTCCTCTCAATAAGCATACTCTATCTGTAGGCACATGGCTGTACTTAAACATTATTTTTTTTTTGTATTTAAACATTACTGATAAAAATTTCACTATGATGGACTATGTTCATCTCATATACAGTAATTTGTTTCATATTTGGGGATGTCAAACAGTATTTATTTATTTACATTTGTTTACCAAGATAATTCAACTGGGTAGAGCTCCTTTTCAGCAGAGACCCGGAGAGAAAAGTTCCAGCATAGTAAGAAAGTTCACTCATTAATAAATGGGAAACAGTAACAAAACAGAATATACAGCATTTAAAGCAAACATATGGCCTGATCGAAGCAGTTTCTGGATTTACACGTGTAATATGTTACCTTCTGAGATGCTTTTATTTTTATTTTAGCTGGGTAAATAGCAAACCCATTGGACACAAGTGTCCCTTTTCTGTAATTTGTTTAGAATCTCACAGTAGATAAATGGAGGCTGAAGGACTCAAACACTGGACTTCAGGAAGCAGCTTGTTAATAGCTTATAACCTTAATCTTCTTAGCTAACTGCTAGGCTTGGCAAGCGTATACCAAGCTCATGTGTGATGTTCATTGTATTGCTTCTTGCATTTCTCATTTCTTTTGTTTTGGATGGTCAGTCAGATCACTTCTGACTCTTTGATGTTTTATAAAAACTGCAGTTACTATTTGTTTATACCATGTATAAATTAATCGGTTGCGTATACTTTCCTTGTTGGAATGTGCAGAGCTTTTCCTCTCAGGTCCTCTCTGAAAATGTGCATTGTCCAGAAGGGCTAAGCCAGGCAACAAAATGTAAATAAAATAAAACTAATACTGATGTAAAAACTGGAAACAGCCTCCCCACCCACCGATGTAGTGGACAATCAACAATAGCATTTTAAGCTGACACAGTTAACATTCCACTCAGTGTTTGTCTTGTTACTGCCAAACAGATGCCCCACCCTGCAGCAAAAAAGAATAAAAGCTATTCTGTCTTCCCAAACTCACTCATTCACTTCAGGTAAAGTAGTAAATGGTTGACACTGATGACACTGCACTATATAGGTTCATAGGTTCATAGGTTCATACTAGGCTATCTGCCCAAGGGCATTTATAAGCCTAGCCCATAGTTATGTGGCTTTCGCCACCCCTTTAGTTTGAATAAAAACTATGCCTATCATTTTGCTGTGCCTCTGTCAAGCAGTGACGCTGAAGTAATCCCTGGGGTATATCTGCAATCTCCCATCCATTGGTCAAGATTCCTCTTGAACAAGACCAGAGAGGTGCTCTGCCTCACATGTACCGGGATTTTGTTCCACAGCATAGGGAGTCTCTGGGTGATGAATCTGTCCCTCCAGCACGTTCTATTTATAACCGTGTCAAGGTTTAAGTCTCCCGCCCTTGTGGTTCTGAGGGATCTAGATTTTTGAGGTGAAGCATATTCATCAAATCTGGGTTTGACATGGCCTTATATGTCAGGCACAGGTCACCTCTGAGCAAGCGGTATGAGACTGAATAGAGCTGGAGTTCTTTCAGTCGGGCAGCATAAGACATATTTTTGAGACCCTTTATCCTTTTGGTGAGGAACTTTTGGGGCCTTTCAAAGCTGCAGCAGGTGTCTGGTCAGATACATTGGGCATTGTACTCAATCATAGGTCTAATAAGTGATGAGTACAGGGGACGATGACCTCCCTTGATCTAGATGTGAATCCTTCATGATCAGGTGGGTGATATAGAAGGTTTTCCTAACTACTTTAGCAACATGAGTGTCAAACGAAAGGCTACTGTCAACCTGGGTCCCCAGATCTCTGATGACTTTTCTGTGCTCAGTGGATTGCCACCTATATGGTAGCTAGGGGTAGCCTTGTTTTCCCAAAGGGTATGACTATGCATTTTTTAACTTCAGGCCATGGCTCTGGCACCAGTTATCCATTTCTGTGAGGCCCTTCTGGAGGATATCTGTGTCAGATGTGTTTTCGACTATGGCCAGTTTGCAGTCATCTGCAAACTTTGTCAGCCATAACCCTCCTGTGTTTGCTTGTACTTCAGAAAAGTAGATGCCGAACAAGAGTGGACCCAGGACTGAGCCCTGTGGGATACCACTTGTGACAGGCTTTGAGTCTGACATGGCTCCAGCAACTCTGACCCTGTGGGTTCTGTCACTTAGCCAGTTTGCAACCCATCTTGTGATGTATGGGTTTACATTCAAGCTGATGAGTTTTCGATGATACCTGAGTGGGGTATTGTGTGGCCTTTGCCAGGTCGAGGTAGGCTGTATGGACTGCCTTTCCTCATCAATGGCCTTGGTGACTGTCTCAAAAAGTCAACCAAGTTTAAGAGGCAGGATCTGCCTTTGACAAAGCCAAACTGAGTTGGATCCAAAGTCTGCAAGTTCCCTATGTCTTTATTTATGAGTTCCGTTATGATCCTCTCCATGGCTTTGCAGATAAGGCTTGTCAAGCTAATGAGGGTCTGTGGAGGCATATGAAGTGGGACCACAGTATCCTGAGGTGAGGCTAAGATTAAACAGCTGTCCTAACTGTGGGTTTAATTCCTCATTGAGTTCATGAAGCACACAGCGGGGACACCATCCGTCCCATGGATGCTGTGTGTTGCCTTGGTGGGGGCAGTTCTCAGCTGGTCGTTCGAGAGGTTTGGGGGCTACAATCCTCTGGAATAGATATCTCTCCTTTTGGGGGAGGGGGAAGTTTGCACTGAACCTGTCAGCCAGTATATTGGCAATGTGTGTAGGTTCAGTAATTTTCACATCATTTTGAACTAATTCTGAGCATATCTGGGAGGTTTCTAACATAGCTAAAGAAGGCCTTATGATCCTCTTTACAGTCCTTCGCGATTTTTCTCTCAAAATTTGCCTTGGATGATTTTATGAGAGCCCTTAGTTTTTACTTATAATGATCAAAGGTGTCTTACCTTGTAGAGCTTGTTTATGGCTGGGGTCCACCAGACTGTACAGAGAGTCTTAGTTTTGTTTGGGATTGCCTGATCAGGTGCTGGTAGAAGGCATTTGTAAGTGATTCAGGTTTGAGTAATGTTTACCACTGGCTCAGGGGCCTTAAAGGAGACCACACTAGTTTTTAGAAGTGTGAAATCGGCTTTTGGAAGTTTTTCACTGTGGTCTTTTGTTTCAGGTGGGGCGGGATGAGGACTTATGATCTGATCTCACCAGTGAGGGTATACTTCCATTTTGATCCCATGTTCGTGATGATGAGATCGGGGATGGTGACTAGTTGTTCCATGGCATTTGAGTTTATGAACTCCAGGAATCTTTGGGTTAGAGTGTTGTGTTCCCAGTCTATATTAGGGTAGTTAAAGTCACCTAGTATGATGGTGTTTATACATTTATCCCCTCCAATGTTTTCAGGAAGGCCATGTGAGGTTCCTGAGTTTGAGAGGGTGGCCTGTAACATGCTACAAATTGCAGAGCAGTCTTGCCTATGGTTAATTGCACCTGGATGGTCTCCTAGATCAGGGTCTCCAACAGGTGGCCCTAGGGCCACAGTCTGGCCCACCAAAGTATTCTATCTGGCTCTCCGTATGTCCTGCAACAAACCCTGCCAAGTATGTTAAGTATTCCCTGAGCAAAAAAGGTCAGACAGCCCTGGTATAGATAATCCTGTTGGCTTGCTTATGCTTAGGCCTGCATTCCAAACTGTAAAACTATAGCTGGTGTCACTCACGCTGTACAGCATCTTTATTGTGTATAATGTCTCTACATAGATAATAAGAACACATAAAGACAAACAAGTTTGATAAAAAAAAAAAAGTTTTGTCAATTCAGTCAGCTTATTTTTATTTAAACAGTTACTGTAATATTATTTCTACGTTTGAAATACAGATTGCCACAGCACACTTGGCTGGGCCTCTCTTATTTCTAATGTTTTGACATTTCTACCAAGCTTGCTGCATGCTAATAAAAATGCAAGTACTGTAAAGCACATCCCACCCCCACAGATCCCAGATTTGTGTCTTGTAAGTGCAGACTTTGTTTAAAGATACTCTTGACGTTTCCTAACAGGATGACAAACATAAGGAGTTTGTATTTCTTGGCTATTCTGCTGATATCCTGAATGTATGATTTTTGTCTCTTATTAACATGAATTCTGAACTAGAATGACTATATTTTACAGACTCCTTATGGGAAATATGATTTACAAATTGTTACCATGATGAATTACTCACATTATTATTTGCACTTGAGAATGAGATAGAAGCATTTCCTGCTGTTTCAAAGGTACGTACTGACACACACCAAGGGGCATGAGCTCTGTTTAGCCTTGGTTTTTACCACCATCTTGTGGTGAAAATTGTCACAAGCATCACAAACAGAAGCAGAGGTAAGAACCACATTTGCAGCCCATCCATGAGCCTTTGCTTTAAAATGCAGACAGGTACTGAAGGATGATAGAAGTAATTAAAATAAGCCCCTCACATCGCTGTAAACTGTCAAGTCCTTGCAATATTAAAAACACTGAAATGGGGTCCTGACGCTGGGCTTGAACAGCTAAATAGTTCATAGGTTCAGAGGTGTGTACTAGGCCAATGGGCCTGGAGCCTTTACAAGCCTAGCTCATAGAAGTGCCCTGGCATTATGCCGCTCGACGTTAGTTCCCAGTGCCTCTATCAAGTAGAGCCACTGTTGTGATCCTCGGGATGAACTTTCTATTTCTCATCCACACATCAAGATTTCTCTTGAAAAAGGCCAGCGAAGTTCTCTGCTTGACATGTATGGGAAGTCTATACCATAGCATGGGCAGTCTCTGGGTGAGGAAAATGTCCCTCCAGCATGTTCTGTTGATTGTGGTAATGAGGTTAGGGTCTCTGGAGTGTGTGGTGTGGAGGGATTGGGATTTCTTAAGATATAGCATTTCTAACAGAGCTTTGTTAGACATGGCTTTGTAAGTCAAGCAGAGATCACCTCTTAGTAGATGATATGAGACAGAGAATAGCTGGAGTTTTTTGAGTCTGTCCGTATAGGACATGTGTTTAAGGCCTAGGATCCTCTTCATGAGGTACTTTTGGGGCCTCTCCAGCTGTTGCAGGTGTCTAGTGAGGTACATGTCAAATGGAGCATTATACTCGATGATTGGTCTAATGAGGGAAGAGGACAGAGTGATGATGATCTCTTTCTTCCTGGATGCAAGACCCATGATGACCTCTTTCTTCCTGGATGCAAGACCCTTGGTAATGAGATGTGCCACATAGAAGGATTTTCTGACTGCAGTGGCAATGTGGAGGTCGAAGGAGAAGTTGCTGTCAACCTGTGTCCCCAGATCTCTTATAACACCTTCAGTGTTCAGTGGCCTCCCATCGATGTGGTAATTGGTGGGAACTGAGTTTTTCCCAAAGGGGATGACAATGTATTTTTTTGGCATTAAGCTTAAGGCCATGGTTTCAACATCAATCATTGGTCGCAGTGAGGCCTTTCTGTAGGATGTCTGCATCACTTGGGGAGTTAATAATGGCTCCCAGTTTGCAGTCATCTGCGAACTTGGTCAGCCAAAGACCCTCCGTGTTGGCCTGGACTTCTGAGAAGTAGATGCCAAACAGGAGAGGACCCAGGACCAATCCCTGTGGGAATCCACTCGTGACTGGTCGGCAGTCTGACTTGGAGTCTGCTACTTTCATACTGTGGGCTCTATCTGTGAGCCAATTTGCAACCCACCTAGTGATATAGGAGTTGATGCCTAGTTTGGTGAGTTTATCAATAATTCCTGAGTGAAGAATGGTATCAAAGGCCTTGGCCAGATTGACGTAGGCTGTATGAACTGCCTTACCCTCATCCACAATTTGGTGACTGACTCAAAGAAGTCAACCAGGTTGAGCAGGCATGATCTACCTTTCACAAAACCAAATTGCATGGGATCTAGAGTTTGGAGATTCCCTATATTCTTGTTAATTAGGTCCATGATGATGCGCTCCATAGCCTTACATATCAAACTTGTCAGGCTAATGGGGCGATAATTCCCAAGGTCTATAGTCACTCCCTGTTTATGGAGAGGGATGACTGTAGCAGTCCGTCATTTCATAGGTTCATAGGTTCATAGGTTCATACTAGGCTATCTGCCCTAGGGCATTTATAAGCCTAGCCAGAGTGTGTTTGGCTTTCGTCACCCATTTTAAATTAATTTTGCTATTTCGAGGTTAGTATACTGTGCCTCTGTCTAACAGTGACACAGAAGTGATACCCGGGGTAAACCTACTATCTCCCATCCACTCATCAAGATTCCTATTGAAGAGAGTCAATGAGGGACTCTGCCTAACCTGGACTGGGATTTTATTCCAGAGTGAAGGGAGCCTCTGGGTTATGAATCTGTCCCTCCAGCATGTCCTATTTATTTCAGTGCTGAGGTTCAAGTCTCTCGAGCGCGTAGCTCGATGAGATTTGGATTTTCTGAGGTGCAGCATGTCCATTAATTCCGGGTTGGACATGGCTTTATACGTCAGGCACAGATCGCCTCTGAGCAGGTGGTATGCCACTGAGTAGAGCTGGAGTTTCTTTAACTGGGCAGCATATGGCATCTGTTTGAGCCCTTTGATCCTCTTGGTGAGGTACTTTTGGGGTCTTTCCAGTTGCTGCAGGTGTCTGGTAAGGTACATCCCAAAAGGGGCATTGTACTCAATTATGGGCCTGATGAGGGATGAGTAAAGAGGCACGATGACCTCCCCTGATCTAGATGTGAATCCCTTCATGATTAGGTGGGCTATATAAAATGTTTTTCTAACCACTTTGGCCATGTGGTTGTCAAATGAGAGATTGCTATCAACTTGGGTCCCCAGGTCCCTAATTACTTATTCAGTGTTCAATGGATTACCACCTATGTGGTAATTTGTGGGCACTTTGTTTTGCCAAAGGGATGACTATAAACTTGTTGGCATTTAGCTTGAGGCCATGGCTCTGGCACCAGTTGTCTGTTTCAATGAGACCCTTTCTGTAGGATGCTTGTGTCGGCTGGAGAGTCAATTATGGTGCCCAGTTTGCAGTCATCTGCGAACTTGGTCAGCCACAGTCCTTCCATGTTAGCTTGTACCTCCGAGAAATATATACCAAACAAGAGAGGTCCCAGGACTGAGCCTTGTGGGATGCCACTTGTAACTGGTTTGGAGTCTGACATGGCTCCAGCAATTCTAACCATGTGGGTTCTGTCCTTGAGCCAGTTTGCAACCCATCTAGTGACATAGGGGTTTATATTTAAGCAGGTGAGCTTATCTATAATGCCTGAGTGAAGTATGGTATCAAAGGCTTTTGCAAGGTCCAGGTAGGCTGTGTGGACCACCTTCCCTCATCCACAATGGCCTTGGTGACTGTTTCAAAGAAATTGACCAGGTTTAAGAGCCAGGATCTGCCCTTCACAAAACCAAACTGCATAGGATCCAGTGTCTGTCGGTCCCCAATATTTTTATTTATGAGGTCCCTGGTGATCCTTTCCATAGCTTTGCAGACCAAGCTAGTCAGGCTTATGGGGCGATAGTTTCCAGGATCCGTTGAGGCACCACCTGTTTGTGGAGAGGGACCACTGTTGCAGTCCGATCATTTCATAGGTTCATAGGTTCATAGGTTCATACTAGGCTATCTGCCCTAGGGCATTTATAAGCCTAGCCAGAGTGTGTTTGGCTTTCACACCCATTTTAAATTAATTTTGCTATTTCGAGAGTTGGTATACTGTGCCTCTGTCTAACAGTGACACAGAAGTGATACCGGTAAACCTACTATCTCCCATCCACTCATCAAGATTCCTATTGAAGAGAGTCAATGAGGGACTCTGCCTAACCTGGACTGGGATTTTATTCCAGAGTGAAGGGAGCCTCTGGGTTATGAATCTGTCCCTCCAGCATGTCCTATTTATTTCAGTGCTGAGGTTCAAGTCTCTCGGCGTGGCTCGATGAGATTTGGATTTTCTGAGGTGCAGCATGTCCATTAATTCCGGGTTGGACATGGCTTTATCGTCAGGCACAGATCGCCTCTGAGCAGGTGGTATGCCACTGAGTAGAGCTGGAGTTTCTTTAACTGGGCAGCATATGGCATCTGTTTGAGCCCCTTGATCCTCTTGGTGAGGTACTTTGGGGTCTTTCCAGTTGCTGCAGGTGTCTGGTAAGGTACATCCCAAAAGGGGCATTGTACTCAATTATGGGCCTGATGAGGGATGAGTAAAGAGGCACGATGACCTCCCCTGATCTAGATGTGAATCCCTTCATGATTAGGTGGGCTATATAAAATGTTTTTCTAACCACTTTGGCCACGTGGTTGTCAAATGAGAGATTGCTATCAACTTGGGTCCCCAGGTCCCTAATTACTTATTCCGTACTTAATGGATTACCACCTATGTGGTAATTTGTGGGCACTTTGTTTTTGCCAAAGGGGATGACTATAAACTTGTTGGCGTTTAGCTTGAGGCCATGGCTCTGGCACCAGTTGTCTGTTTCAATGAGACCCTTTTGTAGGATGCTTGTGTCGGCTGGAGAGTCAATTATGGTGCCCAGTTTGCAGTCATCTGCGAACTTGGTCAGCCACAGTCCTTCCATGTTAGCTTGTACCTCCGAGAAATATATACCGAACAAGAGAGGTCCCAGGACTGAGCCTTGTGGGATGCCACTTGTAACTGGTTTGGAGTCTGACATGGCTCCAGCAATTCTAACCATGTGGGTTCTGTCCTTGAGCCAGTTTGCAACCCATCTAGTGACATAGGGGTTTATATTTAAGCAGGTGAGCTTATCTATAATGCCCGCGTGGGGTATTGTATCGAAGGCTTTTGCAAGGTCCAGGTAGGCTGTGTGGACCACCTTCCCCTCGTCAATGGCCTTGGTGACTGTTTCAAAGAAATTGACCAGGTTTAAGAGGCAGGATCTGCCCTTAACAAAGCCGAACTGGGTAGGATCCAGTGTCTGTAGGTCCCCAATATCTTTATTTATGAGGTCCATGATGATCCTTTCCATAGCTTTGCAGACCAAGCTAGTCACGCTTATGGGGCGATAGTTTCCAGGATCCGTTGAGGCACCACCTTTGTGGAGAGGGACCACTGTTGCTGTACGCCACTCTTTGGGTACATATCCTGTAGTAAGGCTGAGATTGAACAGTAGTTTTATGTTTGGGTTTAGTTCTTCTTGGAGTTCATGTAGGATGCAGCCCGGGACACCGTCTGGTCCCATTGATGCTGTGTTTTTTGCTTTGGAGAGGGCGGCTCTTACCTGAGCATCTGAGATGTCAGGGGGGCAGCACTCTGCTGGGATAGATATTTGTCCTTTTGGTGGGGAAGGGGGGGGAGAGGTTTGCACTGAACCTGTCAGCTAGGATGTTGGCAATGTCTGTGGGTTCAGTGTATTTTTTGTCATATTGGACTAATTCTGAGCATATCTGGGAATTCCCACCCAGGTTCCTAACATAACTAAAGAAAGCCTTGTGATTATCCTTAGTGTCCTGTGCAATTTTTCTCTTGAAGCTGGCCTTAGACGATTTTATGAGTGCCCGTAGTTTTTTGCTAATACTGATCAGAGATGCCTTCCCTTTTTGGGATTTTGCTCTATCATGTAGTAGCTTCCTCCTTCTATTGTATAGTTTGTTTATGGCTGGGGTCCACCAGACAGGACGCCTAACTTTGGAAGATTGGGTCTTGGTTTTATTTGGGATTGCATGATCCATGCATTCTTGAAGGTTCATAGGTTCATAGGTTCATACTAGGCTATCTGCCCTAGGGCATTTATAAGCCTAGCCAGAGTGTGTTTGGCTTTCGCCACCCATTTTAAATTAATTTTGCTATGCCCTTTTTCGAGATTAGTATACTGTACCTCTGTCTAACAGTGACACAGAAGTGATACCCGCGGTAAACCTATGATCCCCCATCCACTCATCAAGATTCCTCTTGAAGAGAGTCAATGAGGGACTCTGCCTAACCTGGATAGGCGTTCATAGAATACGTTTATAAAGGATTCTGTGGTCTGGACTGTATTTTCCACAGGCCCGGGGGCTTTGAAGGATTCCACCTCGGTTTTGAGGAGTGTGAAATTTGCTTTAGAGAAGTTTTTCACTGTGGTTTTCTGGGCAGGGGCTGGGGTTGGGATGTGAATATCTAGTGAGATTAGTTTATGGTCTGATCTTACCAGTGAGGGATACACTTCTGGTCTGGAGCATAGTGTCCCCATGTTGGTGATGATTAAGTCCAGTATGTTTTCCCCTCTTGTGGGAGTGGCAACAAGTTGTTCCATAGCATTTGAGTTTATAAATTCTAGGAACCTTTGGGCTAGGGTGTTGGAGCTAGAGTAATGCTCCCAGTCTATGTTAGGGTAGTTGAAGTCGCCCAATATAATGGTGTTTGGAGAGACCTTCATATTTTCCAGTGTTCTCAGGAAGGCCGAGTGGGGTTCCTGGATTTGGGAGGGTGGTCTGTAGCAGGCTATAAACTGGAAGGCAGTTTTACCCACTGTTAGTTGCACATGGATAGTATCTGATGCTTCATGCTGTGCCACCAACCTGGAGGTGTGGGTATCTTTGACAAATATTGATACTCCCTCTCCTTTTGTGGTTCATTCCAAGTTTTGGGGCCGAAAAACATGGTATGAGGTATAACCTGGTAGTGCTGGGGTGCTCTCGGGAGCCTTGAACCAGGTTTCTGTTACTGCACAGATATCGATGTTCTCCATGCTAAGGAGAGTTTCGAGTGCGTACATCTTGAGGTTTAGACTTCTGGCGTTGAGTAGCATTACTCTTAGTTTCTTATCCCTTGTGATACCTATGGAGGTGGGTTTGTCTTTTGAGCCTTGCCTAAAAAAGGCACTATGGGGGTGGCAAGAGCCTTTGCCAATATCCAAAAGCCCAGGGGTGACAGGTGCAAGCCGTCCTTAGCGAAGCATCATGGCTTGTCGAGCATGTCATCCCAGGCAGACAGGCATTGGATCCCCTTTGAATGACACCAATACTTAAGCCAATTGTTGAAATTGATCATCTTGTCTTCATATTGTGGCATCATTCTTGGTGAGGGTAAGATGCTACTCAAGGTCAGGGTCATACTGCCTGGGCTACATGCTCAGAGAGCTCCTCTATGTCTCTTTTCATGTAGTCCAGGGAGGTACGTTTCAGGTCATTCACACCAGCATGGACAATGACTGAGTCATATTTGTACTTGCCTTGGAGTGACCTGAGTGCTTGTGTTATGTGGCGGATCCTAGCGCCCGACAGGCAGCTCACCGTGACCTTCTCCTTGTTCAGCCTGGTGAGCGGGACATCAGTGTGCCTGACGATAGAGTCACCTATTACAAGCGTATCAGGTGTGTTGTTTAGCCTTAAGGGCTGTGACTGTTCGGCACACTAGCTTTGTGAGCTATGTGTTGTATGTGTTTTGTTTTGGGGTAGCGGTTGCTTGAGTGTCTGCTTTGGAGGTCTCTGCTGCTTAGGCAGATTTTTATTTAGAGCCTCCGAGTATGTTTTTGTGTGTTTATGTGTTTGGTTTGCTGTTGTGGTAGGTCTATGTGAGACTGGAATTGTAGTGAGTGTGGTTTCCTTCTCCTCCTGACTGGTTACGCCAGTACTGAGTTGAGAGAGCTTAGCCTCCAGTTTGGCTATATGGTTGCATCTCTCACATGTGTTGGAATTTGTTGGGAGGAGGAGAGGGTTGTCTGTGTACATGAGGCAGTTGTAACATTGCCTCAAGATTCCCAGATTCACCAGCTGGACCGGAGAGGAGATTGACAACTGACCTTTGGACATGCTAGAATAGTATTGGGAATTCCTTTAAAATTGAAAAAAGGGCCAATGGGGAACAAAGTACTCAAGGGGAGTTTGTGAGGGTGTAGTGCTTTTAATTTTTTAGTGCTGACTTATATAATTGCTTTAGTGAGCAAGTGCCAGGCTTTAGAGTGGGAATAGGGTGTTTATTATGAGAACTAGATCAGTTCTAAGGAAAAAAGTGAAGAGCAGACTTTGTGGAGCCGAGAATGGTTTAAACCCAATTAAGTGGCGCTGCCCGATGCTGCGCTATGCGTAAAATCGTGCAAAGCCGTGCTAAAGCGGGTTTTATACAGGGGGACTTGAAAGAGCTAGAAATTGGCCCAAAACAGCCAATAGACTACCAGATTCTTGTGCTGGGAACACTCCTCCAGGGATAGATAGGCTGCTCCAAGCTCCCCACTGCCACTGGTGAACAAAGAAGCCTCCCTTTATCCAAGAAAGGAAATAGGCAACACAGGAACTTTCCAAAAGTCCAGAATACAGCAAAGCCTGTATTTGGACTACTCTAGGTCAGGAAAGACGGGAAACAAGGATACATTTTTTTTTGCAACAAACAGCAGGAAAATGCAATAAATATGTAACACAGGCTAGCACACTTGAGTGTGTAGCCTCAACAGGTAAAAGCAACAAACAGGACAAACTTTAAAAGTGCAGGTGCAAAAACAGCTTTAAACAGTTTAAAACAGTTCACGAAGCAAAAATACTTGCAGTTTAGCTAGATCGGACAGTCGCCCAGGTAGTAGCAGGAAAACAAACACTTTTATCAGGTTAGCAGTCGCTCTTTTAGCCTCTCTGCTGCTAGCACCACTCTGCAGGACCACACGGAGCTTGGCTGAGTAGTAACAAGTGCAAAAACTGCCCCAAAGTGGGTTTTATACAGGGGGACTTGAAAGAGCTAGAAATTGGCCCAAAACGGCCAATAAACTATCAGATTCTTGTGCTGGGAACACTCCTCCAGGTATAGATAGGCTGTTCCAAGCTCCCCACTGCCACTGGTGAACAAAGAAGCCTCCCTTTATCCAAGAAAGGAAATGGGCAACACAGGAACTTTCCAAAAGTCCAGAAAACAGCAAAGCCTGTATTTGGACTACTCTAGGTCAGGAAAGATGGGAAACAAGGATAATTTTTTTTTCTTTTTTGCAACAAACAGACTACCAGATTCTTGTGCTGGGAACACTCCTCCAGGGATAGATAGGCTGCTCCAAGCTCCCCACTGCCACTGGTGAACAAAGAAGCCTCCCTTTATCCAAGAAAGGAAATGGGCATAAAGCCTGAGGTGAGACTGTGAGTGAATATGGCACACAGATCAGGTCCCATGGATTTGGCCTTGGACAATGCAGCTTTAACCTGTGCTGCAGTAATGCTGGGTACCTGGCATTCTTCCAGTATTGTGATTGACCCTTTATGGGAGGAGGGAGGGGTAAAGTTGGCAGTAAATCTGTCAGCCAGTATATTGGCAATATCTATTGACTCAGTATAGGAGGTAGCATTGTGCAGTAACTCAGAGCAAATCTGGGTATTGCCATGGAGATTCTTGATATAGCTATAGAAGGCTTTGTGGTTGTTTTTAGTGTCTGCTGCAATTCTGCCTTCATAGCTGGCTTTAGAGGCTTTGATGAGGGATCTCAACTTTTTGTTGAGGCTAATAAGGGAGTTTTTCCAGTCTTCGGTCTTCACAATTTTATGTAACAGTTTCTTCCTTTTGTTGTAGAGTTTATTAATGGCAGGGGACCAGCAGATTAGCTTCTTTTTTTTGG